>NW_027171949.1:82500-412417 GCF_036898095.1 Palaemon carinicauda
TTCTACAAATAGCAATTAGTAACAACAACAACAACCACAATAACAACAATAATAATAATAATCATATTATTATTATATTATTATTATTATTATTGTTGTTCTTGTTGTTGTTATTATTACTAATGTTTTTATTTATAAAAATATTACTGTGATTAATATAAATGTTAATATTAATAATAGTATTATTATTACTATTGATATGATATCATTAATGTTAGTATTGTTATTAACACTAATAATAATAATAATAATAATGATAATAATAATGTCATTATTATTTTTATCATCATCATCATCATCATCATCAAATATATTCAGATAAATGGATGTTGTCATTATGACGATAGACTTCATTCCTTTATCTTGAAGAATTTTGACATGCAAATTGGGAAGATGAAAACCTTAACCTTTACAATTCAGTTATGAAATATATTAACAAAGGTTTGATATATATATATATATATATATATATATATATATATATATATATATATATATTTATTTATTTATTTATATATATGATATATATATATATATATATGTGTGTGTGTGTGTGTGTGTGTGTGTACTTTGTATACATAATGTTATGCTAGCTTTAATAATGTCAAGTAATATTTATTTTGTCTTTTTCGTGAAGTTCCCCCTTAATTGTACTTCCATAGCATTTACTCTGTAATCCTTGTTTGAACTGTGATTTTGTTTGTATTTAGTTTTCCTTGTTGGGGTGAAGTTTAGTCTTCTTTGGAAGTTAGAATTTGTTTTGAGGTCAGATTATCTGACCCTGTGTAACTATCAAGTATTACTCTTTAAGTATCTCCAGTTTTTCGTAAGTTGCTCCAGCAAGAGTTGATTTTGTATTTTGTTCAATTGTTTTGTTTTAGTGTACTTGAGTTGTGGTGAATTTATTTGTATATATTTTGTAGTTCAACAGAGAATAGTGACCCCTTTAGTTCAATGTTTTGAAGTGTAAGGGGCGAACTGCCTATTCGGTCTTAACTTTTCAAGGATGCTGCGATTATGAATGTGAGGTTAGCTTGTAAGGCGTACAAGCTAACCCCTGAATTCTATAGAAGTAATATTCGGAAATTTGTAAGGACGAAATTGTGTAGAACATGTTCATACCTTCGTATTTTGATGTGGGTCAAATCAGCTCGGGTTGACATATTTGTAAAGTAAAGAGAATTGAGCGAGCCAATTTTACGAGGTATTCAGTTAAACCTTAATGGAAAGTATTTATAATATTACACACCTGGTAGGCTTAAGAACCATAGGTTAGTGCATGTGCATCTCCAGAAATTGGATGGAATTGGTAGTGAAAATTCACAGTTAATTATGGCTACTGTGATTACAGGTGATATTCTTCCTACCCTAAAAGGCTAACTTTATATATGTAACACTTATAATCTGGCCTGACATTTCGTGCATTATAAAGTCCCCAGCTTGAAAATACTTTGTTGATATTACTACTTTTTCAGATATACCTCTACCATCAGTTGTTGCTTCACATGTGGTATTGACACCTGGGACTAATCTAGTGTCAGAGACCCTACAGAATACCACTGGCTGATATTACTACTTTTTCAGATGTACCCCTACCATCAGTTGTTGCTTCACATGTGGTATTGACACCTGGGACTAATCTAGTGTCAGAGACCCTACAGAATACCACTGGCTGATATTACTACTTTTTCAGATGTACCCCTACCATCAGTTGTTGCTTCACATGTGGTATTGACACCTGGGACTAATCTAGTGTCAGAGACCCTACAGAATACCACTGGCTGATATTACTACTTTTTCAGATGTACCCCTACCATCAGTTGTTGCTTCACATGTGGTATTGACACCTGGGACTAATCTAGTGTCAGAGACCCTACAGAATACCACTGGCTGATATTACTACTTTTTCAGATGTACCCCTACCATCAGTTGTTGCTTCACATGTGGTATTGACACCTGGGACTAATCTAGTGTCAGAGACCCTACAGAATACCACTTACAAAAAAGAAGCTATGGAACTTGTTATTCTTGTCAAGAAATGGTTGGCAGAAAAGTGATCAAATCATGGGCCTCCCCCTGCATCCTCTATCAAAAAACCAGGTAAGTCTTTGAGTCTCTGAAGGTTATAGGGAGTTAAATTCTGTTGCCACCCATAAGGACTCTAATCCTTTGAAAAGAATTTTAATATTGTTGCAAATGTTAATCTTTTTAATATTTTTCATAAAGATTATTTTTCATAAAGATTATGCTATATAAGTACCCTTGACAAAATACTAGGAAGGCTTCTTCCTGTATCATATCTGTAGTTCAATTTCAATACTGTTCTTCCCCTTTGAAATGACAAATGCTGCTGAAAACTTTCAACCTTTTAACGTAATGTGTTCAATGTCAATACTGTTCTTCCCCTTTGAAATGACAAATGCTGTTGAAACCTTTCAACCTTTTTAATGTTCTGTTTCAGATGAGATGTTGTCATCGATGACAATGGTCCATGACGATACATGGAAAGAACATTTTAAAGATCGTGAGACCTGTTTCTTCGCCTTAGAAATCTGGCAGAAAACTACCTTTGGAAATGTCTTGTAACTCTGGTCATGGATGTCGGGAGCGGAATGATGGTAGTTACATGCATTAAAGGATTTCCTACTCCCGTAAACAAGGCAGTTCAGTGCTCTATTTAGCATGGCTGGATTTCATTAAGAGTTCTGTCCGAACTTTTTCGGTAGTTGCTGTACCTGATTTATCTCGCCAGCCCTAAGATTGACTCTAGTGGGCAGAAGATTGTCAACGTGCATTTCCAGCTATTAAAATAGCCTTCTATGTTGAAGGCTATCTGGATCCGACAAGCGGTTTATCTCAAAGTAGAAGCTAGTGATGTGGCTGTAGGAGCAGTTTTGATGCAGACTGATGACAGATTTACTACCCCAGATTTCTTATTCAAATAAACAAGCCTCAGTTCCTAGATTACAGTGGAAGAGGCGGCTTGGGCTCTCCTTGCTCTTGAAAAATTTGATTCTTAAATAAATCATCTTTGTCTCTTGTAAATAAAAATGTAGACAAATCAATCTTTTTTTATTGTTTTTTTTTTTTTTCTGACCGTAATCCATTGTCTTTTGTAAGTAAATTTTAAAGAACTAGATAAACTCTGAGCCTTTTGGTCCTGCAGCAATATAACCTAGGTATATTGCTTATCAAAGGTAATATTAAACCTCATTGCTGACAGGCTTCCAGATCTGACTTTTGCTTCTGTACACAAAAATTGTAATAAATCAGTTACTTGGATCCACAATGTTCTGTGTCCTCTTGGAGGGATGTGTTTATATAAAGCATTATCTTAAATATTTATCCCTTTTGTGCTCCCTAATATGTGCTTTCATGAAATTGCTATGTAATTTTATTGAACTGTTTATACTTGGTTATTCTTTGTTATAGTTTAATCTTTGAAAGTTAGTATTTGTTCAAGTAGATAAACTGAATCTGTAACTGTAAAGGTTTAATTTAATTCCCAAGAGTATTTTCGTAATTTGCTCTCCCGGCACTTGGTTAAAGTCATTACTTTGCTCTATTAGAGTTATGCTTTGCGGTTTTTAACTGTTGGGATGATTTGGGTGTTTTTAAAAGATAAACATTGATTCATATAAAGTATTTAACATAGTCTTGTTCAAAATATAAATTAGTTTATTTTCCTCTAGTTTTTGTCGCCTTTATTATATATAAAATCTTATTGCACAGTCTCTTGGATCTATTCAGCATTGTTACCAGTAGCGTAATACCATATATACCTATATATTATGTGCATGTATATTATTATACAAACACTTTTTTTTTTTACTCTGAAAAGCATAAAACTGAGCCTTTCAACAAGGGAGAAGCAGAGTTAGGAGAAAGATCTGTGGCCTTTAGTGAACTCGCAGTTGGTAGAAATGTCCCTTATTCCCGTGCAGCCCTTTCAAGTGGGAGAAGGGTCCGAAGCATGTATTAAGTAACTAAGATTAAGTTGATAAATCCAGAGGAAAGCTTAACAACATTTAAGTAGGATGGCAAATTAAAGACGACTCTGTCAGTTCTTAAAAAATATGGCCTGGATATCCTCACTGAAACCAGACTGACTGGATTCGAAAAAAAAAAAAAAAAAACGATGGAGGAACGTGGTTTCTACATTCTGGGAGAGCATGGCACTCCATAGGAAGTAGGATTATTTTTTTTTCTAATGAGCTGATAATGGGGAAACACTGCTTGAAAACATATATACCAGATTATACTTGGATATCTTTGTGGAAAATATCTCTCATTGACCATTTGTCAATAAAAGGTAATATGAGAAGTCACTACTGGATGACATTAAGACAGAGACCTGATATATGAAGCAACAAGAATCTTTGGGCTCTACACTTGAGACACAAAGTTGAAGACCAGGAGAAGTAATGCAACCCTACTTCATAATTCCCAGATATGACATTGAAAAACTAAGATAACACCAGTAATGAAAAGGATTGTTATAGTGCTGAAACAGATTTGTGGCCTTAGAAATGTTACTTGATGATGAAGAACACACAGATTCGAATATTCATTGTAAAATAAGTTGAAATCTTTCAAGAATCTGCCAACATCACAATCGGACAGAGGAGTAAAAAGAAAGAAATGGTTGAGTTGTGAAAATGGAAGCTTAATAAAGAAAAGGAGAATAGCTAAACTTGACTTTGAATCATTAAAGGAAAAACAGCCGAATTTTTACCTAATTAAGACCTGAATATATGTACATTGACAGTGAAGTAAACGAGATGATTTTGAAGAGAAAAGAAGGTTCACAATTGGTTTTGTTTATGGACAAGAATGAAAATAGCAATATGCTGACTTATGGAACCTGTTTGAAATATCTTATACATATAATAATGTATGGATAGCACATACATTAATGTATACTCTGCGAATGTGTTTTTATATGATTATATATAGGCCTATACGTATCAACATAAATGTTTCCCATTGTACTGAAATAACTAAATCCTTATTTATGGATTGGACATTGTATTTCAATGTAATATTGGTCATTTGTGCATGATATATAATGCACATTTAATCAAAATAATGATAATTTGGTAATTATTGTAATTAATATAATATATATAGTATTATAATAAACATTTTTAGCATATAATAATGAATAAAGTTATGATAATATACTGGAAACTGCATTACAATACTCAAAATGGCCTTTGTTTGTTGGCCAAAATAATGCCAACATATGTATTAATATTTCATATTTTGTACTGTATTTTCACATAGCGAGACATAAAATAAATAAAACTAGAACTAAAAATTTATATATAAACCTTTAAAAAAGTATATAACCTCAAATAAAGCATATATATATTTAAAAAACATAAAATAAATTTACAAGTTGAAACTCTTTTACTTTTCTTCCCGGTATTGGATACCTGAATGAACCAGGGGTGCCATTCGTACGATAATTATCATACATGTACGATTAATTTAGGTCCAGTACGATGTACGATACATACCTTAGGTATATACATATGTGTGGTGTGTGTGTTTAATTAAACAATTATACTCAAATATTTTGAAATAAGTCAATTATGTAACTCCTTAATAATTATATTGAAACTGTGTACGATAATTTTGGTTGATAAACGAGAATTTTAAGGCTCATGTACGATAATCCAGTCGAAATAATCTGAATGTAAACAATAACAAACTTTGTTGATCCTCAGCTGCAGGATTAAAAAGCAGTTTCACTTGTACAGTGCTTTATTTAGATGTGAAATGAATAGGTAAGAGTCATTTCAATATTTGTAATACTTTTTAAAAGTGATTTATGTTTATATATAAAGATTATAGACTTAAATTCGTTGAATTATACTTGAATCTATCCCCAAGATTTTGACCCGCTTACGATCGTTTTAACCTTTGGCCACAAAAAGGTGTTAATTATTTCATTATTAACAGAATTTCCTCTATAACAGTTTAATCTTATCCATATCAATATATAATTGATAAATAATATTCAATCGTACTGTAGCAGGGAAGAGCCATTAGTTCAGGCTAGATCGAAAATAGTCATACGGTGGTGGGTAGGTTCTCAAATGCAGTTTTAGCTGTATAATAATATTTTAATTAGATAATCGATAAATATTATTATCATATATCATGTTTCGGTTTTATTATGGTTATATGCAGTAAATTACCTATATAGTTTAACTAGGGAACTGGTATTAGCATTATTTTCATATAACTGGCTTATATTTACCCTTGCACCGCTAACCCAATGTAGGAAGGTAGCTATACTTTGGCACCCCAATGACTTAATATCAGTTTGGTGACTCCGTTCCTACTCGGAACAGTGCACTGATAAGGGGTGTATGTGTGATAGCGGCCACCTGTATGTATGATGTCGGCCGGCTAAGAATACGGCAGTGTAAGGGGGGTTGCAGGGGCCGTTAACCCCCCCATTAGTTAAGTAGGTAAGGACACAGCCTGGAGGTCAGGTTAGGGCTGGGGAGTTTAGGTTAGCCGCTGTCCATCTAATGTGCACTCGGGAGGAACTGGCCGCTGATATACAAAGGCTCCCATGGTATAGTTAAGCCGAAGGATTTTTAGGTTAACTACAGTGGCACAAATTAACGTCAGGTTTACTGTGTAGAATGTTAGAACAGTCCCTTTAAAATGTTGCATTATTTTTAGGGTTTTTGCGATGTTGAAATACGTTAATGACGAACGTTTTTGTTGTTTAGGGTGATTATAACTGTTGTTTGGGGCCAAATACTCAAAATACAATTATTGTGGGGTTTTGTGTGTATAGCGATGGGACACCTACGTACAAAATGTGCGCTTTCATGTGTTTTTCCGATATTTTTTGCTGCATTTGCTGGAACGAGTTTTTATAAATGGTCGTTTTGTAGGAAAACAGCATCAGTTTTGGGTTGATAACTACACAGGTTAGGTTTTCTGTGTACAATGATGGGACAGTCATGTACAAAATGTGCATTTTCCTCTGTTTTTCTGATATTAGATGCTGTTTAAGTTGGATTTTGTGTATTTGGAGCAGTCTGTGTGGTGACTACCACAACTCATTTTGCCATTTTTGGTCATTAGAAACTTTCGAAGCACCCAAGTTTGGACTTGAAAAGTTCAAACTTTTAGAAATTTTTTTTATGTTGAACAGGTTGATATATGTCTTTTCTTAGTTTATGTATGAAATATCTGTTTTAATGTTTTTAAGATATTTTATTTCAATTTTTCGTTACTTATATCGTTTATTTATTTTCTTATTTCCTTTCCTCACTGGGCTATTTTTCCTTGGAGCCCTTGGGCTTATAGTGTTTTGCTTTTCCAATTAGGGTTGTAGCTTAGCTAGTAATAATAATAATAGGCCAGTGAGGAAAGGAAATAAATAAATGATATGTGAAGTAATGAAAAATAAAAATAAAATATTTTAAAAACAATAACAACATTAAAAAAGATATTTCAAATATAAACTATAAAAAGACTCATGTCAGCCTGTTCAACATAAAAACATTTTCTGCAAGTTTTAAATTTTGGCGTATTCATGTCAATTCTGTGAAACAAGTGTTTTTACAACACGGGACACGTTTTTCATACAAACCCACCCATAATAAATTGACTTTCTCTACGACGGCTCAACAGCCACTCCAACTTATCACAATTTTAAAGGGAAAGAAATCAGCATTGCAAGTTCTTATTTTGTTTTGATTTCCACTGTTAATGAAGCTTTCAGGTCAGTCTTGTGGTAAATATTTTGAAATTTGAAATTTGCAGTGGCTGAATGAAAATCTTTTGTTCCTATGCAGATGCAATCCCTCGTCTTAACGTGTGCTTCGAAAGGTCCCACTGAATGGCTAACCATTCTAAGTGGCCTGATAGTCGCAGGCGAGACTTTTGGAGATTGACCCGAAGTCACAGGTTGTCGAGCAATCGAAGTAATTCCTTCGTAGCTCTGTTGCCTTCTATGGCCGGCCGGGCCCAAATGAGCCAACCGGCCAGATAAGCAATGATCTGTATCTCTTGGTTCCTGAGTTGTTCTAACACTGCCTCTCCCAGTTTCGTGAATATCCTGGGATCACCACCACGCCACGACGCGAGCGCCAACTCTTTTCACCGGGCGCCACAGGTCTCTCCCCAGAAATAGATTTTTCCTTCGTCAAAATCCCTTTATTGGGTAAGCTGTGGCGCACCTTTTGTTATGACCAGATTGAAGAGTTATTGTGAGTCTGGCAACATCATATGGTTGCGCTGTGGACCCATCAGCTCTTTGTTGAGATGATGATAGTGCGTTCTCAATCTTTTGTTCCTATGCAGATACAATCCCTCGTCTTTTATTGGGTAAGATTAAAGAGTTATTGTGGGTCTGGTAACATTACATGTACTGTATATGGTTGTGCTGTGGACCCACCAGCTCTTTGGTGAGGTGATGATACTAAGGTCTTGGTCTGGACGACGAATGGTGGTCTGTTGGGAGGATTTTATTTTCAAACTAGGAAGCTTTTAATCACCCAGCTATCATAGTGACTGACATGTTGGGAAATCCATTCACGAAACAGTCGACGCTTCTTAATACCCTGCTTGTGTTTCTGTAAATTTCTTTTACATTTTTATTATTACAGTAATCCCTCACCTATCGCGGTTAATGGGGACCAGAACCGACCACAATAGGTAGAAAACCGCGAAGTAGGTTCCCTCCCTATTTTTGGAATACCTACATTTTTTTGTGTACATGTACATGAATATATAATAACAATAAGTGTATATTAACCCTATAAATGCATATGTTATCATTAGAACATTAAAGAATCATGTAAATAAATATTGATAATATAAATTATATACTATACATAAAATAAAGTACTGTACTGTATAAATACTGTAATATAAATACAGTATTTAATACATTACGTATACTGTATGTACATTTACATTTATACATAAATAATGTAAATAGAGTGTAAGTGTACATGTACATACATATGTAGATATAAATAGTGTACGTGTCTATACTGTAGATATGTTTTTAGAACCCTTTTATTCTCATAACCAGATACGTAACTCACCTCTAACAATGACGATGATCTTGATAATTAACGATGAAACACCTGTGCAGTATAATGGAGGTGATGAAGATGAAGATGATTTACTGCACAGGTTAATGAGAGCTTTACTGCTCCTCAGGTGACGCCTCATCGTCAACGACAGCTTCCAATAGAGCTGGAGAAACTGCAGGAGGCGGCGTAGTGGCTGGGTGGGAAGCCAGAGAGGCAGCAGGAGTATCTGATGCTTCTGCAGAAGGTTTTCAGCGCACTAGGAACATCATGATGGGAAGTTGTTGACGTTCTTTTATCTGAGCAGAGATGCTCTTGTACAACGCCATTACACCATCAATACGGTTACTAAATTCGATGGCTCTGACCATATTATCATCGATTTTCTACGCCCTTTGTTGCAGAGCTCTTGTCCACGGTAAGACACATTCTTTAGCATGGTCGCCGACGTCGGCGGCCTCTTCTTCTTCCTCACTCGCTAATCTTGTCATTTCGACAAGGTCCTCGCCGGTTAGGGGCTCCTAGTGACTCTCGATCAGTGAGTTGACATCATCCGTCGTCATGTCAGAGAAACCTTCATTGGCTACTAACCGTGCCAGTCTCACAGCCTTATCTATGGCAGAGTGGTGAACTTCATCTGGCGTAAATCCCTCATAGTTATGAACAACGTCTGGCCTCAATTTTCTCCAACTTGCATTCAATGTTTGTTGTTTCATCTCATTAAGAGCTTTCTGAATGTTGGCCAGGCACGTTGCAGTATTATATTACCGCCAATTTCTCTTGAGGCTGAAATCCTCGTCGTCTTCATCGATGGAGGAGATGAGGCCCTCCATCGTGGACCTCGTGTAGAGGGCCTTGAAGGCCCGAATGACACCCTGATCCATTGGTTGTATGAGGGAAGTGGTGTTGGGAGGCAGGAACTCCACTTGGACCCCGTCATAATGTAGATAGATCCGTTGTATGTCCGCCTGCACAGTCCATAAAGAGGAGAACCTTAAAGTGCAACCCATTCTCTGCGAGTTACAGCTTCACCTGTGGGATGAAGCAGTTCACGAACCAGTCGAGTGTGAGGGCTTTGGATATCCATGCCTTTTTATTACTCATCCAGTAGACGGGCAGCAAGGCTTTGTTTTTGTTTTTCAAAGCCTGAGGATTCAATGACTTGTAAACTAAGCCGGGCTTGAGCATGAAGCCCGCGGCATTTCCGCACATGAGGAGATTGACGTGATCTTTGTGGGCCTTGAACCCTGGCTTCTTTACTTCGTCCTTGTAAAGGAACGTCCGGGACGGTATCATCTTCCAGAAGAGGCCAGTCTCATCCATATTGAACACCTGCTCCAGGAGATAGCCACCTTCTTTAATTGGTTTCGGGAACTCGTCCTCGACGTAACGAAGAGCTGCCTCTTGGTCTGCCGAGGCAGCCTCCCCATACAAAGGAACGCTGTGAAGGACAAACCTCCTCTTGAATTTTTTGAACCAGCCCTTGCTGGCAACAAAACCATGCTTTTCTCGTGGGGCAGGCTCATCATCTTCGTCGTCATCATCACCTTCGTCGTCTTCGTTAGATTTTCCTTCAGAAACTAGGCTATCATACAGGGTTTTGGCTTTAGTTCGAATTATGTTTGTATCGAGACTAACATTTTCCCGACTGTCCGATATCCACGTTGATAACATATTCTCCATTTGTACAATCGTCTTATTACGAGGAGTCACAACGCCCTTAGTGTCCTTGTAGAACGTTATTGAGGCAGTTTTACGTATTTTCATTTCATCTTTTTTTATGTAGCGAACCGTCGATTCATTCACTCTGTAAATGCGGGCAACAGACGCATAGCTACTGCCTGCCTTAAGCATGTCCAATAATTTCACTTTCTCGTTCACCGTCATCATTAATCTCTTCTTCTTGGGTTCACTAGAGGATGTAGAGGGTAGAGGACGTTTAGGAGCCATTTTTAAGGGCGTCACAAGCACTATTTTACACCAAAAAGCACAAGAAAACAGCTAAAAATTCCACGCGGCAAGACTAAGGAACACAAGCGAAGCGAGAGAGAACTATGAATGCGGTCTCCCTTCACAGGGCGCACGGCAGGGAGAGATGCTTAATAAAGCGTCTCGGCGGCTCGGCCAATCAGCTTGTGAGATTCTGGAGCCGAGATGGCCAGCGAATCAGAGAGGGGGATTTTAAGTTGCGCGCCATCTCCGTGATGATACTTGATGTTCTACTGTACTCATTGCCTTCTGCTAGCGCTCGCGTAACTCTCGCACAATTTTTTCTAATTTTTTATGAATATTTTTGAAATTCTGCGATGCACTGAGACCGCGAAATGGCGAAGGATTACTGTATTGTTATTATTACTTGTAAATGGAGCACAAACCCAGGCAGTCAGTGAACCAGAGGAACCATCACAGGCTCGTACTCACGATGTTAGAGGAGGAGGCTTGATGTTAGCCTTTAGGAAATGCACCCACAAGTCATTTGATATGTTTTCTGCTTAGTGAGTTGTGTACAGAAATGTTCTTAGCTCCCTCGTAGGACAAGAAGCATCTTGACTAAGACGGGAGTAAGAATGTCTAGCTTTTTTCTTAGTTTCCTCGTCCATCCTTGAGGGTGCAGCAGTTAAACTGATATGTTGCTGGATCAGATCTTGATGCAGATAAGCTACCATATCGAGTAACTATTCCACTGTATTTTAGGTTCTTATAGAAATGTTTTCCTCATCCTCCTGCCGAGAGGGAGGATGGATAGTAATGTAAACCAATCGCTTTACTTTAGGCTTACATTGAAGACATCAGATCCCTTGGGAATATATGTTCTTCCCTGATCGTCTGTCTAATGGTAGAAACCTAGCTTAATATTCGGAATTCAGGTCATTGAAGGTGAATTGGAGTCAACGCTTTCGCTCCTCCCTAGGTCCGAATGTTTTGATATCCCTGGATTTTAATCCAATCAGTTTTCTTATAGGGACTAACACCATCCTAAGGGTAAGTATCCTATTAAGGGACCAGGGTTTTGTATATTTGTAAGAATGTCATAAATTAAAGTCATTCGTATTTTTCCTAACAACAGTATATAAACCCGAGTCCTTAAAGCTATAGTTTCTGCCTCATCCACCCCTTAAGTCCTAGTTGAAGGTAAAAGTGGCTAATATGTGAGCTGGCAGGGGGTGGGAAGGGCCACTGACACCTCATTATGAATTTCAATAGCCGAGTTTTCAGCTTCACTGAAATCCTATGCCTATAAAAGGACTTCCGTTTGTATAGATAAGAAATACAAATTAGTGTAGTGTACAGTACCTGTAGTTTGATCCGTTTTTTTATTCCTCTAGTGGATGGCATGTGGAGAAGGAAATGGAAGAACAAAGGAAAAACAATGAGTTACAGCAGTTTATGGATGACGTAAAGGTAATACTTTTATTCTTTTATATTTTACTGTTATTTTCAAGTTATTTTGTTCCTTAAGCAGCCAATTTTTATGATGTTATAATATCAGAATACTGCATAAGAAGAATATTTTACAGCATTAACGTAATTATTCTTACTTACTTATTTCCACTCCCAGGTAGGCTTTCAACCTGCCAGTGGAATCAGTTGTCTTCTCCACTCAATTCTGTTTTCAAAAATTCCCTCTCTTCTCACCTGTTCAATTGTTGGCATGTTGTTCTTTGTCAGAATCTCTTCAATTCCATTCTTCCAGCGTTTACGTGGTCTACCTCTTGATCTCCTCCCACCAGGCGTCCAGTCCCATCTCCTCCTTGCAATTCTATTTCCATCCATTCTCATTAAATGTCCCAGCCATCTCAGCTGACCCTTCTCAATCTTGTTCAACATAGGAGATACCCCAACCATCCTTCTAAAATCTACATTTCTTATTCTATCTCTTCTTGTTTTGTGCATTATTGTTCTTAGGCTTTTCATTGCTGAAGCTTGGACTCTGCTCCTGTTTTTGATCGTCTTTGTTCAGCTCTCTGATCTATTTGTCATTATTGGTGTTAGTAATCCTTCAAATATGGTTTTCTTTACTTCTATAGGTACGTCCCCTCCGAAGATCCGAGGAAGAGATAACGTTGCAATAGCAACATGGAACGTGAGAACCCTTGCCCAGACAGGGAAACTACAGGAACTAACACACGAACTAGAGAAATACACCTGGCACGTTGTGGGACTTTGTGAGGTTAGGTGGAAGAACCATGGGGAGCATCTCACCGAGGAAGGTCATGTACTTTACTACAGTGGAGAGATGGACAAACATACCAATGGCGTAGGTTTTCTTGTCAACAAGAACGTCAAGAACTCTGTACTAGGTTGCTGCCCAGTTTCCAGCAGGGCCATTTCCATCTGCCTAAGAGCAGTACCATTTAACATCACAATAGTACAGGCCTATGCACCAACAACAGACCAAGACGATGATGCTGTGGAGGAATTCCACAGTCAACTTCAAGAAACCATCGACAAAGTGAACAAAAAGGACATACTTATCATCCAGGGAGATTGGAATGCGAAAGTGGGCAAAGACGCACTGAAGGACTGGAAGGAATTCTGCGGCCCCTCGTGTAATGACGTGTCCAATGAGAGAGGACTACGACTACTAGGGTTTGCCAGCTACAACAATGCTGTGCTTGCAAATACACTCGGTGAGCACAAGGCATCACGACGCTGGACATGGCATGCACCTAATGGAATCCACCACAACCAGATCGACTACATTCTTGTACAAAATCGGTTCAGATCGGGGATCAAAAGAGCTACGACAAGAACTTTCCCTGGTGCAGATGTCGGTAGCGACCATGATCTGGTGTTTGTGAACTTCAAACTCAGGCTAAAGACAATCAAGAAGCCCAAGAACACCAGGATGAAATTCAACCTGGACAGGTTGAGGGACCCCAACATCGCAGAGTCCTTTAAGGCAACAGTTGGAGGGAAGTTTGCCCCACTGTTAACGCTTGAGGAAGACCACAGCTCAATTAAACAAAGTCATGTTAGAGTCTGCAAACGAAACGCTTGGAAACGTTCGCAGGAAAACACAGCGATGGGTCACAGATGAAATCATGGATATGTGCGACAAAAGAAGAGAACTGAAAAAGAACAAGACCACACCCACCGGAGCAACAGAGTACAGAGAAATCAACCGCAAGATAAGAAAAAGCATGAACCAAGCCAAAGAAGATTGGATTGGGAAACAGTGTACAGAAATTGAGGAAAAGCTGGAGAAGAACAACAGTAGGCGAGCGTTCCAAATCGTGAAAGATCTAACAAAACCAAAGCAAGCACGAGTCAGTACCATCCAAGACAAAGCAGGGAACTGCCTCATGGAAGAAGAAGACATACTCAAGAGGTGGACAGAGTACTGTTCCGACCTTTACAACTACCAGACCAATGGAGATCCCAATGTAACATCGTGCCACAAATCATCTAACAACGACGACTTCCCAGTTCTGAGAGAAGAAGTGGATGAAGCGATCAGATCGCTAAAACATGGAAAAGTTGCAGGAGTAGACAACATCCCTGCAGAACTTATGCATGGTGGAGAGACAGTGACTGACATCCTCACTAGCATCTGCAACAAGATCTGGCAGACAGGTGAATGGCCCACACCCTGGACACAGTCCCTCATCATCACGCTTCCCAAGAAAGGCAACTTACAGCAATGCCAAAACTATAGAACGATTAGCCTTATCAGCCACGCAAGCAAAGTGATGTTGAGAGTTATTCTGAACCGACTGAGACCCCAGGCAGAAGAGATCATTGCCGAAGAACAAACTGGATTTAGAAGAGGAAGGAGCACAACGGAACAGATTTTTAATCTTCGAGTTCTGTGTGAGAAGTACAGCCAACACCAGCAAGACATCTTTCACGTGTTCATTGACTACAAAAAGGCATTTGACCGCGTATGGCATGATGCCCCCTGGGCCACAATGAACAGGTACAACATGGGACAAAAACTGATACTGACGATCCAACAGCTGTACAACAAAGCAACCAGCGCGGTCCTTGCCCAAGGCAAAATAGGAGAATGGTTCCGCACTTCAGTAGGTGTCCGCCAATGCTGCCTTCTGTCACCAACCCTGTTCAACATCTTCCTTGAACACATTATGACAGATGCACTCGAAGATCATGTGAGCACAGTTAGCATCGGAGGACGAACAATCAGCAACCTTCGGTTTGCTGATGATATTGACGACCTGGCAGGGAACGAAGATTAGCTGGTCAACCTCGTGAAACGTCTGGATGAAACATCAACCAGATACGGAATGGAAATCAGTGCTGAAAAAACAAAACTAATGAGAAACAGCGACGAATCAATCAAAGCAAAAATCGTGGTCGGTGGTCAACAACTTGAAACAGTCCAACAATTCAAGTACCTTGGTGCAATCATCAGCCAAGAAGGATCCAAACCAGAAGTCCATGCAAGAATCGCGCAAACAATAGCGGCGCTTGCAAAACTGAATCCAATCTGGAAAGACAAAAACATCGCTGTCAAATCCAAATTGAGACTATTGCATGCCCTAGTCATTTCCATCCTTCTGTATGCTTGTGAATCCTGGACACTGACGGCAGAGCTACAGAGAAAGATCCAATCTGCAGAAATGAGATGCTTCAGACGAGTGCTTGGCATCTCGTACATTGAGCATGTCACAAATGAAGAAGTCAACAGAAGAGAGAGACAACACTTAGGACGCTATGAAGATCTGCTGTCCACAGTGAAGAGGAGAAAACTAAAATGGTATGGCCACACAACAAGATCATGCGGCCTGTCCAAGACAATTCTCCAGGGAACAGTTCAGGGGAAGAGGAGAAGAGGGCGGCAGAGAAAGAGGTGGACCGACAACATTGCTGAATGGACAGGAAAAACCTTCGCCCAGACCCAGGCACTCACACACGACCGTGACAAGTGGAGGCTCCTATTGTGGTGTTCCACCATGCAGCGCCCCTACGATCCTGGTGGATTGTGGGATCGGTAACGGTAACGGTATAGGTACGTATGCATCTCTCATAATTGGATAGAGTGCTCCAGAGCATTTATTATATTTCTTTATTCGTTCAGTAATTTCTTCTTTGTTCTTATAGCCGTTGTCTGTAAACATACACCCTAAATACTTGAATGCGTTGGTGTCCTTAATTACCGTATTTCTTATCATGATGTTCTTTGGAGCTTGTTGTTGTTTGTTGATTGTTAATATTTCTGTTTTTTTAATGTTCATCTTCAGTCCGGCTTCTGTTAAACAATTGTTCAAGGCTATCAATGCTCTTTCTAGTTCTTCCCGATCATATGTCCAGAAAGCAATATCATCAGCAAAAATCATGAGTCTCCCGAGATATTTATTCTTTCCTTAAAACTTCTTATAATTACATCTATATATGCAATGAACAAGAGTGGGGAAAAAACGCTTCCCTGCTTAATACCTGTTGTTACTCTAAACCAATTTTCATTCTTGTATTCAGTCCTTACATTATTCATACATGGTTCGTGCGTGTTCTTTATTGCAGCTCCCAATCTACCGTCGAGTCCATAAACCTCTCCTAAGCACCACAATTTGTTCCTAGATACCAAGTCATATGCCTTTTCCAAGTCAATAAATGCTATATACAGTGGCCTATTGTATTTCCATGATTTTTCAATAACAAGCCTCAAGGCGAATATGAGATCTGATGTACTTCTGTCCTTTCTGTATCCATGTTGTTCTTCGCCTAGCTGAGGTTCAAGGATGTTTCGTACCCTCTTTTCTAAAATCCTCTCATAAAGTTTTGCTGCATGACATATGAGCGTTATACCTCTATAATTCTTGCATTTGCCTGAATCACCTTTACCTTTATAAAAGGGTACAGAAATATGTTTTCCCCAGTCTTCAGTAACCATGCTCTCTAACCAGAATGACAAGGTTAGGTCATATGATATCTACTTTGCTAGGTCCCCTCCCTATTTGAATAACTCAATTGGTATATTATCATACCCTGGGCTTTTCCCATTTTTCATCTCTTTCAAAGCATTTTCAAACTCATGATAAGTAATCACATCCTCCCTATTTTCTCTGTTAAATTGAAAAATATATTCTTCATTTCCTTCTGTAGTTACATTTAGTAACCTATTGAAATAAGTAGTCCATTTTTCATTAAGTTCTGTAGCCGTGCCAATAATGTTTCCATTTTCATCCTTTATATTATATTGCATTTATCCATGATCTTCTCTTAATCTCTTCTGATTGATTCCTAGAAGATACATATTCTTCTCTAGTCTGTTGGTTCCTTTCTTTCATCCATTTCATGTGCATTTTGTTCTTCATTTTTATTGCACCTTTTACTTTGTCATTCCACCAAATTGTACGTCTTTTCCTAGTACCTCCAACAAACCTACAGCCAAGTTCCTTCTCCCCTACATCCAAGGCACTTTCCTTTAGTCCCTTCCAATCCCGCTGCTCCAGGTATTGCAGACTCTCTATAAACTTGTTTTGAAATCTCATTTTGATAACTGGGTCTTTCAAGGATTCTGTTTTTATCATTTATCTCTTCTCTGTTTGCTCTTTTCTTATGGGAGGAATGTAAATTTTTCCTATGACTAGTCTATGATTTGAATCAAGGGAGACTCCTGGCAATACTTTAACATTTTCTACAAGCCTCTTATCTGATATAACGACATAATCAATTACTGATTTTTTATCAAACTGCCCTGTGGTTTGATTCCATCTATATCTAGTGTATTTGTGTGAGTCCTGGTTTATTCCGTAACTGGAATACAAACCACGCTATTTAATAGGGGTATTACTTTCGGCGTAGCTGAAATGACGAGCCATTAAATTTTAACGAAGATTTACTCCCCACACCGCTAGGTAGGGGGGGTAGGGGAGGGTAGCTTGCACCCCCCCCTCTCACACACCTGTGCTTGAGCTCACTTTGCTCTCGGCTCGGATGGTGGTCGGACGTGCCTGCTTTCATCCTCGCCGTCATTTGGCAGCCATTTAATTGCTTTTGCCTTTTCTTTTTCTAGTTCTGTATATGTGAAGTTGGCCTCTGCGATCATGCGCACCTGCCCTGGGTTTCCCGACCGCCCCTGTGGAACATTCACGTCGGCGGTCGAGACTAATCCTCACGCCCTTTGTCCTTCTTGTAGGGGCCAACGGTGTGATGGCAACAACAAGTGTAGGGAGTGGTCTACCTCCCATTGGGAGAGGTTTTCGCGACGACGGAAGAAGAAGTCCAAACGGGATATTTTTCCTTCGAAGGTTGCTTCGAAAGGAGAAAAACCCAAGGCCTCTTCTTCCGTTGTCGAATCCTCTTCTGAAGCTCCCACCACTCGGTCGGTCTCTTTCGAGAGACCGTCGAGTGGTAGCGTAGATCGATGTATATTTTACCAACCTTGGGACTCGAGAGATGACGTTGCTTCCCCTAGCGAAGCAGCTCCACCTCTCCCCCCTGGGGGAGGATATGTCACTAACCTCCTTATTTCAGCTTTGGTCCTCCTTGGGGCTTACGGGTTCGCCCTCCAAGGAGGTTTTGCTTAACTACATCCGATTGGGTGCCGCTGTCACGCAATCTTCGTCACCGTCAGAGGTTGATCATCTGTCTCTGGTCGACGTTGTGGTGTCAGAGGTATCCCATGCAGTATCACCCATCACCTTTGCCTCTCCAAACTCAATGGTAGCTGACGGCTTAATTTCTCTCTTTCCTGTTCAACCTATGAGGAGAAACTAAGTCTATCGTCAGTCTCTCCTGCTAGTGTTTCTCCCCCTCAGGGGAGTTCACTTACAGAGACTCCTCTTTGGAGGACTGCAGAAGGTCAGCTTGCTGATCCAACGGCCCCTAGAGGGCGCATTCGTCCGAAGGCTCGCCTTCCTCTTCACCCTAAGAGGCCTTCCTTCACCTGCGGTGAGGAGACGCCTCTTTGGTTCAACATCTTCGATGCAGTCCACCGCAGAGGAGCCTCGAGACCAATCATCTATCACTGCTCCTGCACTTGTCCTGGACCTTTCTGCAGATCGTTCGCAATCGCCTTCGGTGGAAGGTCGTCCTTTTAAAGAACACGTTGACCTTCCATCCGACAGACCTGCCGACCTGCCGTCGTCATTTCTACATGGGCCTAACAAGGCTCCAGCTAAGAATACGCGCGCACGCTCGCCCATCCTCTCCAAAGGATGCGCGCCAACATTCTCTCACTCGCCCCACATGATTCAACTGCGCGCCCGCGCGCTAGGGATCTTTTTCCTGCAAGCGCGCCCTACAGCTGGTAAAGATGCGCGTGAACTCTCTCCTGCACGCCCGCGCACTCAACGTATTAATCCTGCGCGCCCGCGCGTCAACAGTCTCCCGCGCGCTAGCCCCGATATTCTCCCTCGCACGAGCATCAATATCATCCCGCGCGCGAGACTACTAAACTACGCACGGCAAGGTCACCATCGCCTCATTCCCCTCCCCGCGAGCGCATACCACCGCGCATTGTGGGAGAAGGGATACATCCAGAGGGGTCCAGGATCCCAAAGCCACCTTAGGCAAACTCACCAATGATGGGGACTCCTCTCAGGGATCCTTCAATCGCTATCCCTTCAAGGGGTATGTCTGACAGTGCATCTGTCAGCCAACAGCCCTGGTTCGGTGCACTGATCAGAGCCGTAACGCACGCTTTCAAGCCTGTCTTCTGTGAATTGGGACACAAAACCATGGCTTCTTCTACGCCTTTGAAGAGAAAAAGAGGAGTTCCAGACGCGGTCATTTCCCAAGGGCGAAACTGACTCCACGCAGACCTTCGAGGCAGGTTCCTTCTTTTCCTCAGACTGCCTCTCCTTCCCTTTCGGACGAAGATTTCCCGTCCCCAAGGGAATCACGCAAAGAGAGACTCCCCCGTCGCACCGAGGGGTCTACTCAGTCGGGGATTGAAAGGAACATGCCACCCTCGTCAATGTTGGAGTCCTACATCCTTTCCAGGAAGGAATCTAAGGACTCCAAAACATTGCCGAAGTCCTCTACTAGGACTAGGAGGGAGCCAGCTAGCCACTCAGAGAATGTCCGCGACTCTCCCCAAGAAGAGCCTTTGGGGATAGAAGGAGACTTCACTGCAAATCCTGCAGCAGGAGGAGACCAGCAAGAGTCAGAACATGCGTTTTGGCAAGTTCTGACTCTGAGGGCTCTCATCGGGTTTTCAGACCCAGAGATCCCTCCTCAAGAGGGCAAAGACAGGGTCCCGGACCGTGTCTCTGGTACTCAGAAACACTCCAAGACCAGTGCAGCACTGCCCTGGTCTCAAGGGGTTAAGAGTACCAGGGACAAGATCTCACAACAGCTCTCCGAAATGTCCTCCTCCAACCGTTCCGGTGCTACCAACAAGCTCCTCCCACCTCCTCCCGTACAGCAGAGGAGGTACTTCAAGATCCTTCAGGAGCCTTGTTTAGCTCTTCCTCTTCACCACTCGCTGGAAGAGCTAACCAGGGGAGTCCCTCTTGAGAGACTCTCCAACCGACAGGTCTCGTTCTCGGCAGCCAAGATCCTCAACCAGGAGAAAGTTGCGAAGTGTGCTATGCAAGCCACTTTGTGGCTCGATATCTGGTTGCGGACCTTAGGTATCCTGATACGTTCTGAGGATTTCTCCAAAGAACGTACCAGGAAAGCTATGGAAACCTTCCCTCTCTCAGGTACTCGCACGATCGAGTTTCTGGCCCACCAAGTCTTGAACTAGTGGGCAAATACCATCCTGAAATGTCGGGATGCAGTAGCTGAGAGATTCCATCAGAAGGTCCCTAGCACCGAGATCAATAGGCTTAGACAGTCCTCCCTAGAGGGATCCGTCTTGTTCGAGCCTAAGGATGTGGAACATGCCACTGAGAGGTGGAGTAAGTCTCATCAAGACTCCGTCCTTCTTAGGGCTTTAACATCTAAGCCGTATAAGCCTCCAGCACCACAGCAGTCCCGTCCAGTCAAGACCACTAAGACGACAACAGCAGCGAAGACCTTGGTGTCTAAGCCCTTTCCTGTCAAAGAAAGGAAAGGCAAAAAATCCTCCAGGGAAGGCAAGAATCTTAGAGGGAGCAGCCGAGACCGCAAACGCTAGGATAGGCTGTCCGTCCCCCTGCATGTCCACCAGTGGGGGGATGCCTACAAAGTTGCTCAAACAGGTGGAAGCAACTCGGGGCAGATTCCTGGACAATCTCTGTGATCAGTCTAGGATATCGCGTCCCGTTCATAACATCTCTACCTCCCCTGACGACGAATCCAGTGTCATTGAACTCCCTTGCCATGGGATCGGCAAGGGGGCAAGCCCTTCGGGCAGAAATCCAGACCCTGTTGAAGAAGGGCACTCTCCAAGAGAACCTCGACGGATATCCAGGCTTTTTCAGTCGACTCTTTCTTATAAAGAAGGCGTCTGGAGGCTGGAGACCAGTCATCGACCTCTCAGCTCTGAACAAGTTTGTCAAACAAACTCCGTTGAGCATGGAGACGGCGGACACGGTCAGACTAGAAGTAAGACCGCAAGACTTCATGTGCACACTGGACCTAAAGGATGTGTACTTCCAGATCCCAGTCCATCTGTCTTCAAGGAAGTACTTAAGATTCAGCCTAGACAACAGAAATTACCAGTTCAAGGTGCTGTGCTTTGGTCTCTCCACAGCACCACGTCTTCACCAGAGTGTTCACCCTAGTATCATCCTGGGCACACAGGATTGGCATCCGTCTCCTCCGTTATCTGGACGACTGGTTAATCCTAGCAGACTCTGTGTCAACCCTTCTTCAACACCGAGACAAACTTCTGAGACTTTGCCAAGATCTGGGGATCATGGTAAATCTCGAGAAGTCTTCACTGCTTCCCACTCAAAGACTGGTATACCTAGGCATGATTATAGGTTTGTATAGTTAGGAAAAATACAAATTATCTACGAATTTGTCATGTTTAAAGAATCCATTCATGATCATTAGGTGATTTCTTATGCAAAAATCTCTTAGGTTTTCTCCTTCAACATTTCTTGTTTCCTCTCCAAATGGGCCTATTACACTCTCTATCCCTCTTCTCTCACAGCCAATCCGTGCATTAAAATCTCCTAGTAGTAGGTTGATGCCTTCTGGCTGTCCCTCCAAATGTAATTCTAAAAGTTCCATAAAAGTATCTTTTTCTTCTTGTGTATGGCCTTGCTGTGGTGCATAAATCTGAAAGACATTATAATTTGTGTTCTTTACTCTAAATGTGCAACTAATAAGTCTTTTGCTGATCAAATGTACTTTTTGTATATGGGGGCAAGTCTAGGTCCTACGGTCATAGCAACACCATGCTTTCTGATTCCTGCACCTACTCCACGATAGATCAGTACATATCCATCTCCTAGGCCCTGTCCTGCGCTTTTACCTCTATGCCTGGTAGTTATTCTGAAAACACAGAATTTTGAAAGTGAACGTTCAGACCTCCGCATGGCTGTTGAAGAACTCCAGGAATGGCTGTCAGAAGCATCGCGGGACATCAATAGCATAACTTCCGATTACCTGAGCACTAAGGAATTCCTGTCTCATGTACAAGGTTAGTGCTGTAGAATTTGTTTGAAAAATGTTAGAGGAAATGGATAAATATTTTGCTAGTTTTAGTATACTGTTGTAACATGGTTTATGAGTTTAATTTGTTCTAGGAGCAAGCTCATAAATTAATACAATTTTTCCCAATTTATTGGAGCTGCTTGATCAAAGATATTGCAGTGATTTTAGCCCTCTGGAAGCCTAGTAAGCTTTATAGATGCTGTCTGAGCAAAGATCTGAAGAAATAAAGGAAATTCTCTTGGTGTGTTCATGTCCATAAGTACACATACTGTACAGCGAACATTTCTTTTGTGTACAGCTTCTTAAAGTTTGAGATCACTTCTTGGTCCATGGATTGGATTTTGTAGTGGTGCTGGACGGAAGGAATTTGATGTCCTCCGTTATGTCGTCTTTAATGGATGAAGGATGGGCCGTAGCATTTTCCATTAGTAACAAGGCTTGGAGTAGGAGGTTCTTCTCCTTAAGGTACTTTTTGACCTCATAGACCCATTGCACTAAGAAAATAAGAGTCACCCAAGCCTTGTTATTTGACCCCCAAATAACGTTAAATTGCATCTTTGCATCTCGTACTTCTCAGAGGTCCATGGATTCTAGTTATACGCTAGGAGAGGGTTGATTTTGCAGTCCATGTTAGCATTAGCTCAGAACAGAAGGATTGGGCGGTCCTTCATGAGTTTGTGACCAGGAATTGCCTCTTCTGCTGTATTGTAGATCCTCCTGGTCATCTTCTAAAAAACATTGGTTTGCTTTTCAAAATGTCAGCATACATTACTTTTGATTTTTCACAAATAGTGTTTACAGTAATCAAATTTCCTTCTAACTGCATTTCATTGATGCTGATAAGCAGCAACTTTTCACTGTTATCAAAAATACATGGCTGTTGTTTTGTCAATGCACAACACTTAATTGATTTGATCTCTTCCCTTTTTTTCTTCTTCAGAATTGTACAAATCATGGGTGTTATATGATTGTATATATTTGGCTTTTCTGCCCCACACACACTTTATTCAAGTGCCTCTATAAATAGTTTTTCACTTTTATAGTAATCGTCTCATCCTTACTGTCTAAATTGATCATCTTGGAGACCATTGTCATGATACTGTACTGTTAACGTGACAATGTGAGCTAATATCCAAGAAAATAACCTAGAAATCTCATGAGCAATGGTTTCTTCTCTTTACATGCTAGTCTCATTAATAATTGTTCATAATAAATGTTCATGCAAAGCAGTGTCTGCTTACAGATTTATGTAGTCCTCATAATTTGATTTTAATTTTTGTGCTCAAATCCCCTTTTGCTCGTACAGTGTTCAAAATTACTCCTAAAGCAAGGTACTATACAGTACTGCCGATGATCCTACACAGCTGATTTAGATTTCACTTAATCAATATAAGCTCCAAGGTGTAATTCACAAAATAAATTTTTTTAATCCATTGGAAGATGCTTAACCCTTTTACCCCCTTTTACCCCCAACGCTGTTTGGAACTTTCCAACCCTTAACCCCCAGGCATTTTTTTTTTCAAGCACATTTTGCAATATATTTTTTTTCTTTAATTGCTCTAACAGACTTAATTTTTGTCATAGAGAGGTCAGGTTGGTCTCATTCTTTTGGAAAATTCCTGAAGTTAAGTTATCAAAAATATGCAAAATAATGTAAATAGCAGTTTTTTGCAAGGACGTACCGGTGCGTCCATGGGGGTAAAGGGATGAGTTTTGTGAAATGTACCAGTACATCCATTGGGGGTAAAAGGGTTAATGCCCAGTTTGATTATAGTGCGGTCTTGTTACCTTCT
Organism: Palaemon carinicauda; assembly: GCF_036898095.1. Taxonomy (NCBI): domain Eukaryota; kingdom Metazoa; phylum Arthropoda; class Malacostraca; order Decapoda; family Palaemonidae; genus Palaemon; species Palaemon carinicauda. Next base: position 106,868 of record NW_027171949.1, read on the forward strand.
CTCTAACTTTTTGGGAAGGTTATATTTTGATAGACGTGTATTTGTTTGTATGTCTGTTTGTGTGTTTGTGATTCGCATAACTCAAAAACTATTTTACCGAATCTCATAAAATTTGGTGAGGTGATTGACCTTAATCCAAGGGTAATTTGATTAGATTTTGGAAGCGATTGGACCATAGGTCAAGGTTAAGATCATGAAAATATAAAAAACATCTTTTTGCTATATCGTGGTCAATTTTTATCTGATTTGCATGAAACTAGTGCCGAAATGTGCATATTTCAGTTGCCTATCTTGTGATATACAATATGAAATAGGCAAAGGTATGCACTCTACTGGGTGTCCATTCTAGTTTATATTTTATTTTGGTAAGCAAAATAAGCATTTTATTTTTCTTCTTGACAGAAACCCTTGATGGTTTGAAGACCCATACGGAAGAATTGACAGCTAGTAAATCTCGCATACAGAAGAAATATGTTGAATACTGCTGTCGGTGCTAAAGTCAATCAGCTAAAAGTAAGTTCTTTTGTACTTGCAAGATTTTATTGTCTAGTTTTGAAAGCACTTCATATTTTCAATGGTGCTGTATCTGTATTTTCATATATTTTGTTATATTTTCTTGAGGTTATTGTGGATTTGATCATCATATTTCTGTTATCAAATTTCCAAAATTTTTCAAAGAAAAAACAATCACAATTGTCAGTTTTTACGAGTTATTTTGAAAAATTTTGGGGTTTAGTAAAATAAGGTAGGTTACGTTATTTGCATTAACGGAGCTGAAAAAGATTGAAGTAATTTTTTTGGGTGTTTCCTAGAGGTGAAAAATAAGGGCCCATAAGCATTTGATATTCCATGTTTGTGTTTAAGGGATTTTCAGAAATAATATGCACTTTTAAATGACATAAGGTATAGTTTCTCTCATGTATAGATGCCTATTGTTAACCGAGAAAAAGTGAAATAGAGAAGGAATTCATATTTGATTCAGTTTACCATTAATGAGAGCTTTCCAGGTTGCTGTGACCCAGCGAGAAGCAGAGTTGCAGCGGTTAAGACAACAGCTTCATCGGAGGTCTTGCAATGCCAGCAGCTGTACAACCAGTTCAGGGGGATGTCTCTCAGGTTATAGAACAGGTACAATACCATTTTTAATAGGAATGCATTTTTCCCATTAGTTATTGGTAGTTATACAATTATCCTTCTAATTTCAGTGTGGCTAGATGTAAGGTATTGTATTCGATTATATGTAGACTGCATGAGGTGATAACACAGGTGAAAAATTGAAAGTTGTTTAAATTTATTAATTCATTTGTAAAAGCTCCAGAGGTGAATGAAAATTGAACAATTTACAGGATAATATTTTACATAACTGAATCTGTCAAATTGTTGACAAAGGATTGATCGGGTAAGTGATTGCCAAAGAGGTTAACCCTTTTACCCCCAAAGGACGTACTGGTACGTTTGACAAAACTCGTCCCTTTACCCCCATGGACATACCGGTACGTCCTTGCAAATAACGGCTAATTACTTTTTTTGCATATTTTTGATAACTTTTTGAGAAACTTTAGGCATTTTCCAAAATAATGAGACCAACCTGACCTCCCTATGACGAAAATTAAGGCTGCCAGCGCAATCTAAAAAAGAAAATATTGCAAAACGTGCTTGAAAAAGAAAAATGCCTTGGCGTTAAGGCTTGGAAAGTGCCAAATAGCTTGGGGGTAAAAGGGTTAATGCAGTTATTAACTAGAGTGACACACCCTTGTTTATTTTAAGTTGGTAAGCAACATCTTTCTGGGAAACTTTGGATTGATGGAATCCAATTACCTGTATGGCAATTCTGGTTGGTGATGAGGTGTTTTCTTGCCTATGTTCCATCATTTGAAAGTTAATGCCGATCAGCCGGTAATGTCTCTCAGTCGTCGGTCCTCCTCCTCATTTTATAAGGCCATGTCCATCAGCTTATTTTGAAGGCTGCCTACAATAGTTTGCTGATCTTTATAGGAGTTTTTAAGCCACTGAACAACAGTTACTTTCAAGCATTATTGTTTATGGTACAGTAAGTGTGCAGAGAGGAGAGGTCCCCTTTTTTGTTTCATTTGTTTGATGTCGGCTACCCCCCAAAATTGAGGAAATGCCTTTGTATATGTATGCATATGTGCAGCTTGGTCCCCTTAACAGATCATATGGGTGTAATTGGCTTTATTTTAAATCAATTACTATCACACAGGCCTTTAGTGAGGTTGCCTAGGCAAGAGCTACGGTAACCGGTAGGTGCCATAACTGTCTAGTCCCTCTGTAGATGGAACCACCTCCCATAGTTGAAAGAAGATTAAGAGACACACACAGTGGAGCCATTGTAGCTTTTGTTCAGGCAGATTTAGGTACCGCATGTTGTTAAGACCCAAAATCCATTAATGACAACCGATTTAACTGCTTTTCTATTTCATCAATCAAGGAAGTAACTGATGATTCAGATAGTTTGTTATTATGTCCTGTAACGGCAGTCTGTCTTTCCTCAAAGAAGACTGCACCCTTTTGTCCAGGCATCCCTAACTTGTTTTTATGCACAGGTCAAAACAAGAAGGGAATAACTGAGAGTGCAGTACTATCTTATTCTGGCTCTGAGAAACAATAATGATATCCGTGGTATTGCTGCAACCATGGCATTCTGCAAGAAGCACTTGGAAACACAGGTACTCAGCTCAGGCGTATGAAAAGGTAGGCCACCTTCACTGCATATCATTTGAAAGACTGCTCGTATAGGTCTCTGGATACTTTCTCCTTAGGTCCTGTGAAAGCCGCCCAACAGTTTATATAAAGACCCGTGCCCCTGCAGGACAGCTAGCATTTTGTTGCATCATCGATTACTTCATTGTAATTATGGTATGAGAGTAGAGTGAATGGTTTCCTCTTTATTCTCTTGGGAATACCTACATTGATGACTACATATGCAGGTAAACTCCCCACTGTGGGCAGATATATTATCCAATAACTTTGATGATGTTCTTACAAAAGGCCAATTTTGTTAGGTTGTGATTCCGTCACTTACTTTATTTCAAATAAGGCTGTGTGTCCTGCTCTTCGGTTCTCTCATGAGCCAAGCATGAATGGATACTTTGGGTTAAGGGTCAGACAGATGCTCTAAATTTTATAGCCGAGGACTTTCTAAGGAAGATTCCCATATAAGTGACAAGCGTTTGTATTTGCGTAGAAACAAACTACTGTACTAATTTCAAAAGTAATTAATAATTATCCTAGATATACAAACTTGAATCATTACCTCGGCCAATAAATTTGGAAGGAGGTTATGTTTAACCTCCTGTTTGTGTGTGTGTTTGTTTGTGAACAGCTTTCTGGCCACAATTTTTATCGTAGAGAAATGAAACTTACAGGGAATACCTGATATGTAAAAAAAGCTGGAAATAACTAAATTTTGGAAGGGCACGGTCACGCAAAATGTCCAATTCATGTAATCAGCCACAATTTTGTACATCGTTGTCACAGAGACTTCAAACTTGGTTTATATTTGAGTGTATGAAATCCACACCAATTAATACATGTTAAGGTCAAAGGTTAAGGGCAAGCAAAAGGTCGAGAAATAAGCTGTTGTGACGGAGGACTGCACTCTACTGAATTCCCCTCTAGTTTATTCATATTTCCCAACTCATTCACGCTACAAGTCCTGACCAAGAACAGAGTGATAGCAAAGGAGCTAGCTCTGACACCCTGAGCTAGGTGGGAATAATCTGCAACCATACAATATTGCTAACCCCACGATATTTCATCAATTTTGTTGTAACAAAACAACAGAGGTAACCCATTTAAAGAATTCAGGTTTGTATAGCTAGGAAAAACACAACTTTCTTTTAAAATTTGTAGTATTTTGGCCGTAAATAATCTTGGCTTTTGATCATATATGTTCTGACATGAAAACAAATCTCTTGTTCTTAAAACAGGAGAAACTTCATTACAAAATGATATTCTTTGATTTTTTATTTCCATCTACATACATCAATTCTACTGCCATTTCCTCTTCATGCTGCTTATTTTATCTGTTGAGATACTACCGCTAGAGTTATATTGTACTACACTAGATCCCCTTCTGGTTACTGCTCATTTTCCCTTCACCTACACATACACCGAATAGTCTGGCCTTTTCTTTCCCATTCTCCACCGTCTTCATTCACCTGACAACACTATCACCAAACAATTCTTTTTTGCTTAAGGGGTTAACTACTGCACAGTATTTGTTCTGTATCTACTTTCTACATGGTAAGGATAGAAGAGACTCTTTAGCTATGGTAAGCACCTCTTTTAGGAGAAGGATACAGTACTCTAAAATCAAACCATTGTTCTCTAGTCTTGGGTAGTGCCATAATTGTACCACTGTCTTGGGTTAGAGTTCTTTCGCTTGAAGGTACACTCGGTCACACTTCCGTTTCCTTATTTTCTTTCCTCACTAGACTATTTTCCCTGCTGGAGCCCTTTGGGCTTATAGCATCCTGCATATTCAATGAGGGTTGTAGCTTAGCTAGTAATAATAATAATAATATTTACATGTAATTTTAACAGGTATGGACATTTTCCTAACCCTAAAATGATGGTCAGAGATTTTATTCTTGTGCCTCTGATATTTTGTTAGTCATTTTATTAGTAAAGAGTCTTTTCTTATGTATTTGTTTACACCTTTGATAACAATCTTCAATCAATCTTGGTAAATCTGAATGATCCATCTTCTTTCAGGATGTCTGAGAAACTAAGTTGCTCAACTGAGGTGGATTAAACAGCGTCTTGCACGGTCTGCTCGATAATCCTGTTGCTCGGACACTTTCCAAACACAGAGCTTTTCCAGGTATGGTAATATACTCTTCCATTTAGTTCATTGGTTTCCAAGAGACCAGATGTAAGTTGATTTTCACTCTATAAAGGGAGGCTCTTAACTTCCAAACATCCAGATATACATAAGCCGAAGGAATATTTGAGTTTTCAACACTTCCAGTTTAATGTATATAGTCATCCCCTGCTTATCGAGGATTCGCATATGAAACCTGACTATTTGTTGACTTTTCTAGTTGGAAATCAAAGTCATGGGTTCCAGGTTAGGCTTACCCTAAGTCAAAATCTAACTAAATTTGACTTGCAAACAGCTTCTTGTAACCTATTATATTTGTAAGTTTAAGGACCTTCTGTACTGTTTATTTCTTCCTTTTGCAGATCTTGTGGAAGATGGGCTTCTGACGGCACCCCAGATGTTTGTCCAGCAGTTTCCAGTCTAATCGGAGCCTTGGGGCCACATCTTGGTCCCCTCGTCACCAGAGAAAGATGCTGTCCTTTTTCTTGCTTACACTCGATACATTTGTCCCTTTCACATATGATTTATGAAAAGGTGAGTGATATCCATATTGTAGATCAAGTAAATAGTGTTCATAATTACCCTGAATTAGTTTAGATGGGTTGTGTCCTTACAGTCGAATATTATGATTATTATTATTACTAGCTAAGCTATAACCCTACTAGGGAAAGCAGGATGCTATAAGCCCAATAGTTCTAACAAGGAAAATAGTTTAATGAGGAAATGAAATAAGGAAACATAGAATAGTGTGCCTGAGAGTACCCTCAAGCTAGAGAACTCTAAACCCTAACCCAAGGCAGTGGAAGACCATGATACAGAGGCTATGGCACTACCCAAAAGAATAATAGTTTGATTTTGGAGTGTATCTCCTAGAAGACACTGGACACAACAACATCAACCAAGCTGATCATTCTGGTAGATGCAATTTTCATTTTCTTTCCACGCTTATGGTATTGATCTCTTCTTGTTAACTAAAAATATTTTTTAAATTTACACTTCATTAGTGAGCATCGACAATCGCACAGTTTACAAAACTAGAATTCTAAGTTACGACAAGGAAAAAACTACATTCTACACTTATAAAAAAATGTAATTTTAATCGGAAATTCAACGTAGAAATATACTGTTCTCGGCCGTATTATTTTGTTTGGTCCAAAATAATATTACTCATCATTAACAATACATGAACCATATTTATTTTACAACTGGTTATCTTGTATTTATCAATCTCTCATACAGCACCAACAGCACATGAAACTCTACGGAAAATACGCGACTTTGGCTTCAAATTGGTCGACCACCCGCCTTACTCTCCAAACGTGATCCCCTCCGACTATCACCTCTTTCCACAACTGATAAAACATCTCAAGTGAACGAAATTTCATGAGTTTTCATAACCCAGTCAAAAAAAAACAATTACGAGGATCTCAATGTGAAGCTGGGCTCTTAGGTGAGGATTCTATAGTGGCATAGCTATATCTTGCTCCCCCCAGATTGCTATTTTAGTCTCAGAGTTTAGAATCTACAAAATTTATCTTTATTTTCTAATTACTTTTTCATAAATATGCAACTTCCAGGGCACACTTGTCTTCTCTTCTGTCCCATTGGAAAATTCTGGCCACAGCTTCATTATAGTTTGCAGAATCAGCAAGTCAGTCCGAAAGCTCCATTCTTGAACGAAGTAGCAAGAAATACGCGTAAAGGGAAGGAACGAACACTGCAAAGACTTTTTCGTGAGGATTACAGTGTGCCAGGCCAGGCAAAAACGTGCAATACCCATTTCAGATCTGTTCCGTGGTCATGAACAAACAGTGAGAAATCAAAATTGTTCTCTAGTCTCAGGTAGTGCCATAGACTTCCACTGCCTTGGGGTAGAAATCTCTACTTGAGGGTACACTTGGACACACTATTCTATCTTATAACTCTTCCTCTTGTTTTGTTTTTTCTTTAAGGTTTTAGTCTTTATATGAAAGATTTATATCAATGTTGTATCCATTCTTAAAATATTTTATAATTGTTCATTACTCCTCTTGTACTTTATCTATTTCCTTTCCTCACTGGGCTATTATTCCCCGTTGGAACCCTTGGGCTTATAGCATCCTGCTTTTCCAACTCAGGTTGTAGCTTAGCTAGTAATAATAATAATAATATATTTTCTTCTTTGTCATAACTTTCAAGTTTAGTAAAGTGTGTACATATAATTGTGGTGTTGGTTGGTCGTGGTGTGACTATCAACGAATCCACTGTGAAGCCGATGGAGGTTGTACACATTACTGGGTTTTCGTGTGTTGTTAGCGAGAAGTGCAACTGTGCATTCCTCTTGCTATCCAAAATGGTGTTGACATGTAACTTGTGTTCTTTAAGGATATGTGTTAATGCTACAGATGATGGGAGAAATTACTTGACGTTTGTTACAAGATATTTCTGATAAGTATCAGAGATGGGGCATTGTCGTAAGTGACTCTTTTCTAGTTAATTGTTACTTATGTACCGACTTGGTGGTAATGGTGATTGTGTAATGACATGATAATGATTATTCTTATAATTATTGGTGTGAGTTTATATATGTTTATGTTATGTGGTGATTACCCATGTTTCTGCTGTATTGATAAGTAAATTGTTTGTGGTGTTGGTATGTTTTATTGACTTGTTATACTGTAATTCTTACAGGTCGAAATAAAGTTTTTATTAAGACAACCCGAGTTTATGTGGTATCCAAGCAAGCATTTCAGCAGTACTCAACATGACAGGTAAAAAGGGCAGCTCTACTGGAGAGGACAACATTGCTGGGATGTTACTGGAGGCACAGAAGAAGGCAAAACAACAGAGGGGAACTGTTAAGGCAAAACTAACGCATAAGCTTGGTATGTTTCATGAGTAAAGGTCCCCAACTCACAAAGATTCGGACATTTGGACCTTTTCAAATCAAAGATAATGTAAAGAAAAGAACAACTGGGAAGGCCTATGGGTATATATTCAATTATATTGTCACATGAGGCATGTACATTGATGTTGTTGATGAATATAAGTCTTTTAATGTGTTTCAGAAGATTCACAACTGTTCATAGCTATCCTGATACTGTGCACTGATTGAAGCTCACAAATAGTATTGGCAAATAAAGACCTGAAGAGTGACATTCACAACAATGGGACATGCATGAGGTCACTGAATTTGGAGCAAAAGAAGGCTTGAAATGGAAATTTATTCGTTCAGCAAATGCTGTATGGCCAAACGGTGCGAGGCATTAGTTAACTAAAAAAAGGTTTCTGTTATTGCTCGTAGGGGCTACTATTTTAATATTTATGTGATTTACAGAACTTTTTTTGAAATACCAGACTTAATGAATGGCAAGCCTATTGGATTGAAACCTGGTATAGATGTGGAATTAGGACCATTGTGTCCAAACCATTTACTTTTGGGTACAGCATGAAATAGAGTACCATCTGTTTCATGGTCTACTTCAGGTGACACTAAGAAGTGTTTAAACTTTATACAAAATGTTGTCAACACTTATTGGAGTAAGCGGCAGAGAGATATCTTCACACTCATTGTACGGTGAAAGTGGCACTCGGAAAAGAGAAACATACAAGTCGGTGATATCGTTATAATAAAAGATAAAAATGTTGTGTGAAAGTAATAGAAAATAGGACAGCTTGTAGATACAGAAACAGGCAGAAATAGTCAGGCAAGAGATGTGAGAATTGGATGCAAAATACAAAGACCAGAAAAATACTAGAGACATAGTGACAGTTATCAATAGATCTGTTCACAAGTTAGTGGTGTTGCCACCCGTTGAGGAGCAATAAAAGTGGCAGGAGTGTATTATCAGTTACAGACACTAATAATTATTATTATTACTACTAGCCAAGCAACAGCCCTAGTTGGAAAAGCAAAATGCTATAAGCCCAAGGGCTCCAATAGGGAAAAATACCCCAGTGAGGAAAGGAAATAAAGAAATAGATAAATGATGAGAACAAATTAACAATAAATCATTCTAAAAACATCAACAACGTTAAAATAGATATACATACATACATATACCAAGGCACTTCCCCCAATGTTGGGGGGTAGCCGACATCAACAAATGAAACAAAAAAAAAGGGGGGGGACCTGTACTCTCTACATTCCTCCCAGCCTAACAAGGGACTCAACCGAGTTCAGCTGGTACTGCTAGGGTGCCACAGCCCACCCTCCCACATTATCCACCACAGATGAAGCTTCATAATGCTGAATCCCCTACTGCTGCTACCTCCGCGGTCACCTAAGGCATCGGAGGCAGCAGCAGGGCCTACCGAAACTGCGTCACAATCGCTCGCCATTCATTCCTATTTCTAGCACGCTCTCTTGCCTCTCTCACATCTATCCTCCTATCACCCAGAGCTTCCTTCACTCCATCCATCCACCCAAACCTTGGCCTTCCTCTTGTACTTCTCCATTCAACTCTTGCATTCATCCCCTTCTTTAGCAGACAGCCATTTTCCATTCTCTCAACATGGCCAAACCACCTCAACACATTCATATCCAATCTAGCTGCTAACTCATTTCTTACACCCGTTCTCACTCTCACCACTTCGTTCCTAACCCCTATCTACTCGAGATACACCAGCCATACTCCTTAGACACTTCATCTCAAACACATTCAATTTCTGTCTCTCCATCACTTTCATTCCCCACAACTCTGATCCATACATCACAGTTGGTACAATCACTTTCTCATATAGAACTCACTTTACATTCATGCCCAACCCTCTATTTTTTACTACTCCCTTAACTGCCCCCAACACTTTGCAACCTTCATTCACTCTCTGACGTACATCTGCTTCCACTCCACCATTTGCTGCAACAACAGACCCCAAGTACTTAAACTGATCCACCTCCTCAAGTAACTCTCCATTCAACATGAGATTCAACCTTGCACCACCTTCCCTTCTCGTACATCTCATAACCTTACTCTTACCCACATTAACTCTCAACCTCCTTCTCTCACACACTTCCAATTTCTGTCACTAATCTGCCAAGCTTCTCTTCTGTGTCTGCAACCAGTACAGTATCATCTGCAAACAACAACTGATTTACCTCCCATTCATGGTCATTCTTGTCTACCAGTTTTAATCCTCGTCCAAGCACTCGAGCATTCACCGCTCTCACCACTCCATCAACTTACAAGTTAAACAACCACGGCGACATCACACATCCCTGTCTGAGCCCCACTCTCACCGGAAACCAATCACTCACTTCATTTCCTATCCTAACACATGCTTTACTACCTTTGTAGAAACTTTTCACTGCTTGCAACAACCTTCCACCAACTCCATATAACCTCATCACATTCCACATTGCTTCCCTATCAACTCTATCATACACTTTCTCCAGATCCATAAACGCAACATACACCTCCTTACCTTTTGCTAAATATTTCTCGCATATCTGCCTAACTGTAAAAATCTGATTCATACAACCCCTACCTCTTCTAAAACCACCCTGTATTTCTAAGATTGCATTCTTTGTTTTATCCTTGATCCTATTAATCATTACTCTACCATACACTTTCCCAACTACGCTTAACAAACTAATACCTCTTGAATTACAACACTCATGCACATCTCCCTTACCCTTACACTATATAGTGGTACAATACATGCACAAACCCAATCTACTGGTACCATTGACAACACAAAACACACATTAAACAATCTCACCAACCATTCAAGTACAGTCACACCCCCTTCCTTCAACATCTCAGCTCTCACACTATCCATACCAGACGCTTTTCCTACTCTCGTTTCATCTAGTGCTCTCCTCACTTCATCTATTGTAATCTCTCTCTCATTCTCATCTCCCATCACTGGCACCTCAACACCTGCATCAGAGTATTGTGTGTCCCATTGACAAAATGCATACACTCACTTACAATTTCTGATGTGCACCTTTTTTATCTTTTAATAAATGAAGCTAACATTCATGGTCAATTGCATGTATGGCGCAGCAACAACATTGGACACATCTCAATCAGACCTCCCAGCCACTGACGTCGTCTTCAGCTTTTTAGCCTGTTGCCGCTAATATCACTCGCAGAAATGGTGCTTATTGTACCATCCAATGCGACCTTGCTAGGCATGCGACTTTTTCCCCATAATAATGGTTTGCAAATTGTCAGATTTTTCCGCAGTAAAAACATAACCCAACGCTAGCAGAGAAACTGGCACAGCCTCTCAGGTGCACAAAACTCGCATTTCACTTTTACCTTGTAGCTGGATTTTGTCACATCTCTCTTATTTTTCTGGTAAATTGTAATTACAGCTGCTTATTCTAACTGTGGCATAGCTGATTCCTCGTCCCCCTTGATGCCTGCCTCGTTGAACTACCTTTGCTCCCCTTTTTGTATGGGATATCTACATTCCTGTGCTGCCTCCTTGAATCTCATTTTTCCAATGTTTCACTAATTTAATTAGATTTCTCAGAGGGTTCTGAAGTATCCTGTTATAGCTTTTGATTCAGTATGCCAATGCGTTCTCAGAGGGTTCTGAAGTATCCTGTTATAGCTTTTGATTCAGTATGCCAATGCGTTTTCACTTGAATCATCACTGCATTTATGGGTACGCAAACACGTACTCGATGGCTTCCCGCTGGGACCTGTAGATTTATTTCGTTCGCTGTTTCTCCTGTTTGACATCCTGTGAAGAAATTATCCCACAAAACTGGTATGTTCGCTGTCTTTGGAGAAATTTTCATTGGTCATCAAAGGCATCGTCTACCCTTAAACTATTCCTAGTGACTGAAGAGAATTTAGTGTCTATGCTCCTTGTCATTTGTCTTTCCAGAGTAGCCTGATATTCATTACTGCCTCATCGCAGAGGAACTTACTGATTTTTATCCAATGCATAGATTGCTTACAGTGTCTGAAATCCTCTGTTGAGACTTCATATATGATATGCTTACTATTTCCCCTGCCTTGTGCTGGATTATTCCAACCTGCTTGAACTAATGCATGTAGAAGTTTAGATCCACAGCTGTTTCTCATCTTACTAATGTAGGGGTGTAATTCAGCAATCTTCAGTGAAACCCCAACAATCTGCGTAAGTAATATTCCGTCAGTGCACCATGTATTATTATTATTATTATTAGCCAAGCTACAACCCTAGTTGGAAAAGCAAGATGCTATAAGCCCAAGGGCTCCTATAGGGAAAAATAGCCCAGTGAGGAAAGGAAATAAATAAATGATGAGAATAAATTAACAATAAATCATTCTAAAAACAGTAACAACGTCAAAACAGATATGTCCTATATAAACTATTAACATCGTCAAAAACAGATATGTCATATATAAACTATAAAAAGGCTCTTGTCAGCCAGGTCAACATAAAAACATTTGCTCCAACTTTGAACTTTTGAAGTTCTACTGATTCAACTACCCGATTAGGAAGATCATTCCACAACTTGGTAACAGCTGTCATAAAACTTCTAGAATACTGTGTAGTATTGAGCCTCATGATGGAAAAACGCCTGTGTATATAGAATTAACTGCCTGCCTAGTATTACGAACAGGATGGAATTGTCCTGGAAGATCTGAATGCAAAGGATGGTCAGAATTATGAACAATTTTGTGCAACATGCATAATGAACTAATTGAATGACGGTGCCAGAGATTAATATCTACAGTAGATCAGGAATAAGAAATTTTATAGACCGTAAGTTTCTGTCCAACAAATTAAGATGAGAATCAGCAGCTGAAGAGCTGACAGAAGAACAATACTCAAAGCAATGTAGAATTAAAGAATTAAAACACTTCAGAATAGATTAATCACTGAAAATATTGAAAGACTTTCTCAATAAACCATTTTTAGTGCAATTAAAGAAGTCACAGACCTAATGTGTTTCTCAAAAGTAAATTTGCTGTCGAGAATCACACCAAAAATTTTTAAAGTCATACAAACTTAAAGAAACATTATCAATACTGAGATCAGGAGGTTGAGGAGCCACTGTCCTTGACCTACTTACAATCATACTTTAAGTTTTGTAAGGATTCAACTTCATACCCCGTAATTTGCACCATGCACTAATTTTATATAGATCTCTATTAAGGGATTCAGCAACCCCAGATCTACATTCAGGGGATGAAATTGATGCAGAGAGAGTAGCATCATTTGCATATGCAACAAACTTGTTTTCTAGGCTAAACCACATGTCATGTGTAGCCTATATAGTATGAAAAGTAATGGGCCAAGAACACTACCCTGTGGAACACTGGATATCACATTCCTATACTCACTATGGTGCCCATCAACAACAACCTTGAGATCTATTACTTAAAAAATCAATAATAATGATAAGAAACGACCCACCCACACCCAACTGTTTCAGTTTGAAAACAAGGGCCTCATGATTAACAAGGTCAAAGGTAGCACTAAAATCAAGGCCAATCATACGAACTTCCTGACCACAATCGAGGGATTTCTGTACAGCATTGGAGATTGTAAGAAGGGCATCACATGCTCCAAGGCCTTTACGAAAACCAAATTGCAGACTAGGGAATAGATGATTACCTTCAACAAACCTATTAAGACGTTTTACCAGAGGACATTCAAAAACTTTAGATAATATGGGAGTTATGGAAATTGGGCGGTAATCAGTTAAACTTGAGCTACCGCAAACACATTTACATAGAGTAATATTACTAATTCTCCAACAAGTGCTAGAAGCTCTTTTTGCTAACCTGCGCAAAATAACAGATAACTTTGGAGCTAAGAAATCTGCAGTCTTTATAAAAAAAAACAACAAAGGAAAAATACCATTTGGGTCTACAACTCTATAAGCATCAAGGTCCATCAACAGAGCTTTAATTTCACGAGATAGAAAAGCTAAACTAGTTAGTTTAGCCTCAGGAAAACAGGAATGAGGAAGTTCAAGTTTTTCATAACTCTGTTTACTATAAAAAGCATCAGCCAAAAGGGTTGCTTTTTCCTTTGGACAGAGTAACAGCCATCTGGTTTAAGTTGCATCTACACCAAAGAGTGCAGATTTGAGGGTAGACCACCATTTATGTTCCTGAGTTGTACCAGAAAGGGTTTCTTTTATGGTTAAATTTTATTCCTTGTCAGTTGAAGCATAAACTCTCTGATCAAAAGCTGTAAGCTGAGTATAGTTATTCCATGTCAAATCTGATCTGTTACCCTTCCAAAGATGATAGGCCTCCCGCTTCCCCCAAATAAGCCTGTCTACAATCATCATTGAACCACGGATTGTCCTTCACTCGGTACCTTAGCACACGATGAGTGATATGCCTGTCAATTATGTTGACTAGATTCTCATTCCAAGGGACAACAGGATCAACACTACTTTATAATTTGTGACCATTTCAAGCACAAAAGATCATGCAAAATCCAATTCCAGTCTGCTTGAGATTTCAGATAAATTTTACAAGAGTATGATACGTCATGGACAGGCTGCTCAGTCTTCACTACTAATAAAATCAAAGCGTGATGAGATGTTCCGACTGGAGAACCAACCTTACTTGTAATAAAGCCAGGTGAGTTAGTGCATACGAGGTCCAAGCAATTACCAGACCTATGAGTAGCTTCATTGATAGTATTATTGTCACGGACTAGATCAAAACTTGAGTTGCTGGAGTTTTCAGGAACAAGTCAAAATATATTTGCATACTAAACTCGGGTTTGAAGAATTCTTGGGTGTTTATAACTTGCTGTAAAGAATGACAGACAAGGTAAAATGACAATACTCTAGGAGGACAATGCCTTAGAGAGACTGATCCTATATACATATGAGGGGCACTAAGCCCCTTCTCCACTCAAGTTAGGACCAGAGAGGGCCAGGCAATGGCTGTTGATGACTCGGTAAGTAGATCCATAGGTTGCCCTAAAGTACCCCATCTATAGCTCACAAAGATAATTAGTTATACAAAATTTAAACAGCTCGTTGAAAGAGATGTTTTTAGTATATATAAGAGACTTTAAACTCTACAAGATTTAGAGCTCCTTAAACAGAAATCTGGGTACTTTTTACTCCTAAATTTTAGAGCTCCCTCTAGTTATTAGTAAATATTAACCTTATTAGTTCACACTAATCTAACTATATAGTTTATTTGAATATCAAATTATAGGCTACTAATGTCAATAGTACAACACCAGCTGGAGTATTTTTCAGATCAGAAGTTAATCTACTTTTTTCATCATCAGTTTAATGTTTGCTTAAATTATATGCTACAGCTTCACACACACAAACATCGTAACCAAAACAGTCATTTATTCCTTTAAATAATGAAAGTTTACTTGAAATTCTACAAAATACAAATTAAAGTTGGGTAGTTCCTTCACTATATAAGCTATTTATAATAATATCATCTATTGAATATTCACCATTAGCGATTTTCAACACTTCCAACCAGCAAACAAAATTATTCAGTCATTTAAGCAGTCTGTAAAATGCATCCTACTGTTCATGACGTCACCAAACGTATTTTCTTAATAAAAACACTGATTTGGTCTCTAAAATGTATCCTTTTGATAGATTATGTTATATAAACATCTTATAATGACTATATCTATATACTTTGTTGAAATACATCTCTAATTTCCCGAAAAAAAAAAAAAACAATAAATCTTCAGCCCCGCCTCTCGTGACTAGACATCGTAGCCAGAAACACAGTCTATTATTCTTTCGAATTTGACGTATTTGTTTAACTTACGGCCCTTAATACGAGCCTTTATTTGTTTATTTGAAGAATTACTACATTTTTTTAAGGTTATTTTTGTAAAATCTAATTTTCTAAGTCATAATTCATCTGATATCCGTATAGGTATTCCCTCCTATGCCTCCTACGTAATTTCATTCATAAATATGATTAGTGACGTCACTTACAACCATCAATCACAACAGAGGACGAATCAACCATTGACACAACAGATATTTTCCGCTAAATGTACAGATAAGGTGAGACCGTTCCTCTGGTTTATGGTGAACAAATAAATAGAGGTAAAGCTTTTGAGCTTTTTAATGTAATAAGTAACTGGTTTCTCAAATAACAACTCATAAATCGCAGGAACGCCCTCTTGGCGGGGTATTCCAGCCCTCTGATTGGCTGTATCTTCTCAGCTGTGATTGGTTGTCACCTTTGTTTACAAATTTCCCACATTCAAGTTAAACGTCGTAGCCAAAACCTTGTTGATTATTTCTTCAAAAAAGACTTATTTATCCAGCTTAAGCATTCGAACAAGATTTATTATCTATTTTACTAATTAATTTATTATATCTTAAGTTTGTTTTATGAAAAAAATATAATTTATAATACATGATTTATTTGCAATATGTATAGATACTTCACTCCTACCGAGACGAACTCATTCATAAAATACTATTGCCTGACGTCACATACTACAACCAATCACAACAGAGAACGTATCAGCCAATGAGACGACAGATATTTCCCGCTAAAAATGCATAAGGTGAGAGGGTTCCTTCGACTTATGAGCTGCTGTTGACGAAAAAATTGGCTTCACGGGATCCATTTCGCGCAAACGCTCTAGTTAATGACGTTTTTTTTCATCCTATTTTGTTTTCGTAAGCGTTTTAATGTAAATTTACGGGTATTTGGGCAGGTTCCTCCAACAGCAACTCATAAGTCCCCGTTACTCGTGGTGGTACATTCAAGTGTTCTGATTGGCTACTTCTTCCTCAGTTGTGATTGGTTATTGCCTTCGTTTCACGCACAAACGAACACACGCATGAAACATCGTAGCCAGAAAGTCAGTCAACTATTCCTTCAAATATGTCTTATTTATCTAACTTACGACCTTTAATAAGATTCTTTATTTATTTTAATTTAAAATTAATAATATGACTAAGATTATATTTAGTGAAATTTAATTTTTGAAGCTCTAGTTAATCTAAAATACGTATAGATTTTTTTTTACCCCTAGGTAACATCGTAGCCAAATCGTAGATAAATTATTCCTTCAAAAATACTTATTTATTCAGTTTAAGCAATTGAACAAGACTCATTATCTATTTGGATAGTAAATTAGTTCTATCATACGTTTGGTTTTATGAAAAAATATAATTTATAAGACCTAATTTATCTGCAATACGTATAGGTATTTCACTCCTACCGAATCGAATTCATTCATAAAAATACTATTACCTGACGTCACATACAACCACCAATCACAGCAGAGGACGTATATGACGTCACATACTACAACCAATCACAGCAGAGAACGTATCAGCCAATGAGACGACAGATATTTCGCGCTAAAAATGCATAAGACGAGAGGGTTCCTCCGACTTATGAGCTGCTGTTGACAAAACAGTCAGCATCACGGGAGCAATTTCGGGTAAACGCTCTAGCTAATGACGTTTTTTTCATCCTATTTTGTTTTCATAAGCGTTTTAATGTAAATTTACGGGCATTTGGGCAGGTTCCTCCAACAGCAACTCATAAGCTCCCGTTACTCTTGGCGGTACATTCCAGTCCTCTGATTGGCTACTTCTTCCTCAGCTGTGATTGGTTATCACCTTGGTTTCACGCACAAACGAACACACGCATGAAACATCGTAGCCATAAAGTTAGTCAATTATTCCTTCGAATATGACTTATTTATCTAACTTACGGCCTTCAATAAGTTTTTATTTATTTTATTCTAGTATTAATAATATTTTTAAGATTGTATTTTGTAAAATTTAATTTTTGAAGCTCTAATTAATCTTAAATACGTATAGATTTTTTTTATTCATGAATACGAGTGTCTGACGTCACATACAATCAGCCAATGAGACAACAGATATTTCCCGGTATAAATGCATAAGGCGAGAATATCTTGTAATACCATATACGCAGAAAACAGCATTTGTTAAACTATTTTTGTTTATTTAAAAGACATTTAATTAAAGTATTCTTACATTTATAATGCATACACCCTTCTCCTTTCTGTATTTAAGTAAATACAACGAGTTATGGATAATGACGTCATCAATCAAAAATCAATAATAGCTATGAATAATGACGTCATGAGTCAAGAACCAATTATGAGCTTGATAGTTAATGACGTCATCATCAAAGCAACCAATCACAGCACATAACCTTCCCACCAGACGAGCTTCACACTGGGGCTTATGAAATGCTATGCTGACTTATGGAACCTATTTTAAATATCTCAGACATATAATAACGTATGAAGGAAAGCAAATATATTAATGTATACTGTACTATGAATATGTTTTTATATAATAATTATGGATACACGTTTCAACACAATTGTTTCCTGTTGCACTGGAATAACTAATCTCTTACATGTGGATTATAAATCAAATTTTGATGTTCTATTGGTCATTTATTCATAATATAATGCACATTTAATCAAAATTGGTTGATTTTTATATTGTTCTTCCATGTGTACGTAGATTGGACAATAAGCTACGCTATGAAATTATGCCAGCCATATATGAAAAATTATAGTGTACTCTATAATGGATGAAGATAATTTGTGTGACTTGTGCAAAGATGAAGAAGATACTACTGAACATTTATTTTTATGCCCAAATTTAGGACATCTAATGAATTTAGACATAAGTTTAGGTACGCTGAAAAATCCTAGCAGGGATCTGGCTGCATTTATAGGTAGGGCAATGCATATAAAAAAAGAGTTTAAGAAGTCCAAACTGACCATAGTAGGTTGCCAAAACTGATGATAGCAAGGTTTTATCCTATCTAATTTCAAGGTAGAAGGGAATAAAAGTAAAGATTGAGAATCTCAATACGGTATTAATTTATTTGAGGCACAGGTAATATAAACTTAATAACAATAATAAGTTTCTATGACGTCATGGGTATAGCTTTAATCCAGGTAAAGTATCTTAATTAAATCTTCAAATTCAACTAATATCCAGAATGAATTCTACTAAAACGTATTTAAGTATAATAGTAATTTATGTATATGATTTTTCTTTCATATATTTATATTATTTAAAGTAATAAAATAAGATAAAACATTTCAAAGATGTATAGTTTATTTGTTTTGGTATGACGTCACCAAGAAGCCATGACGTCATTACCCACAAGCAATAACAAACCAGGAACCCAGCGGGCAAGGTAAATAATTGCATGATATTGTATAATTGTATTACATTACGTAATTTATAATGTAATTATCATTAGTTAAAAGTAACGATTAACTAATAGGTACACTTTAAGTGTATATAATCCTTTTAATTATAAGATAATCATGCTTGCTTGACATGTAACAGCTAGTGATACAGAATTGCGTTCGGTAAAGTTACAGTTTATCCTTATAAAAAAGCAAATTATATTACATTAATTACATGTGTGTTCATATTATGTTATTCTAATTATTCTTGTCATCTTTCTAACCACTTTTGTCTTCGTATTATCCATTTTGTCTTCGTTTTTTAACCATTTTTGTGTCTTCGTTTTATCGTCTCATATTCGTTTCAACGATTCTTCTGTTTGTCCTAACGATTGCTAGATTTATTATAACGATTATTTTCATTATTGTAACGATTCTTGTCTTTATTGTAATGATTCTTGTCTTTATTGTAACGATTCTTGTCTCGTTTCTATCGGAAATTGAGTTTACAATGTACCTTACACACCACCCTTGGTCGAACGTAAAGACTACGAGACCACGGAAATCATTCATCCAAAACAATTATAAAATGGTAATATTTATGTTGGAGCCTTTGTAGATCAGCGGCCAGGTCCTCCCGCGGACACAGAAAACGGGAATTTCTTCCCGTTTTCTAACCCTTCGTAAGACGTGGCCGTTGTTCTACAACAGAATGTTCTGCCAAAACTCTAGAATAGAACACTGCCTAACCTGAATGTGCCCACCTAACCTTACCTACAACTCGTGTCTCTCCTTAACGGGGGGGCTAACGCCCCCCTGCGACCCCCCGTACATAGCCGTATAATTATTCTTAAACACCTAAACGGGGGGGCTACCGCCCCCCTGCGACCCCCCTTACACTTGCCTATTCTTAATCGGCCGACATCATGCATACATGTGGCCGCGATCACACAAACCAGAAACGGAGAGGGTTGTACTAACATTATTTCCTGTTCAGCTTGCGGGTTTATTCGTAACCTCTACAACGGCGCCCCACACTTATTCAAAGTCACTGAAGTCCGAGTCTTCAACTGGTATTGGCTTTCTGCCGAGAGACAACTTCTTCTTCTTTTGGGGAGGGCACGTTGGAGGGGCACTTTTAGGAGATGTACGGTGATGGGACACCTTTTTTTGTGGAGGGGACGGGTGTTGGGACGGACCAGGACTTTCGGAATCAGAATCGTGGGTATTGAGCGGATAAACACGTTTAACTAATTCCAGGAATGCCTTCAGTCTACACCCCTTACCGATCAAATAACGTTTTTGAATTATATACATCGCAAAGTAGCTTTCGTATAAATGTTTCTGAGTACCGAATTTTGGTAGAACAGATCTTTTTAGTACTCGCCACTGTGATTCGATTGTATTGGTGTGCACACTGGGATCTTTTGGACTCACAAAGTTAATGCTATGATTAACAGTTTTGTGTTGAAGAAATTGATCCTTGATATTATTATAGGCCTTCCAACAGTCCGAAATTATTGTAGTTTCGGGATGGACGCACTCTAATAATATCGGGAGCAATGTCTTTTCCGAACGATCCTCGACAACCCTGAAAAAAGTCTCACGTGTTTCCCGGTCAATCCCGCCGAACACCCATTTGCCATCGACCTTGCTGCCAACGTTATATTTTCTTTTTCCGAATTTACTCTCGTCTATCTCGACGATATGTCCTGGTCCGCCAATTTTTTTACTGTCCATCACTAAGATGTCCGCACACACGTCGCGACAGAAGTTGTACCAATCAACTAGTGTGTGAGAGGCAAACTTTTTGTACATAGGGAGAATCTGGTTCTGAGAAAAACCATAAATAAAACTTGCTAATATAACAAACACATCTTCGTACGGTAGCTTTGATCGTGAAAAAAAGCTACCGTGGTTAGGGGCGATCTTCTTTCGGCAATAACTATATGAACAACGCCAAAAAAACTTAGCTTTTCCACTATTCGCCGATTTTCCATCATACTTGTAGCGCATTTCACCGATATGACATTTTGCACAAATGCCGGAAAAGTCGCCTAAAAGTCCCATTTTATATAAATATTTTGAAAACTCAGCACTTGTTGTAAAGTTCATAATCCTCAACATACTAGGATTGACTGAATTGAAAAAAGATTCACAAGTATCTACACACTGGTTAGTTGCCATCGCGCCACGTTGGTAAAGAATGAGCATTTCCGACCCTCGATGGGTGCTCCCGTTTCCGTATTTGAATTTTAGAAAAAATGAGTTATGATTGGGTGAAAAAGTTAATCCCAGTTAATCCCCAGGTCAAGTGGGGTCCCATTGGGTCGTTTCAAATTGCCGCGGCCGATTAATAATTCAGAATTCCGCCGCTATGGCGCTGTTGATTCGATCAGAACGTCATCTATAGGGAATTCTAGGAACTATGGGAGCGAGAAACTGCGTGGCAAGGTACAGAGCTCGTTCGACTTATAAATTTCACGTCGAATTAGATGGTTTTCAAAATCTTTGTATATCGGTATAGTAAGTACTTACCCTGGATATTTATAACATTCTGAACAGTTAATATTCTATACAAGTTTCCGATAAAGTTGAAAATAAGGCGGCCGCTATCATACATGCAGTTGGCCGCCATCCT
This sequence comes from Palaemon carinicauda, assembly GCF_036898095.1. Classification (NCBI taxonomy): domain Eukaryota; kingdom Metazoa; phylum Arthropoda; class Malacostraca; order Decapoda; family Palaemonidae; genus Palaemon; species Palaemon carinicauda. Next base: position 128,452 of record NW_027171949.1, read on the forward strand.
ACACACATCCCTTTATGTTTTTTAAAGGAAAAACCACAAATAGGTCATTTATATGGTAAATACTCGCTATTTTACCTTGCTAATATGTGGCAATTCGTAGTTTATTGGGACGGACCTGGTCAGGAAATCCTGTGTGGTAAATCTTTACTGTAGTACAATAACCCTAATGAAGAAAATAAGAAGTTTTCTTGGTATATTTGTAAATACTTTGAACTGTACTGATGCAAATAATTAGGGAAACATATTATACACATTTCAAATGTTTTGAAATTACAATATTTTTTTGAAAAAACTATATTTTAAAAGGGAAACAAACTTGACCCCTTTTAACGCAGTTTAGTAGCCGTATCCTGACTTAACTACTGGGGATGAGTTGTATGTATGATAGCGGCCATCTGTATGTATGATGACGGCGCACTAAGATTACGGCAGTGTAAGGGGGTCGCAGGGGTCCCTTACCACCCCCTTTAGTTAAGTAGGTAAGAACACATCTTGTAGGTTAGGTTAGGGGGGGAAGTTTAGGTTAGTTGATGTACATATTTTATGCTCTCTGGAGGAACTGACCGCTGATATACAAAGACTCCAAGTGGGGTTATAGGGATGGGTGCATGGGAAGGAAACACAGGGTTATGACTTGTCTTAGGGTAAGTGGTGTTATAGGAATGGGTACTTGAGAAGGGAACGTAGGGTTATGACTTGTCTTAGGGTAAGAGGGGTTTTAGGGATGGGTGCATGGGAAGGAAACACCGGGTTACGACTTGTCTTAGGGTAAGCAGGTTTATAGGAATGGGTACTTTGGAAGGAAACGCAGGGTTACGACTTGTCTTAGGGTAAGCAGGTTTATAGGAATGGGTACTTTGGAAGGAAACGCAGGGTTACGACTTGTCTTAGGGTAAGCAGGTTTATAGGAATGGGTACTTTGGAAGGAAACGCAGGGTTACGACTTGTCTTAGGGTAAGCAGGTTTATAGGAATGGGTACTTTGGAAGGAAACGCAGGGTTACGACTTGTCTTAGGGTAAGCAGGTTTATAGGAATGGGTACTTTGGAAGGAAACGCAGGGTTACGACTTGTCTTAGGGTAAGCAGGTTTATAGGAATGGGTACTTTGGAAGGAAACGCAGGGTTACGACTTGTCTTAGGGTAAGCAGGTTTATAGGAATGGGAACTTTGGAAGCAGGGTTACCAGCACCATTTCAAACACTCCAGCCTGAAGATGAGAGATAATATTTCTCAAAATGTGACGCTGTAAACTGTACTGTACCTTCTTTGTGTATTCATTTTGTAAATTGCATTATGCCCAATTTTGACCCGCATTGGATCTACCTCACCCATGATGAAGGATGAATTTTGCCTTCTTATTGGCAGAATGCAGTAATGCTGAAAAGAAAATCATCAGATCTATTAAGCAATGCTACCGAGGCAGTGATCATATTCAAAGAAGTAATCTGAAGAGTCACAATAACCCGTTAATAATGTCTACTCTAACCTAGGTTGTTGGGTCCTTATTGAAATGGGGGTGGGGGTGTGACGATTCGTCCCCTTTGCTTTATCCTTCAATAAGCCACTTGTGCTCTTGGGCTACTGGTGGCCCATTACATTTATTATCCCTTATTCGGAATAAGAAGTTGCAGATGGTGATTTGCCTTTTTGTGATGTCTGTTCTTTATCTGCATTAGGAAAAGCTAAATATTCAGAATGTTTACTGTAAAATATACTAATTCACAATGTAGAACTGAAATATTGAGAGAGCAAACTAAAATTGTAGTGCCTAGTATATAGATAAGGGTAAAAAGGGAAATGAGCAAATTTGTACTTGTACTTTGAGAATAAGCCTTTGCAACGGCTCCTCTATTCTTTTCTTTATATGGTATTGTCGTTTGTCACTTGATGTCTTGTTTTATTATTTTTTCTTATTTTCCACAGTTCTTGGATAAGATTTTTTTCTGCTTTCTATTTCTTTTTTATCACAATTCTTGAAACAAAGAATGTCCGCTATTATTTCACGTTCATTTTCAATATATGGTTGATGCAATAGTGTGGAGTTATTTCTTGTTTCCTTGTACATCTCGCAGTGTAATATATAAAGTGTTCCAATGTTTCTTCTTCATGGCCACACATACATTTTGTATCTTTATTTTTGTATCTGCCTCTCCAATTTAGATCTAAAGTGTCTGTTCTTGCCTTCATCATTACAGTCTACTTTGCGTGAATTATTGCTTCTCTTCCTTATTATCACTACACATATCCCGTATCGTACTTTGAAATTAGTTTTTATAGGATAAATAACATAGGAAATTAGATATTCACGTTGAGAGAGCGCATTCTGAAAATTTAGGGCAATGATCATACTACCATCAAATAAGACAACTTAAGGTCTATTCAAATGAGACTCTTTAGCTATGGTAAGCAGCTCTTCTAGGAGAAGGATACTCCAAAATCAAACCATTGTTCTCTAGTCTTGGGTAGTGCTATAGCCTCTGTACCATTGTCTTCCACTGTCTTGGGTTAGAGTTCTCTTGCTTGAGGGTACACTCAGGCACACTATTCTATCTTGTTTCTCTTCCTCTTTTTGGTTAAAGTTTTCATAGTTTATATTAGGAAATATTTATCTAAATGTCATTGTTCTTAAAATATATTTTCCCTTTTTTCCTTTCCTCACTGGGCTATTTTCCCTGTTGGGGCCCCTGGGTTTATACCATCTTGCTTTTCCAACTAGGGTTGTAGCTTAGCAAGTAAAAATAATAATAATAATAGACTCTAGCAATGGAAAAATGAGTGGAGCCAATGTACAGCTAGCGAGTACCCAAAATTACCTAATTAATAGAAAGCCTTGAGACTCTTTCTAACAAGATATGTTTTTCAGATTTGAATGCGAGAATCGTCCCACAAGCCACAGGAGGTGGTCTTGGCTGCCCCCACACCGGGAAATGGATTTCTTAATCAGAAAGGAGAGTGGTAAGTAGAGTTTATGTTTTGTAGGGTGGGATTCTTGGAACTAATTAAGTTCGTCCTTTCCATTATCAGTAATTTCTTTTAATTTCCTTGTCTGAGTACCAACATTACAGGGTCTTGTTTATACTGTATCTTCCATTCCTTCGTTCACTTCTTTAACTATTTCTACATCACAGCAAAACCTAATGAGTGGGGAAAGTTGAGGCAAAGAGAGAGAATATTTCTGGTAAAGTGTCTTCTCCCTTACTGAAATTATGAGTGTTTTTATAAAATAATTCCTGTTTAATCAAAACATAAATTAAAAAGTGAACTGCTTATCTGTACATTGTCTCTTAAATTCATCCAATTGTTTGTATAAATAGATTTAGATTGAAAGACAACTTTGGTGGTAATGGAATAGGTACCCTTTGATATTAGACCACCTGTCTGTGATGAGAGTTTGTCATTTTTAAACATAAAACTTACCCGCTGGTTATATAAGAATGGCTAAAGTCCCTGGACGCCCGGCAGAAATATTCAAAATCTCCCGGCTATCGCAGATATGCCAGGTGTATACTACCGCCCTTGCTGTAGACAGGCCGAACTAATCCAACCACTTCAGATCTTCTCTGCCGCCATAGGGGCTAGAACGTTGGAAATTCTCTCGCAGATTACTTTGATTTAGACGGTTTATTTGGTGATGTACTGTCTTTTTGTTTTGGGCTCTCGCATAAGTGATTTCTCTTTCATAATTTCTTGAAATCTTTATTGTTTTAGGTTTATCTAGTTAACTTTGACTCTTGTTATTTTTGGGGGGGATCTCTCTCGTAACTTTTCAATATGGCCGACCCCTCCCTTGTATATAGGAAGTGTATTAAAGGTTGTCGTACTCGCCTTCCTAAGGGTTCTGTTGATCCACATACAATTTGTGTAAAATGTAGGGGTAAATCTTGTACTTTTGGGGATCGGTGTGAAGAATGTTCTTCGTTAACCGAAAATGAGTGGGTAGCTTATGAGCGTTATACTCAGAAATTAGAGAGAGACAGGATTAGACATAGTTCTTCCCTTTCTGTGGATTTACCTGTATCTAATGTCATTGATCCTATTCCTTTCCCCGTAGTGGTAGATCAAGAGCCGAAAGAGCCTACGATGAAGGCTATGTTGTCCGCTATTCAAGCGCTCATTGTGAGAGTGGAATCATTTGCTGCGGACAAAAAGCAAATTATGTCGAATATTAATTTACTTAAAAGTTGTCGCACTGGCGACCGATCAAGTGTAAAGAGTTCGACTAATGTGTTCAGTGTTGTGAAGGGTGCGTCTGCGCGATCCTGTCGTTCGCCTAGCTTAAGACCTCTGTCAAGCTCCCGGACCCAGGGGAGAAGTTATGTTGAACGGCGAAGGGGAACGAGAGGCTTCATCAATAGCACAGACGTCCCCTCGAGCGTTCCTGCTGTCATATCACAGGTCGCTCAACCTCACCGTAGGAAAGGTGAGGTTAGTGCTTCATCTCCTTCTTCGGATGAAGGGTCACGTGATGAGATGTGGCGGCAAGCCTCTAGACCGCTTAAGAGAAAAGCGCAGTCGGTGGAACAGCGGCGCGTTTCCTCTCCGCAACAGCCAGGCTGTAGTCATTGGGATACACCGGAACGTTTTCGGTCCCTTGACGAGTGTTCGCCTGTGAAGTGCTCTGACGTGGGCTCCAATATAGATAAAGATTTAATTCAGTCAGATGCGGAACTAATTCCTGCTTCGAGTGTTACGGTTCATGCTCCGCCGCTTCCATCGGACTGGTGCTCGTCTTCTGAAAGCGGGTAGCGGTTCGGTAACGATGAGGAAGGCGAATTCGCATTGGGAGAGGCGGCGCAAATATCTCCTCAAGGTGATCCCAAGTGGTCTATGTTGTTGGGCATGAAACAGCAGCTCTCGTTGCTTATGCAGTCTTATCGACCTGCTGTTGACAGTGCGACTGGGCGTCAGTCTTCCGTTGTAGACCCGTTGTCGCACAGGCGGCCTGTTGTCTCTGGTACTGACATGTTATCGCACAGGCGGAGGTCTCCCAGTCGCAGCGTTCAACAGTGGGTTGAGGTGGATGCATCTCGTCAGAGCTCTGCTTCACAACATCTATCGATTGCGCATACAGCCGATCGTCAGTCTTCCAAACGTGACGACGCTCGCCAGGGAACGGAGCAGGCCGCTAAGCGGCAGGATGGGAGCGGGCGCGAGATGGAGCGTCAGCGCCAGCGGCAAGCAGACGCTAAGCATCAGCGTGACGACACACAGCAGTTAACCCATGACGCCGCGCAGGCAGACGCTAAGCGTTAGCGTGACGACACACGCCAGTCAACCCATGACGTGGCGGCGCGTCAGCATGAGCAGCGGAGCCTCAGCACCAGCGCCAGCCAGATTCTACCCATGGCTCTATTCATCAATCCATGACTACACGGCAGTCGACTGTTTTCGCAGCACATCAGGTTGATGCTGTTTCACAAACCGATCGTGTCAGCAAACGCAAGGCTAGTGATTGTCAGTCGGATGGGAATTTTGAACAGCGCAAGCGCGCCCATGTCAGCACTGATGCGCCTGCACAGGAACATCGCCTTTCTGATCAAGGCACAACTCCAGTGGCTGAATTGTCGGAGGAAGATCCGGATGAGGTTTTCTCTCAGGAGGAACAATTGGATGACGTTTCAGAGGGAGATGAGGATAAGCCACCTCAACATTCGGTGGACCTCAAGGAACTAATGCTGGTCTTCATGGAGTTATTTCCAGACCATTTTACCCCTGTTGCCCTGCGATCTCCTCCTTCGGAATTTACTCTTGTTAAAGCAGCTAGGACATCCCTTTTCACCAAAATGGTTCTCTCCTGCTCCTCTAAGAGAGCATTGAAATTAATGGGAGTGCGGATGGACTCAAAGAAAGCTCTTGGCAAGACATGTTTTGCTTTTCCACCAGCCAAACTAGCTTCCAAATCGAGCGTTTGGTATGAAACGCGAAGTCTTAGGTTTGGGGGTTCCTGCGTCTGCTCAGGGGGACTTCTCGAGCCTAGTGGACTCTTCTCGGCATCTAGCCATGAGGAAGACTAAAGTGTGGTGGTCATTGTCGGAGTTTGACCATCTCTTGAAAGGTTTTTTCAGGGCTTTTGAGGTGTTTAATTTTCTTGACTGGTCTCTGGGAGCCTTGGGTAGAAAAGTAACGGAAATGAAGGGCACTGACACGAGTAACCTTCTCCAGCTTATGTCTTGTATGAACAAGGCAGTTAGAGATGGTTCTAAGGAGTTAGCTGCCCTGTTCACTGCAGGAGTCGTGAAGAAGAGGGCAACTTTGTGTTCCTTCCTCTCGGTGGGAGTCACTCCATGTCAGAGATCGGAGTTACTTTTTGCTCCTATGTCTTCTGCTCTATTCCCGCAGGATTTAGTGAGGGAGGTGGCTGCAGCATTGACTCAGAAGGCTACTCATGATTTGGTTGCCAAAACAGCTAGGAAGGTGTTGCCTACATCTTTCTCTTCTCGTAGAACGAAAGAAGGGACGTCATATTCCCAGACTGCTCAGCCCTTTCGTGGTAACTTTAAGCCCTATGCGAGGAAGTCTAAGAAAAGAGGAGCTAAGTCCAGTCGAGGCAGGGTCTGACTGTCCTCGCCTTCAAGCAGCAGTGGGAGCCAGGCTAAGTTACTTCTGGCAAGTGTGGAAGGTAAGGGGAGCTGACCCTTGGTCCGTTCGTGTTCTAAAGGAAGGATGCAAAATCCCATTCTTATCAAAGCCTCCTTTAGCCACAGATCCTGTGGATCTCTCGCCTAAGTACAGGGAAGGACCGAAGAGGCAGGCCATGCAGCTTCAGATGTCTCTCTTGCTGGAAAAAAGAGCGATAGAGAGGGTGCGGGACTTGGAATTGCCATGGTTTTACAACCGTTTGTTCCTGGTTCCCAAGAGTTCAGGGGAATGGAGACCGGTTCTAGATGTAAGTGCCCTCAACAACTACGTCCAGAATTCGAAGTTCACCATCGAAACTCAGAAAACCATGCTGGCAGCAGTAAGGAAAGGCGACTGGATGGTATCGTTGGACCTCCAGGACACTTATTTTCATGTCCCAATACATCCAAGTTGCAGACGTTATCTGAGGTTCGTGTACGGGAAGGAGGTCTTCCAGTTCCGCGCCTTATGTTTTGGTCTCTGCACAGCCCCTCTGATATTCACGAAGATCATGCTGAGTGTGGTGAGCATGCTGCACTCAAGAGGCATCAGGGCCTCCCTGTACTTGGACGATTGGCTCATAAGAGCTCCCTCAGCCGATCGCTGTTTGAAGGATCTTCAGATGACTTTGGATTTGGCAAAAGAGTTGGGACTTCTAGTGAGTTCAAAGAAGTCACAGCTGACTCCATCCCAGAAGATTCTTTATTTGGGGATGAAGATTCAGAGTCAGGGTTTTCAGACTTTTCCATTTCCTGCAAGGATTCAGTTGGCACTCTGGAAAAGTTTGTATCATCAATGGGGAGGCTGCACCTACGCCCCCTTCAATTTCATCTCAATGCTCATTGGAAGAAGGGAGACAGTCTCGACAGGGAGAGTAATCCCATTACGAGTGCAATCAGAACACACCTTCAATGGTGGAACAACGTTCACGGACTCAAGGAGGGCCTCTCATTGGAGCAAAAGAGCCCAGACCTCGTGTTGTTTTCCGACACCTCAAACTCGGTGTGGGGAGCAACCTTAGGGAAAAGAGAAATCTCAGGTCTGTGGACAAAAGAGCAAGAGATTCTTCATATCAATCAAAAGGAGCTTTTAGCTGTGCACTTAGCCCTCAAGGGATTCGAGAATCTGGTCCTAGGCAAGGTGGTTCAGATCAATGCAGACAGCACCACAGCCCTAGCGTATAAAGCAAAGCAGGGGGGAACCCACTCGAAGTCTTTTTACGAGTTAGCGAGATCTCTTCTCGTATGGGCAAAGAGAAGGAGGATTGTTTGATTGACACGATTCATTCAGGGGGTCAAGAACGTGAGTGCGGACAGACTCAGCAGGAGGGACCAAGTTCTCCCCACAGAATGGACGTTACACCTAGACATTTGCAAGAAGCTGTGGTGGTTATGGGGTCGTCCCCTCATAGATCTGTTTGCAACCTCGAAGACGAAAAGGCTGGAGACGTACTGCTCCCCAGTTCTGGATCTCGAGGCGGCTCACATAGACGCGTTACTGTTGGATTGGTCGCACATGGAGGTGTACGCATTCCCAGCCTTCAAGATCCTGTACAAGGTGGTGCAGAAGTTTGTATCTCACAAGGAGACCAGAATGACCCTAGTTGCTCCTTTCTGGCCGTCAAGAAGTTGGTTCACAGAGGTACTGGAATGGATGGTGGATGTGCCGAGAAGCCTTCCGTTAAGACCAGATCTTCTCAGACAACCCCACTTGGCAAGAAACCATCTAAACCTCCAAGCTCTACGTCTAACTGCCTTCAGACTCGAAAAACTCGTAAGATCTAGAGGATTTTCGAAGGAGGCAGCCAAGGCTATTGCAAGAGCAAGGAGGACGTCTACCATCAAGGTGTATCAGTCCAAGTGGGAAGTATTCAGAGAATGGTGTAGGGCTAACTCAGTTTCTTCTTCCAGTACCTCTATAACACAGATTGCCAATATCTTCTTAGATCTTGGAACTAAGCATAACTTTTCTGCCTTGACTATTAAGGGATATAGAAGTATGCTGGCAACTGTTTTCAGGCATAGAGATTTGGATCTCTCCAACAATAAAGACCTACAAGATGTTCTTAGGTCTTCTGAAACTTCTAAGAGATGTCATCAAGATTCACCTGCTTGGAATTTGGATGTAGTTCTTAGATTCCTCATGAGTGACAGATTCAAGCCTCTGCACTCAGCCTCTTTTAAAGATTTAACTTTGAAGACCCTTTTCTTAGTGAGTTTAGCGATAGCTAAAAGAGTCAGTGAGGAACATTGGTTTCAGAGACGGGAAAGCCATATGTTCCTTGCAGCTGGGTTTTCTGGCCAAGAATGAGCGTCCTTTACATCCATGGCCGAAGTCTTTTGAGATTGCTAATCTCTATGATGTAGTGGGTGATGGGGTGGAAAAGGTGCTCTGTCCTGTTAGGGCACTAAGGGTCTATTTGGACAGAACAAAGAGTTTAAGAGGCAGCTCGGAGGCTCTCTGGTGCGCAGTTAAGAAGCCCTCGTAGCCTATGTCGAAGAACACCTTATCCTTTTTCATAAGGCTCTTGATTAGAGAAGCTCATGCCCAGTGTGGTGAGGCAGTGCTTAGACTGCTTAAGGTGAAAACACAAGAAGTAAGAGCAGTAGCTACTTCGGTAGCTTTTAAACAAAATCGTTCTCTGCAAAGCATAATGGATACAACTTTTTGGAGAAGTAAATCTGTATTCGCATCCCATTACTTGAAACGTGTTCAGACCCTTTATGAGGACTGGTACACTTTGGGTCCATTCGTTGCGGCGAAGGATCTACCACTACGCTCCCCTAATTCCTACCCTTTCTATCTCCTGGAACTTGTTTAGTTTTTATGGTTGTATGTGGAGATTTGTCGTCAGTCTTCCGCAATCTGTCGATAGGAGAACGTCACCTTTAGAGGACCCGCTAGAGCCTGTGGTATCCCCTCCAAGCTTAAGTAAAGGGTGTGTTTTTCTTGTCACTATTCATTGGAAAGCTTTTAAGATCTCCATTACCTACGGTCAGGAATGCTTAGACTGGATATAGAAATCAGCCAGCCACGACTTCAATCCTCCTTCATCTCCTCGCTACGATTAGCCTGGACCGAGGTGACTTTCCTTTCTGTTCTGGAAACATCTCTGCCTGGTAATCAGTTGGACGGGAGTTCAGGGACCATTCAAGCTGGACCATGTCTAGTAGAGTCTACAACCTCGCCATCCTTGACGTCAACCCGTTCCTGCTAGTGACTTGGCTTATTGCCGGTTGTATTTTCATGCTTATGTCGTTGGGGTTGACAAGAGGTGTCATCTTAGCTCCTGTGCAGGACCAAAGGGCTTTGACGTATCCCCTAGGGTCTCCTATTTAAGAATTTTAAGTCGCCTTCTAGTTACGCTAAAAACATTCTCCTCATAAATGATTTGGGTTTGTATGGTAAGGGAAAATAGATATGAATAGAATTTAAATTTTTACATGGCAGAAGGCTGTTGAAATTTCCTGAGTGTAAATGTTTAACATGTTCTTGGTTCGATATTTATTATGATGGTTAATAGTAGTTAGTGATAAAAGATGCTGGCAGTCGAACATAAAAGTTGTTTGTTTTTATGATTTGTTTATGAGTAAAGGAGCCACTGAAAAGGTACAACAGTAGAATAGGACTTTGGGATTCAATTGAATATATTAGTTGAAGTGGATTAGATTAATTTCTTTGTATCGTCCTCTTCTGGGATATGGATCTTGAAGCTTTGTGGGCAATTAGTTTTTATTTTGCTAGCCTTTATTTCATCTTCATCCGTAGTTCTGTGTCAAGATTGCATCGTGTTTTTAGTTTCAACAAAGCTTGATGTATGTCAGGATGACGGAAAAACCCAAAATCAATCAATCAACGGTTCCTGCCAACAGTATATCATATATAGATTTATATCAAGATTTCATTATATTCTGGGATCATATTCTGGGTCTATTCAGTGAAGTTTTATCCATTCTCGATCGGCAAATCTCCAGTTATTCTGCGTCGTATTTCCGTAATTGAAAGGGCCGTTAACGTTGTTATTCCAAGTGTTCATTAAATGTTCTTTCAAATTCACCAATTTAATGTAAGAGAGGCTGTAGACAGGTACTGATTATTCCTTTATCCTTTTATAACCAAAGAATAATCCTTTATTTTGAAAGTTGTTTATATTAAAATTAGCTCAGTTCATGTACCATACTTGAAGTGATGTTGACGAGACAAGCACTCCACTGGTATGAGAGCTTGCAAATATCCAACTGCCATACTGAGAATTATTTCTTAAGGAATTCGTGAAACTTCCTGCAGATAATAAAAATTCAAAGGGAGGAGTATATATTAGTTCTGAGCTATAGTAACTTTTCTCTTAAGAATAATTATGTCTATCAGATGTATTTGTTTTACTAAGCTCAACTTTGTCTTTCAGAAAACTTGGCCGATGACCAAGACATGATTGAGCTCGAGGATCACCTGAACCGCGAGGAGGATGAGGCGGAGGACGACTACGGCGAGGAAAACGGCACCGGCAAGGCCGAGGACGAGCTGATCCTCAAGGCGGACAGCGACATCGATGAGATACAGGAAGATGACACGAACGGCTCCACTGGAAGGGAAGCGTCTGTGGAGACCAGGGAAACGCCACAGACGAAGCGAGACACGGAGTTCACGTCCGAGAATTTTGAGATAGAAATTAGTGGCTGCCTCGATATTATGCGATGGGGGTGAGTAGTTGACTAACTTGTTTTAACTAATAAATAGACAAAAGCAGATGACGAATTGGTGGTCGTTCCTTCCATTACGTGTGCCAACTATCGTCCTTTGAGCGGGTCAGTCGGCTAATGCCGTTTTTTTAAGGACAGGACTTTGATATTCATACCACTTAATAAGGTGACTTAGATAAACAGTTGTGGAATAGCAGAAAACTTAACCCCCAATGACTATAACAGGACCTTTGCTTGCAAACAGTATTGGACCATAACTTGACCTTTTCTTGCAAACAGTATTGGACCATAACTTGACCTTTTCTTGCAAACAGTATTGGACCATAACTTGACCTTTTCTTGCAAACAGTATTGGACCATAACTTGACCTTTTCTTGCAAGCAGTACTGGACTATGATTTGACCTTTGCTTGCAAACAGTATTGAATTATAGTTTGACCTTTGCCTGCAAACAGTATTAAACTATAGTTTGACCTTTGCCTGCAAACAGTACTCGACTATAATTAGACTTTTTGCTCTCAAACAATGCTAACAATCGTTTTATCTTTCCAGCAACTGAAGAAACTTCTGAACGAGACCTTGCAGCTCAAGGCGTACAAGATCAAGCCGACCGGCTCCAACAAAGACTGGGCCTACGTGACTTTCCGCGACGAGAAGTCCAGGACCAAGGCTCTGACTGTGCTGGACGAGTTCAAGTGGAAGAAATGCGTCCTCTCTTGTTCGGTGAGTCTTATAATAAGTAGAAAGAGTACAGTAATCGTAGATTTCAGACCTCTGGCAATGAATGTTGTCAACGCTTTACTGTACTCAAGTCTACGGACCAGGATTTCGTCTTTTCGTGTTGGCTGTGAGTGTATCTACATTACTGCATGATAATAAGTCTTCGGTCCAAGGTTTCCTCTTTTGTATGTTGGCCGTGAATAAATCTATTACATAACAATATTAACCCTTTTACCCCCAGGCTATTTGGAACTTTCCAACCCTTAACCCCCAGGGGCTATTTTTTTTCAAGCATATTTTGCAGTATATTTTTTTTTAAATTGCTCCAACAGCCTTAATTTTCATCATGGAGAGGTCAAGTTGGTCTCATTCTCTTGGAAAAGCCTGAAGTTTCTCAAAAAATTATCAAAAATATGCAAAAAAAAAAAAAATGTAAATAGCAGTTTTTTGCAAGGACGTACCGGTACGTCCATGGGGGTAAAGGGATGGCTTTTGTGAAACGTACCAGTGCTTCCTTTGGGGGTAAAAGGGTTAACCAGAATTATGATCTTCATCTGGATCACCTAAAAAATGTAAGGGGTTCTTCTGGGGCATAATGCCAATCCGTTGTTGCAATTTGATGAAAATCAAGCACGAAATTTAACGTAATCCCACACACAGATCCGCGTAAAAAAGTAGTCGGGTAAATCCAGGTGAAAATATAACCTCGCTGGTAATAACAATGTTTATGTATATTACTGTAATATGTGGATGTGTATGTGAAGACTCAGCTGATCATTTTTTATTTATATGTTCATATAGGAATGTTGCAATGCACTCCCTGCTTATGCAGGCAATGCGCATTGCTATGTGGCCGAAGGGGCTTTCATGTTGTTGGTGGTTCTAGCTTTATTTATTTTGAGGAATGGTTAAAACCGTAGAGTATTTTGGAATTCATTCCCGATGCTGTAACCAATTTGTGAAATGTGCTTCCTAATTGTACAATTATTATTGTTATTATTATTATTACTCTCTAAGGTACAACCCTAGTTGGAAAAGCAGAATGCTATAAGCCCAGGGGCTCCAACAGGGAAAATAGCCCAGTGAGGAAAGGAAACAAGGAAAAGTAAAATGTCTTAAGAAGAGTAACAACATTAAAATAAATATCTCTTATATAAACTATACAAACTTTAACAAAAGAGGAAAAGAAATAGGATAGAATAGCATGCCCGGGTGTACCCTCAAGCAAGAGAACTCTAATCCAAGACAGTGGAAGACCACAGTACAAAGGCTGTGGCACTACCCAAGACTAGAGAACAATGGTTTGATTTTGGAGTGTCCTTCAGACTCGTTTTAATCTCAATGCTGGTGCTGTAAAGTATAGGAATCTTACAGGTTTCCCTTATTTGTTGTACAGTACATATTCTTGTTATGGTATTAAAGTTCTTACAGGTCTCCTGTATTTATTGTATATATTCTTGATTCTTTACTGTCTTAATTTACGTCTTGCTAAAATAGTAATTAATTCATCTATCATAGATATTTAATCCAATACGTTTAGAAATAAAAAAACTGTACATGGAGATTTCAATTGAAATCATTTATATAAATGATCTATTAAGTTTTTTCTTCCAGATCGCAAAACCCGTGGAAGACCCGGTTCAGGCCAAACGAGCCGCCGACTCCAAGCTCCTGGAGGGAGTCGACCCGGACGCCAAAATCCCAATTAACGAACGGGTGGTGAAGAGCGTGACGCCGTTCGCTCACTTCACGTACGAAGATCAGGTAATGTTGGCTTTTCTCGAAGTTATTGAGTCCTTAACAATTTGATGGTGTAGAGATTTACTTAGGTGATATGTTAGGTAATGGATGCAAAGTCTGTTTTCTTTCAAAGTTTATTCATGTTTTTATTACCAGCTAAGCTACAACCCTAGTTGGAAAAGCAGGATGATTTAATTCAAAGGGTTTCAACGTGGTAAAAGCACCCAGTGAGGAAATTAGATTCAGATATAAATAGACTCGAAGAGAAGTAATGAATAATTAAGAGGTTTTGAGATCGGTAACTTATAAAAATAGATCTGTAGTGTATAAAGTATAAAGAGAGCCTGGTCAGTCTATTCGACATAAATAAGTAGATACATTCTTTGCAATTGTGGTTCCACTAATTCAACATCCTGATTAGGAAGATCATTCCACATATTTTTACTGATGAGAGAAAATGAGAAGATTTGTTGTTATGTTTTATGACAAGAAAAGTTGAGATATATCACGCCATTGTTATACTGAGGGGTGCATTGCTATTAGGTCTTTGGATTAGTTTGATACCATGATATTAAAAGGTGTACTAATAGGAAAGGTAAAATGATTGTGAATTGCTAGGTTGAGCAAGACATTGTAGGATTCTTTGAGGAGTGGTCATGCAGTTTGATGTTGATTCTCTATAGGGACAACTTTTTCTTTAGCTTACACAGACGCTGATTAATCTGAGAAAGTTGTAGGAGTTTTTGAAGACTGACCTTGTAATTTGATGTTGATTCTCTAAAGATCATGTTATAAGATAACCCCTATTAAGACTCTCACATTGTTCACTTGACTTTTCCTTGTACACATCGAAGACCACATCAATTTTCATGCTGCTTTTCTTTAGTGAAACATCTGTGAAAATAATCGGACGCCTTCGAATGTGAGATTTTCATTATTTAGTTTCGAAATTAGTGTAATGCCATTGCATCTCTTAACATCTCACTGGGTTCAAGGTCCTTTTTTTTCAGTAGATGACCCACGGCATTTCAATAGTTTTGCAAGTACAGCCTTGTTTTTTCTTCATAGACCCATTAACTTGAGTGGCTGACCGGAAACCTGATGCATATCTAAGACTGTTCAAAGAAATTAGCATTGTATTGCGAAACACCTTTCTCTATCTGCTATGTAAACTATCTCCTGGTGATCATTCCTGAAGTGTTTCCACTTTATTGATCCAAAACTTATTAGTTTAAGCTTCAGAAGCTTTCTCCTGTTTGTAGTTCTCATTTGGGGTAAATGTGATCGACTTCTTTCTGAAGAGCTGAGAGTAAGTTGGTACACATATCAGGAGAGGCAATAATACCTGTGGATAGGTGAACAGGTGTTGAGGTTTCCTGCAATGGGTTTGTCCAACTATTTTCAAGTATAGTTGACCTTCTCAGGAAGGGTTTTGTCCAACTATTTTCAAGTATAGTTGACCTTCTCAGGAAGGGTTTTGTCCAACTATTTTCAAGTACAGTAGATTAATAAGAGAGGCAATATTAGACTCGTCTCAACGCGTGACTGTAATATCGGGATGGGCGAATCCTCTACAGTGGGAAGTGATCGGTTCTCTTAGCTGTCTCGATACTGTTACTCGTTGCTTTCCTGTTAGTTAATGGCGGGCCACTGTTCTTGATTTTAAGCTCAGGGAAGTTTTTTTTTTAGTTTATATATGAAAGATCTATTTTAATGCTGTTACAGTACAGTTTTTATAGTTTTATTTTAATTGTTCACTACATTTGTTGTAGTTTATTTACTTTCCTCAATGGGCTATTTTTCACTGTTAAGCCTTTGGGCTTATCCATCACATAAATCACTGGTTGAAGGTTTGTACTATTTTGATAATTGAAGGAAAGAAAATGGAAATATTTAAATTGTTTGAAGATTTTATGGTAAATGTCAATTTAAACCAAGCCTCTAGAGAAGAAGTAATATGAGCTACAGGCAAGTGTAGAAATAGATTTTATTTTTGAAATTCAATTTTTAATTGGAAAAATCTAACTGAAAAACTGAAGATGCATATGTGGCTTATTATTACGTGCCCTTATTTTAATATATTGATTCTTTCATTCTGCCTTGTTTTGAGTATTGTAATCCTGTCTGGTCTTCAACTGCTGATTCTCATCTTAATTTGTTGGACAGGAATTTAAGGTCTATTAAATTTCTTATTCCTGATATAGATATTAATCTCTTGACACTGTTGTTCAGTTAGTTCTTTATGCTTGTATAAGATTTTTAAATATTTAACTTAGCCGGTGAATATATAATAGCTGCAACTCTGTTGCTCGACAGACACATACAGTAAAAACTCGCCAGCGATCGCTATACAGGTTGCGGGTGTGCCCACCAGCGCCAACTGTCGGCCAGATACCACTCTCGATGTAAACAAAGACTCAATTTCTTCTCTGTCGACGTGTCGACAAGACGTACTTTACTCGCTGTTGAACCTGGAGTTTTTCCCATCATATTTGGTGAAGTACTTTAATTTGGTTTGAGCTTTCGCAGTACAGGTGTTTTTCTTCAAATAAATCCTTGAACTCTTTTTTGAATCGGATTAATTGTTGATGACTTAGATCGTTTTTTTTGGGGGAATTTTCCCTTGACTAATTCAAAATGGCTGACCCTTCTCAAGTTCCCAAGTTCAGAAAATGTAATGCTAGGGACTGTCATAGGCGTCTTCCAAAGGCTTCTCTCGACCCTCACACTGTTTGTTCCAATTGTCGGGGTAAAACCTATCAATTGGAAGATCGGTGTGAGGAATGCGTGGGCCTTTCGGAATTCGATTTTATCGAATTTGATAAATATACACGCAGACTAGAGAGAGATAGGGTAAGGAGAAGTTCTTCTAGGTCGGTAGATTTTTCCTCTCCACATGCCCCTGAACCTAATCCTTCCCCTGTAGTGGTTGTTCCTAATCCCCCTCCTAGCACTCAGGAACCGTCGATGCAGGACATGATGCGTGCTATTCATGCCTTGGGGGAGAGAGTTGAGGCCTTAGCAAGTGACCGAAATCAACTCATGGCGGACGTAAAGGAACTAAAGTGCCAAAGTGCCACGGCGGAAAGTGTTAAAGTGCCTAGTGTTTCTCAAAGTGTTGTGAACAGTGTTGCGCTCGAGGGTTCGTCTGTTCGTGCCTGTCGTCCACCTAGTCCGGGACCTCTTGCAAGCTCCCAAGCCCAGGGGAGAAGCAATGTCGTACGACTCATGGGTTCGAGAGGCCTTGATCAGCGAACAGACGTTCCCTCTATGGTATCAGGCGTATCTCTCCAAGATCGCCCCTACCAACGTAAGACGAGAGAGCCCATTTTTACCTCGTCGTCCGAAGGTGTTTCTCGTAAGAAACCTTGGACCAAGGTCTCCAGACCTTTAAAGCGTAAGTCGGTCCCTTCAGGACAAGTCCAACGTCCCGGTTGTAGCCACTGGGACAGTTCGGACCCGTTGCCGTCATCTGATGACTGCTCGCCGCCTAAGAGAGGCAAAGTTGTGCCGTCTCAGTCGCTCACCCCGTCTGTTACCGCACCTGCTTCCGTAGACCCTAAATGGGTGTTACTGCAAGACATGCAGTCCAAGCTTGCATCCTTGATGGAGGACTACAATGCGGAGAAGGTTTCCGTTGAACCTATTGGTCATCAACCATCCAAGCGGTCTGTTGTGCGTCCTGTTGACGTTGAGGTAGCTTTCTCGCGTCAACCAGTTGGGGTAGTACCTCCACCGATGCGACCCAGTGTGGATTTCCAGCCGCACGTTGACGTTAGGCAACGCACTGATGTGATTGGTGACGTTCAGGACGTTCATCAACCATCAGAGTTGACTTGTTTTGACGCGGTGCGTCAACCTCCGCAACCCGGTATGGTGTTGTCTGCACAACCCAGACGGTCTAAACAGTCTCGGGTGGACGCTGTGCGTCCTCGCGCACCTGTGGTTGTTGACAGTTCACAGACTGTTCAGCAGTTCCAGGACGCTGCGTCCGGCTCCGTCACGTATGCACCAGTGCGACCGGACTCTGCGAGTCAAACGTTGCCCACACCTTTGCCGTTTTCTCATCAGTTATCGGATGAGGAACTGTCAGATGAGGACGTTGCTGAACCACATCCTGAGGATCAACCTTCAGAACTTGATGAGCCTAAAGCAGTTCAACCATCCTTGGACTTTAGAAAAGTCATGGCTGTGTTTAAAGAGTTGTTCCCTGACCACTTTATTTCTGTGGCTCCTCGTTCGCCGCCGTCAGAGTTTGTCTTAGGCGTTCCTACTACCATGCCTGCCTTTACTAAACTCGTTCTCTCTCGCTCATCCAAGAGAGCTTTACGGCTGTTAGGCGATTGGTTAGAGACCAAGAGGAGTTTAGGGAAGACAGCATTTGCCTTCCCCCCATCTAAACTCTCATCTAGATCGAGCGTCTGGTATACCACGGGAGAAGTTCTCGCCTCTGCCCAGGGCGACTTCTCAAGTCTTGTAGACTCTCCCCGCCGCCTTGCCATGAGACGCTCGAAGATTTGTTGGTCACCCTCGGACCTGGACCACCTTCTTAAAGGTATATTTAGGGCGTTCGAAGTCTTTAACTTCCTAGACTGGTGTTTAGGAGCCCTGAGTAGGAAAATCTCTTCTGCTGATAAGGATGTTTCCTTACTCATTATGTCCTGCATGGACAAGGCCGTCCGTGATGGGTCCAACAAACTTGCCGCTTCATTCACGTCCGGAGTCCTGTAGAAACGAGAGTCTCTATGTTCTTTCCTGTCTGCTGGAGTGACGCCATGCCAAAGATCTGAGCTACTCTTTGCGCCCTTGTCCAAGTGCCTGTTTCCTGAAGTCTTGGTTAAGGAAATTGCCTTGTCTTTAGTGCAGAAGGACACCCACGATCTAGTTGCGTTGTCTGCTAGACCTAGGATAGACACTCCAGCGTCTCGGTTTATCCCGCCCTTTCGTGGCAGAGCCTCCAGCAGGGGAGGTGCTCGTGCCGAAGGGAAGAGAGGGAAGAGAAAAGGATCCAAGTCCTCTAAGGGCAGAGTCTGACTGCCCGTAACTTCAGACAGCAGTAGGTGCCAGACTCAAGAACTTCTGGCAAGCCTGGGAGAAGAGAGGCGCAGATCAACAATCTGTGAGGTTGCTCAGAGAGGGGTACAAAATCCCTTTTGTACGCAAACCCCCTCTAGCGACGTCCCCCATCGATCTCTCTCCCAGGTACAGAGAGGAAGAAAAGAGACAAGCCCTGAAACTGGAAGTGTCTCTTTTGCTAGAGAAGGGAGCGGTGGTCAAAGTCTCGGACCTTCAATCACCGGGGTTTTACAACCGTCTCTTCCTAGTATCAAAGAAGACAGGAGGTTGGAGACCGGTGCTAGACGTCAGTGCTCTGAATGTCTTTGTCACAAAGACGAAGTTTACTATGGAGACCACAAAGTCAGTCCTAGCAGCGGTCAGAAAGGAAGACTGGATGGTCTCTCTAGACCTAAGGGACGCCTACTTCCACATCCCCATTCACTCAGACTCCCAACCCTTTCTGAGATTCGTCTTCGAAGATGTGGTGTACCAGTTTCGGGCCCTGTGCTTTGGCCTAAGCACAGCTCCTCCCGTGTTTACGAGGCTTATGAGGAATGTGGCAAAATTCCTCCACTTATCGGACATCCGAGCCTCCCTTTATTTGGACGACTGGCTTCTCAGAGCCTCTTCCAGTCGTCGCTGTCTGAAGGATCTCAATTGGACTCTAGATCTGACCAAGGAATTGGGACTCCTAGTCAATTTGGAAAAGTCACAGCTGGTCCCATCCCAAACTATTCTGTATTTAGGGATGGAGATTCACAGTCAAGTTTTTCGGGCTTTTCCGTCGGCCCCCAGAATAGATCAAGCCCTGCTCTCCATCCAGAAGATGCTGAAGAAAGAACGCTGCTCAGTCAGGCTGTGGATGAGTCTGGTAAGGACGCTGTCATCCCTGGAGCAATTTGTCTCGCTAGGAAGGCTACACCTCCGTCCTCTTCAATTCCATCTGGCTTTTCACTGGAAAAAGGACAAGACGCTAGAGGCGGTCTCGATCCCGATTTCCGAAAAGATAAAGTCTTGTCTGACTTGGTGGAAGGACAATATCAGTCTACGAGAGGGTCTTCCCCTGGCAGTTCAGATACCCAACCACGTTCTCTTCTCGGACGCATCGGACTTGGGCTGGGGCGCGACGCTGGACGGTCGGGAATGCTCAGGTCTGTGGAACTCGAGTCAGAGGAGCATGCATATCAACAGCAAGGAGCTTTTGGCGGTTCACCTGGCCTTGATAAGCTTCGAGAATCTCCTTCGAGGCAAAGTGGTGGAGGTAAACTCGGACAACACCACGGCCTTGGCGTACATTTCCAAACAGGGAGGTACCCACTCACTGACGTTGTACGAGATCGCAAGGGACCTGCTCATCTGGTCAAAAGATCGAGGCATCTCCCTAGTAACGAGGTTCATCCAGGGCGACTTGAACGTCCTAGCAGATTGTCTCAGTCGGAAAGGTCAAGTAATTCCAACCGAATGGACCCTCCACAAGGATGTGTGCAAGAGACTTTGGGCGACTTGGGGTCAACCCACCATAGATCTCTTTGCAACCTCGCTGACTAAGAGGCTTCCAATCTATTGCTCTCCAGTCCCGGACCCAGCAGCAATACATATAGATGCCTTCCTCCTAGATTGGTCACATCTGGATCTTTACGCATTCCCACCATTCAAGATTGTCAACAAGGTACTGCAGAAATTCGCCTCTCACGAAGGGACAAGGTTGACGTTAGTTGCTCCCCTCTGGCCCGCGAGAGAATGGTTCACCGAGGTACTTCGATGGCTAGTAGACGTTCCCAGAAGTCTTCCTCTAAGAGTAGACCTTCTACGTCAGCCACACGTAAAGAAGGTACACCAAAGCCTCCACGCTCTTCGTCTGACTGCCTTCAGACTATCGAAAGACTCTCGAGAGCTAGAGGCTTTTCGAAGGAGGCAGCCAGTGCGATTGCTAGAGCAAGGAGAGCGTCTACCATTAGAGTCTACCAATCGAAGTGGGAAGTCTTCCGAGACTGGTGCAAGTCAGTTTCCGTATCCTCGACCAGTACCTCTGTAGCCCAAATAGCTGATTTTCTCTTATACCTGAGAAAAGGACGATCCCTTTCAGCTCCCACTATCAAGGGCTACAGAAGCATGTTGGCCTCGGTCTTCCGGCATAGAGGCTTAGATCTTTCCAACAATAAAGATCTGCAAGACCTCCTTAAGTCTTTCGAGACCTCTAAGGAGCGTCGTTTGGCTACTCCTGGGTGGAATTTAGACGTGGTCCTAAGATTCCTCATGTCAGACAGGTTTGAGCCTTTACAGTCAGCCTCCCTGAAAGATCTCACTCTTAAGACTCTTTTCCTGGTATGCTTAGCCTCGGCTAAAAGAGTCAGTGAGATTCATGCCTTCAGCAAGAACATCGGATTTTCGTCGGAAAAAGCCACTTGTTCGCTGCAACTTGGTTTTCTAGCCAAAAATGAGCTGCCTTCTCGGCCTTGGCCTAAATCTTTCGATATTCCCAGCTTATCGGAGATCGTAGGCAATGAACTAGAAAGAGTCTTATGCCCTGTTAGAGCTCTTAAGTTCTATTTAAAGCGTACTAAACCTTTACGAGGCCAATCTGAAGCTTTATGGTGTTCAGTTAAGAAACCATCCTTGCCTATGTCAAAGAATGCTTGGTCATACTTTATCAGATTGTTAATACGAGAAGCTCATTCACATCTGAGTGAGGAAGACCGAGCTTTGCTTAAGGTGAAGACGCACGAAGTTAGAGCTGTAGCAACTTCCGTGGCCTTTAAGCAAAATAGATCTCTGCAAAGTATAATGGACGCAACCTATTGGAGAAGCAAATCAGTGTTCGCGTCATTTTACTTGAAAGATGTCCAGTCTCTTTACGAGAACTGATACACACTGGGACCATTCGTAGCAGCGAGTGCAGTAGTGGGTGAGGGCTCAACCACTACAATTCCCTAATTCCATATCCTTTTAATCTGTCTCTCGAAATGTTTTTAATGTAGTTTTTTATGGGTTGTCCGGAAGGCTAAGAAGCCTTTCGCATCCTGGTTGATTTGGCGGGTGGTCAAAGTCATTTCTTGAGAGCGCCCAGATTAGGGGTTTGATGAGGTCCTGTTGTATGGGTTGCAGCCCTTGATACTTCAGCTCCTAGGGGTCTGTCAGCATCCTAAGAGGATCGCGAGGCTTCGTAAGGAAGACGTACTTATAAGGCAGAGTAATCGTCTAAGTCGACTTCCTTACCAGGTACCTATTTATTTTGTTTTTGTTATTTTGATAACTTCTAAAATGAAATAAAAACTCTTAGCTCATAAGATGTAAACATATTCAAATGGTCTCTACCCACCACCCTGGGTGTGAATCAGCTATATATATTCACCGGCTAAGTTAAATATTTAAAAATGATATTTTAATTATAAAATAAATTTTTGAATATACTTACCCGGTGAATATATAAATTAAACGACCCTCCCTTCCTCCCCAATAGAGACGCAGTGGGATGAGAAGAAATTGAGTCTTTGTTTACATTGAGTATGGTATCTGGCCGACAGTTGGCGCTGATGGGCACACCCGCAACCTGTATAGCGATCGCTGGCGAGTTTTTTACAGTTTTTTTGTCTGTCGAGCAACAGAGTTGCAGCTATATATATTCACCGGGTAAGTATATTCAAAAATTTATTTTATAATTGAAATATCATATTAACCAAAAGTTTGGTGGAACAAAAGGAACAACAGAAAATATAACAGCTAAGGAGGCAAAAAGTGAAGAAGAAATGTCCATTTGTTAACAGTAAATATTGGGTGGATTTGAAACAACAGAACACGTTTACTTTAAATGGAGAAGTAGGCCACAGGCTCCTGACCAAGTAACCTCCCATCTTCACTATGCTTCAGCCTGGACTGGACCTTCTGGTAATTCTTCATGTGGAGGACAAGATTCAACATTGCCTGTGAATCCTGATTTACCCAATGCCCTTGGTATTGGGTGATTCCAGCCTTGATCAAATTCTGAAGAACCATCACAGGATAGCAATATGATACACCTTACATCTCTCTACTAAAGGTAAGAAAGGTTTGAATACTAATAAAAACTAAACTTGAGAAAATAATACTTTATGAAACTAATGTAGACAGTCAACTCCTGTATTCAGATTCATTGAAGTAAATTCTATTGGATCAAGTTCCTTGAAGGGCAAGATTTAAAGCAAATTAAGTTGGTATTCTGGGTTTTAAAAACTTTTTCAAAGGGTCATGTTAATTCACCCAGTATGTCCATTAAACTGGGGCACTACTATATGTAAAATCTTGATTGTTCCTACACAAAATACAAGCCCAAGTCCTTTCATAGTACATTTGATGAGGCTGTTAAATCTTTAACAAGATAGTGATAGGTATTGCTGGCTGGTAAGGGAGCTCCTGCCCTCCTAACAGGCCAATGAGCTCTTGCTCAGAACTCTATTACTGCTAGTTTGCAGCCCTTCTTGGTCTCTTTGAGGCAACAAGAGGTAGGTCATTCTTCTCTCTTCTTCACATTCAGAACATCGAAGTTCTCGTTACTTTGCCTCTTCCCATTTAGAGGAATTCATTTTCGATAGGAATGTCCTGTCTGGGTGTTGGTGGTGGTGGTATGTTAGGGAGATCTTGCTTTGGAAGGGCCATGGTCTTTGTCCAGGCCCTTCTCCTCGGGGTTCCCTTCCCTTCACTCATGGGGTGGAGTGTGTAAAAAAGACGTATAGTTCCAGAGCTTCAACCCTTTTCCTCACATTCTAGTGCTGTTGGTGTTGGCTCTTCTTGATCGTCTAGCACTTTGTCTTCCTGGTATGTTATGTTTCCTAACAACAGGGTAGGGTCGCTTGACGTACAGACGGGTAAGGAGAAGGGATAGACTAGGAAATTTTCATCTGGTACTCACGAAGGCAAGGTTTCTCGTAAATAGGAGTTTGTTACCTCTCCCGGAGGATCCTGTCAGAGCCTGTCTCTCGCAGTAGGTTAGCTTAGCTTGAAAGAGGTGTGGAATTTGAGAGAGCTGGATATCTGGTCTCTTTTTCTTTAAAACCTCCCCTTTCTGTTTGTCCACTCAGCTTCAACAGTTATGCCCCCAGTTCCATCAGGGGACAGGAGTTGCTGGCTCTGGTAGAGAAAGATTTACTACTTACAAACTCATGAATGTTTTTGGTTCTAAAGGCCTCAGGTGCTTGGCTCTCCATCATAGACATCTCGGTTTTAAACACCTTTGTGGCAAAATCCAGTTTCAGGATAGTGGCAGTTCAGTCAGTTCTAGCATTGGTCAGAATGTGGTACTGGATGGTCTCTATCGACTTGGAGGATACTTACCTTCAAGTCCCCATTCATCCAGAAAGGAAGCCTTTCCTTTGCTTCATCACAACCTTATCTTTCAGTCTCACCACAGCTCCACAGGTTTTCTCGGGTAATGGCTCTGGTATTGGCCATTCTTCACCAAGAGGATTGCCCTTGAGCGAGGGATATGGTCCTGGACCTTTGGCAGGAGTTAAGGATCCATGTGAACAAGAACTAATCCTTGATCCTATCCCAGACCACTGCCTACCTTGGGATTTTTCTGAACTCCTGGATTTTGAGGGCTTCTCCGTCCAAGACTTGAATAGACAAGCTTCTGAGTCGTTTGGAAGAATTTTTATCATCAGAGGCCTCATGCCTTCTTGTGGAGTTGTGGAGGTCTCTTTTCTAGAGTCTGTCTTCTCTGCTCCAGTTGAATCCCAGGGGGTTATCTCAGAACGAGGTCACTTCATTTGGCCTTTCTTCAGTTGTTGCACATTGTTTCCAAGGAGACTCTGGTAGCTTTCTCCCCTCAATGTTGGGAGGACCTCCAGTGGTCGTTGAGATATTGTCTCAAAACAAGGATGGATCTTCGCTCGGTTCCGCCTGACCTCATGTTTTGGTCTGACGTATCGGATCATGGATGAGTTGCAGATCAAGGATCGTAAATTATTTTGGTCCAGAAACTGGCTGTTCCATATATTGGAGGGAGCTGAGAGACACTTGTGTAGGTCTTCTAGCATTCCAGGACCATATGGCAGACTCAATATTGTATTTGTATTTTTCATAATTATACAAACTTTCTTTTAATCAAACTATCTGCTGGCACCAGCTCACAAGTAAGTCCCGTCTCCCATCCCAGTGAATTTTCAGTGAGTTAGCAGTGGGGCAGTTGCTTCTTCCCTACCAGCAGGTAAACCACATCTCAGTTTTTTACACCTTGTTATAAGTTTTATCTGCTGTGTTCAAACATCGCTGTTATCCATTCTCCTATAGTAAATGACTCAAGCTCTCATACTTATGAAAAATAGAAATTAATTTAAAAATTTTGGGATTTTAAAATACTCAAGTTCGTATAGCAAAGAAAAATACAAAATACCAGTACTTAATTTGACATACTTTAAACTTTTATTTCCATGACTAGATTTTTCCAGATATTATTGTCAAGATTTTAAATGATATCAGCTTACATACAGTACTTTATTTCATATTTTATTTTATTTGTTTACGAGTACAGTACAAATATTCAATTTGAAATTATTGTACCTTATAGTACTAGTTAACGATGATTCAAGTTGGTTAAAAATAAAATAGGTTTTCAACTGAAATGAATAGCTCTCCACAAAGGCAAAAATTCATATTTCCATTAACAAAAATGTAAAGAATACTGAATGCTGTAATGGTCTACTTTAAGAAACAAGTATTTCCCTCTGAGCAATACAGCATTTGGTAAGCAGGCAAATTTGTTTCAATTATGAAACTTGGGTCAAAATGCAAATTATTTTTGAAGTTTTACGTGACAAGTTTTTTGTCTCTTATTTCAGGTGTCCACCAAAAAATCGGGTGGCGGTGTTTTCTAGCAGAGAAATATAAAGCTGAGTAGCAAAAAGGAATCTTGTTAATTCCTGGACAAAGATAGAAAATCTTGAGCAACAATCCCTTCAAAATATCCTCTGGGACTTGTTGAGGAAAGGCATCAAGAGGCCCCAGAGAAGGAATACTGCATAGATGAGGGACATAACATTGAATCAATATGGAAGAATAAGAGAAGAGTACACCACAGCAGAAGAAACTCGATTAAGAAGCACATTAACGATGGAGGCAGTACTTCGTAAAACATGTTTACTGTATGCTGCAATTTTAATGTTAACCAAAAAAGTTTGGTGGAACAGAAGGAATAACAGAAAATATAACAGCTAAGGAGGCAAAAAGTGAAGAAGAAATGTCCATTTGTTAACAGTAAATATTGGATGGATTTGAAACAACAGTACACGTTTACTTTAAATGGAGAAGTAGGCTACAGCCTCCTGACCAAGTAACCTCCCATCCTCACTATGCTTCAGCCTGGACTGGACCTTCTTGGTAATTCTTCATGTAGAGGACAAGATTCAACATTGCCTGTGAATCCTGATTTACCCAATGCCCTTGGTATTGGGTGATTCCAGCCTTGATCAAATTCTGAAGAACCATCACAGGATAGCAATATGATACACCTTACATCTCTCTAGTAAAGGTAAGAAAGGTTTGAATACTAATAAAAACTAAACTTGAGAAAATAATACTTTATGAAACTAATGTAGACAGTCAACTCCTATATTCAGATTCATTGAAGTAAATTCTATTGGATCAAGTTCCTTGAAGGGCAAGATTTAAAGCAACTTAAGTTGGTATTCTGGGTTTAAAAAACTTTTTCAAAGGGTCATGTTAATTCACCCAGTATGTCCATTAAACTGGGGCACTACTATATGTAAAATCTTGATTGTTCCTACACAAAATACAAGCCCAAGTCCTTTATTAGTACATTTGATGAGGCTGTTAAATCTTTAACAAGATAGTGATAGGTATTGCTGGCTGGTAGGGAGCTCCTGCCCTCCTAACAGGCCAATGAGCTCTTGCTCAGAACTCTATTACTGCTAGTTTGCAGCCCTTCTTGGTCTCTTTGAGGCAACAAGAGGTAGGTCATTCTTCTCTCTTCTTCACATTCAGAACATCGAAGTTCTCGTTACTTTGCCTCTTCCCATTTAGAGGAATTCATTTTCGATGGGAATGTCCTGTCTGGGTGTTGGTGGTGGTGGTATGTTAGGGAGATCTTGCTTTGGAAGCCCAGAGGTCTTTGTCCAGGCCCTTCTCCTCGGGGTTCCATTTCCTTCACTCGTGGGGTGGGGTTTGTGAAAAAAGATGTCTAGCTCCAGAGTTTCAACCCTTTTCCTCACATTTTAGTGCTGTTGGTGTTGGTTCTTCTCGATCTTCTAGCACTTTGGCTTCCTAGTATGTTGGGTTTCACAACAACAGGGTAGGGTCACTTGACGTATGGACAGGGATAAGGGGAAGAGAGAGATTAGGAGATTTTTGTCTGATGCTTACGAAGGCAAGGTTTTTCTGAAATAGGAGTCATTACCTTTCCCGGAGGATCTTGTCAGAGCCTGTCTCTCGCAGTAGTTTAGCTTAGCATGAAAGACGTGTGAAATTTTAGAGAGCTGGATATCAGGTCCCTTTTGCTTTTAAACCTCCCCTTTCTCTTTGTCCACTCAGCTTCAACAGTTATGCCCCCAGTTCCATCAGGGGACAGGAGTTGCTGGCTCTGGTAGGGAAAGATTTTCTACTTACGAACTCATGAATGTTTGTGGTTCTGAAGGCCTTGGGTGCTTAGCTCTCCATCGTGTGGTTCTGAAGGCCTTGGGTGCTTAGCTCTCCATCATAGACATCTCGGTTTTAAACACCTTTGTGGCAAAATCCAGTTTCAGGAGAGTGACAGTTCTGTCTGTTCTAGCGTTGGTCAGAATGTGGTACTGGATGGTCTCCATCGACTTGGAGGATACTTACCTTCAAGTCCCCATTCATCCAGAAAGCAAGCCTTTCCTTCGCTTCATCACAATTTTGTCTTTCGGTCTCGCCACAGCTCCACAGGTTTTCTTGGGTATTGGTCATTCTTCACCAGTGAGGGGTTCGGATGCTTTGGTACCTGGACCCTTAGCTACTCCAGTCGTCCTCCCTCAAGGATTGCCTTTGAGCGAGGTATAGGGTCTAGGACCTTTGGCAGGTGTTAAGGATCCATATGAACAAGAACTCATCCTTGATCCTGTCCCAGACCACCGCCTACTGTGGGATTTTTCTGAACTCACGGATTTTGAGGGCTTCTCCGTCCAAGACTTGTATAGACAATCTTTTGAGTCTTTTGGAAGAATTTTCATCATCAGAGGCCTCCTGCCTTCCTGTGGAGGTGTCTTCTCGGGAGTCTGGACTCTCTGATCCAGTTGAATCCCGGGGGGATCGTATCAGATTGAGGTCCCCTCAGTTCGTCCTTCGTCAGTCTTGGCATAGTGTTTCCAAGGAGAATCTGGTAGCTTTCTCCCCTCAATGTTGGGAGGACCTCCAGTGATTACTGAGATACCATTTCAAAACAAGGATGGATCTTCGCTCGGTTCCACGGGACTTCATGTTTTGGTCTGACGTATCGAATCATGGATGGGGTGCAGATCAAGGATCGGAAATCATTTTGGGTCAATGATTGGAAACTGGTTGTTCCATATATTGGAGGGAACTGAGGGCCACTGGTGTAGGTCTTCTCAGTATTGTCTTTGTCGACTGTATGACAACCATCTGTTACCTAAGGAAGCAGGGAGTGGGACTCGGCTAGAGTCACTCAATTTGCATTTGGCGGAGAGGATGGGACATCTTCGATTCTCCAGTTCATTCTGGGTCTTCACAACATTTTGGTAGACTCCCTGTCGAGAAAGAATTAGATTCAGGATTCATAATGGACTCTATGCCAGGAGGCCTTCAACAACCTTAGGAAGAGGAACCAGTAACAGTCGATCTGTGTACTATGAATTTTTTGATATTAGGGATTCTCTCCTTTCCAGGATCCCCAGAGTGTTGGGACCAACACTTTTGCAGGATTGGGAAGGTCTTTAGACCTACAGTACACCTTTCCTCCCTTCTGTCTTGTCTTGTGACAGCTTTCCTCAAACACGCAAGGGCAACCATTCATCTGACGTTAACAGAGTGACAGAATAGGAGGTAGCAGGGTTGCCAATTTGTTTAAAATTTGGACTGGTTTTAGGGCTTCAGGGTTAGCCAAGTTATCCATGTAAGTATTGTTAATGTTAATTTTATCATTTAAAATTCCATTTTTACCACCTCAGCCACCTCACCAAGTCCTGAGCCGAAGGTCAAAAGTGGGGTGCATTTGACGGGAGAGTGGGCAGGATTATTCACCCATTATTAACCCTTTTACCCCCAAAGGACGTACTGGTACGTTTCACAAAAGCCATTCCTTTACCCCCATGGACGTACCGGTACGTCCTTGCCAAAAAATGCTATGAAAATTATTTTTTTCATATTTTTGATAATTTTTTTTTAGAAAATTCAGACATTTTCCAAGAGAATGAGACCAACCTGACCTCTCTATGACAAAAATTAAGGCTGATAGAGCAATTTAAAAGAAATATACACCAAAATGTGCTGGGAAAAAAGTAACCCCTTGGGGGTTAAGGGTTGGAAATTTCCAAATAGCCTGGGGGTAAAAGGGGTAACTATGTCGTTGGCAATTTCAAGTTTCGTTCCAGCTCTGCTGAAGATATTTGCTATTTCAAAAGAACCGAGTTTTGTAG
Organism: Palaemon carinicauda; assembly: GCF_036898095.1. Lineage (NCBI taxonomy): Eukaryota > Metazoa > Arthropoda > Malacostraca > Decapoda > Palaemonidae > Palaemon > Palaemon carinicauda. The sequence goes on from NW_027171949.1 coordinate 157,888, forward strand.
TGCTAGTAAAATATACAAATTACTTTTAAGATTTAACATATTTCAAGCTTTTTGTTTTATAATAGAGCTTTTTCAGCTATTATTGTCAAGGTTGAAATTGATCTTATCTTACGTACTGTACTTTATTTCGTATTTTATTTTGATTTGTTTATCAGTACAGAACAAATTGTTTGTTAGAAATCTGATTAGCTTATAGGATTAGTCAACAACAGTTGAAGGTTGGATTATAGAGTAGGTTTTCAACTTCAATGAATAATCAAAATAGGCAAAATTTCATATTTCCATTAATCAAAAGTTACAGAACACTGTACTGATGTACTGTAGAAATAATTCCCTCTGGTCAATATTTGGTAAGCAAGGAAATTTGCTTCAATTATGAGAGCTTAGAGTTATGTGTGACTTAAGTATTTTTTCTCTTATTTCAGGTTTCGACAGAAAAATAAATTGGTGATGTTTTCAAACAGAAAAATATAAAACTGAGTTGGAAAAGGGAGTCTTGTTAATTCATAAACAAAGAGAGAAAATTCTGAGCAAGTACTCCCTCAAAATATCTTATGAGAATTGCTAAAAAATTGCATAAAGAAGCATCAGGGAAGAAATGCTATGTAGAGGAGAGGCATAGCATCGAATCAAAGTGGAAAAATAAAAGAGAATCGACGCCTGAGCAGGAGAAAAGAAGAATCATTCAAGCTAGCGAAGTAACGTGCGATAAAATGGAAGGATGTGAAAGTACAAGAATTAAGAAAACTCAATTAAAAGTACTGGGAATGGACGCTTTAAGAAGAATATGAGATCAATACTTGTATCCATCAAGGATCTATACTAAGCTCTTTGCTGCTGTTCATTATAATAATGAAGAAAGCAATAAGTAAGTATGTAAAATAGTTCCCCTGAGAGCCAGTTCACCGAAGGGACACTTTGTTACCAGCAGAATCTGAGAGAGACGGGTGATCATCTTGGCAGTGGCAGGTCCCAAATGTGCCTTAAAAGTTGCTGATGATTCTGATGAAGTGCCATAATATCTGCAGTAGTTTTCTGGTGAAAGAGCTGCATGTGATTAGATCATAAATTTGTTTACTGAGGGAAATATACTCATTTATCAACAGCAGTTACGAGGATGGATTTTAAACAAACATTACATTGGTACTTTGGATGGAGAAGTAGGCTACAGCCTCCTGATGAAATAACCTCACATTCTCACTCTATACTGTATCCTGGACCAGCCCTTTTCAGCAATTTTTCATGTAGAGAACAAGATTCAACATTGCCTCTGAATCCTGACAGATCTTATACACTTTATATTAAGTAGACTCTGGCATTCTGTTTCTCATGTTAATTTATGTTCTATATTGTTTTTAGGGCTTATGAATTTTTTTATAACATTGTTAATAGGCAGAATACATTAAGACTTTTTCTGAAATATCCTACTAAGGAAATTCCCAATTAGATTTTTAAAAGTAAATTAGTCTCGAGTGGAATCCATTATATATGAAAAAAACATTGACAAAGTCAGTGCATATTATTTATTTTCTTATTAATGCTTAATTTAAACTGTTTTCAAATGATTGCTGTTTGGGTTCCACTCAATTAAGAGTTTTTAAGGCAAATAGTTCACTGATTTTTGTCTTAAATAACATTCTAAAATTATCTTTATGGTCTCCTATTGTTCATGGTTTTTTAGTATGAAAAGAAATATTAGGGCTATTTCACTAGGATCCTCTAAATGTGTTCTGCCTGTTAATAATTCTAGTAGGGTTTAGTACATATACTGTAGAAGTGGTCAACTTAACATTCAATTGAAAAGCTCTGTTTCTAGTGTAGGTTTTTGTATCAAAGGATATTTTCTCCTTTTAGGAGTATCATCATCACAGATCTAGGTTAAAAGATCATATTCCTATCCTTAAGTGATGGTTAAGCATCTTTTTGTGGTATCCTGTAGCTCACTACTAAGCTTTGCCAAGCTTTTTTTCATATTGCCTTTTGTATTTTGCTTTTACTTTTTAAGGTGATGTTAATCACCAGATGTGAACTATTGCTTTTGTTACAGTTGGCAATAATATTTCTGTATTAGTCATATTATTCTGCTCTGTGGTATGACAAGTTCTTTATATAGTTTTTATATATTGAGTTGGGGTTCAACTCTATGTTCCATAATTTGCACCATGCACTAACTTTAGCTAGATCTCTATTAAGAGATTTGGTAACCCCAGATCTACATTCAGGAGATGGAATTGATGCAAAGAGTTCCATCATCTGCATATGCAACAAGCATACTACCCTGAGGAACACCAGATATTACATTCCTATACTCACTAAGGTGTCCATCAACCACAACTTTGCAGTCTATTAATTAATAATTCAATAATTATCCTAAGAAAAGACCCACCCACTCGTAACTCAGTGATAGTTTACGGTTTTCAACGAAGGATTTATCATATAAACCACGACGTATCGCAGATGAGAGTGTTTTGCACTAGATAGTGATTGGTTTCCACCTACCAGACTTTCTTCCTATCTCAATCTTATTTGGCAAGTTTTTATTTATGTATATAACAGAATTTTCTATCTTGTCTCTATCTATCTATATACCAAGGCACTTCCCCCAATTTTGTGGGGTAGCCGACACCAACAATGAAACAAAACAAAAAGGGGACCTCTACTCTCTATGTTCCTTCAGCCTAATCAGGGACCCAACCGAGTTCAGCTGGTACTGCTAGGGTGCCACAGCCCAACCTCCCACATTTCCACCACAGATGAAGCTTCATAATGCTGACTCCCCTACTGCTGCTACCTCCGCGGTCATCTAAGGCCCCGGAGGAAGCAGCAGGATCTTGTGATAGCATAAAAGGCATTTCAAGAATTGTATGTCATTGGCAATTTGTGAGTACAGTTTCCCAGAGTTTTTTTCACATTCTGGTTAGTGTTTTTTTTCTCTGGTTTTTCATCTGAGCACACAAATTGCCAATAACATACAATTCTGGTTACAGATTTCCAGAGTTTATTCTGAACGTTGTGGTTAAAAGTTGTCTTTTTTTTCTCTGGTTTTTTATGTCTCCACAAAATGCCAATGTCACTGCAATTGAACTTTAAGGTAAGGCATAACTTAATTGGAATTCTGGGGAATATTGTGCATAAGCTGTTTATATGCAAAGTTTTTATTTTTTTGTAGTGGTAATAATTTTGTCACAGTCTTCACCACTACACAATTGTATGCTGTTGTACATACATACATATACCAAGGCACTTCCCCCACTTCTCCTCTCTACGTTCCTCCCAGCCTGGCAAGGGACTCAACTGAGGGTGATACTCCTAGGGTGCCACACCCCACCCTCCCCCGTTATCCACCACAGATGAAGCTTCATAACACTGAATCCCCTACTGCTGCTACCTCCACGGTCATCTAAGGCACCGGAGGAAGCAGCAGGGCCTACCGGAACTGCGTCACAATTGCTCGCTATTCATTCCTATTTCTAGCACGCTCTCTTGCCTCTCTCACATCTATCCTCCTATCACCCAAAGCTTTTTTCACTCCATCCATCCACCCAAACCTTGGCCTTCCTCTTGTACTTCTCCCATCAACTCTTGCATTCATGCTGTTGTAACTAGTAGTAATAACATAACTATTAGACTTGTGTAATGGAGTAGTAACAGTCTCATATAGGACACTTAGCCACTGCGTAACCCTAGGTAGCAACGGGTCCTATCGGAAGTGCGTCACAATCACTCGCCATTCATTTCTATTCTATTCTTGAAATAAGGTCCTATATATTTTTACACTTATAAGCACTAGGCCCTCAACTAATGAAAGTCTTCTCTTATTCAAGCTCTATTCAGCTCCAAAGAGTTGTTATGTAAACTTTTGCTAGACTGCCTTTATAGATATAATTCTTGTTGCCAGTGATTTGGACCATAAGGTTAGAAATTATATTGAGTAATTATTGGCTTTTGGAATATCTTGAGTATTTAAGTGTGAGATATATTGAAGGGTCTTTGGTACCTGACAGATTTTTCCCCTTGTCAGGAAGTCAGGCCCCTGGAACTTAATAATCTGAGGAACTATATTTGGATCGTTTGTGGGCACAAAAGGAGATTAGCATAGTGAAACACATGTCCCTTACCTACCTCAGTAGACTTGGTCACTTTTCTGGCAGGACAACCGTTGGTTTTGTGAGAAGCGCTCCTCATTTGGTATGCGTCAGTGGTTGGTTACAGAACCAGGTTAAGAAACTGGAATACTAAGAAGTATGGTTGCTCTTGGGTTTCTCCCCACATGCACTTGGTTGCTGAAGACCTCACAGGCTCTAGTGCTGGGCTAGGCAGTATAGTAAAGTTAATAATTTCATTCCAAATCCTCATGACTCACCAAGAATTTTGAAGAGTATGATAGTTAAGAATGCTTCTTAAGCCATCTAGGATTTCTTTATGTAGAAGAAGAATGCAGTAAAGTTCTGTTGTTCACACTAGGAACATGAATGAAGAGTCTAATGCGACTTCATTCTTATTCCTAATGTGAACAACAGACAGATTTCTGTAGTTCCATATGTCTTGGAATGATAAAGACAGGACTTCTCTCATGAGAGTTGATCCATATCTATTAATTCAGAGAGGAAAGGTGTAGAATCAATAGACATAATGTTCCTTACATCTAATGCATTGAAAAGTAGACTTATATGTATACTGTTGGACTGTAGTGTGCTCAATGATTATTTTCTCTTCTAACCAGTTTAACGAAGGCGTTGATCAGCAAAAATTGTTTTAGATAGTAATTAGAATTCTAGACATGTGAAGAACTTAGAGAACTCTCCTCGATTGCATTTCAGTATCCAAACTGAAACCTCAAACTTAGCTTTGGAAGGTTGCCTAAAGGTATCATTGAACGGTCTAAAACTATTTTACTTTCGCAATTTATTCTGGAAGGAATTACCATTTAAAATAGTTGTGAGCCTCTTTCAAAATTGTCAGCAAAACTAAATCCCAGGAGGTAGAAGTGATGAGGTCACTCTCTCGCCACCAGTCGCTATCCTGACCAACGTTGACAGTTAACTGCTTTCTTATGAACTGTTGGAAACTTATAAGCATACTTTAAATTGTGGATAAATCTTAGGCCAAAATTCCCCGACAGCTTTCTTTTGTCATGGAGTCTCATTGTGATTTCAAAGAATGCTAAAGTCCCCCTTTTTTTAGCTGGTAATGACAAGGTATTCCAAGTTAGTATCAAAGCAGGACTTTCCTTTAATAAAATGTTTGTTGCCTGAAGTTAGTTTTATCCTTGACTGCTTTATTCAAGCATTTCCTTTGCTTGTTAAAATGAGAGTTAGGGAGAGGAGAGTTAATTTTCACCACATTCTATCTTGGATGTGAAATGATTATGCACTCTACTGTTTTGAAATTACTTTTGATCGGTTCTGCTGTAGTTGGAATGTACATAGTTCAACAAAGTGTCAAAAGAATTGTATTGATGGTTTCTTGAATGTCTTACCAAGTTCCGGGCTGTTCAGAACTTCATGTTTTATCTGGATCATAATAGGTGATCCAAGATGACCATAGGTTTCAGATATCTTAACCCTTTTACCCCCAAAGGACGTACTGGTACGTTTCACAAAACACCCCTTTACCACCATGGATGTACTGGTACGTCCTTGCAAAAATCTGCTATTTACAATTTTTTTTGCATATTTTTGATAATTTTTTGAGAAACTTCAGGCATTTTCCAAGAGAATGAGACCAACCTGACTTCTCTATGATGAAAATTAAGGGTGTTAGAGCAATTTAAAAAATATATACTGCAAAATGTGTTTGAAAAAAAATACCCCCGGGGGTTAAGGTTTGGAAAGTTCCAAATAGCCTGGGGGTAAAAGGGTTAAAAGTACTACACCCCAGCATGGCAAACATAGTTCTTATGACCTATTTGAATGCTCCAGGTTTACTCCTGCTATGGAAGATGATAGGATGTATCCTGAAAACTACCATTAGGTCATTGTGTCTGTTAGGAATGCAATAGAAGATCCCTCAGCTTACGAATGTTTGGAGAAACAAACACAAATCCAACTGAAATTATAAATTTCAGATGTATCAAAACTTCATAACGAAAAACTGTAATAAAACAATACAGTATTATGTAATTTTATGGAGTAAGCAAGACAACGTTGGCAGTATGAAACGGAACTATTCGTTGGCTTTTGCCGCTGAAAATCATAGGCATGTGAATTAGAAGCCTACCCTTGGTCAAAATATAAAATTTGACTTAAAAATAGTTTCTTGGAACCGTTTGTAAGTTGAAGACTTTCTGTAACCGATAGGTTTGTTTTGAGAGCAGATTTTCTCTTCTCCATCCATCCATATACCAAGGCACTTCCCCCAATTTTGGGGGGTAGCCGACACCAACAATGAAACAAAACAAAAAGGGGACCTCTACTCTCTATGTTCCTTCAGCCTAATCAGGGACTCAACCGAGTTCAGCTGGTACTGCTAGGGTGCCACAGCCCAACCTCCCACATTTCCACCACAGATGAAGCTTCATAATGCTGACTCCCCTACTGCTGCTACCTCCGCGGTCATCTAAGGCACCGGAGGAAGCAGCAGGGCCTACTGGAACTTCTCTTCTAGGAGAGCCTTTATTTACTGTAAATCGAAACTTATACCCAGCAACTTAACTCTTAGTTTCTCTGCCTAACCCAGTGACGAAGTATCAGTTTAGAATAGGTTTGTATTTATGAAACGATTTGATTGTACAGGTATCAGATTTTTGCCATTGTTTATAAAGGGCAATTTGTAATAGTTCTAAACATTATTAATGTACATCCTGTTCTTTCATATTTTCTATTATGACAAAAAAGGGTTGTAAGCTCCTTAATATTAAATTGATATGGTTATTTTTTAATTTAATTTCAGAACTTTACTCTATTCTTAATAACATTAATGTGAATTTGTCCATTGATTTAACGTTGAAGCAATCTATTTGATGGTCTCAGGCTATGATAATAATTTTTACACCAGAATTTTTCATCACAAGATTGTTGAATAGAAATGTACTTTATTATTATTACTTGGATTGTCTTGGTAATTATCATGTATTTGGCCACTCCTACAGTATAGTGTATCTTCATTTATTTATATCTAGTTCATGTCAAAAATGTCTTGTATGTTATTGAATGTATTTGGTCATTGTTAAAGAGAACTTTTTTTGATATTTGAAAGCTATTCTATCTGTAAAACTTCTTTTGACATAAGCCTGGGGATGTGTTGACCTCATATTTGGTATCTTCTAGGGAAACCTCTCGTCTTGATTAGAAGTTTGGAAAGAATCTTGGTCATATTAGTTTTTACTTCTTAAGGTATTGGTCCTAAAGTTTAGTTTTATTTACCATTGTAAAATGAATAATGTTAATGAAATGTAATATCCATGATGCATTTTAGGTTAATATTTTGTTTTAATAGTCAGGTAGCATGATAGTGATCATGGTAAAAATTTCAATACATATATTTCCAACAGATTATATTTGGGTGATTAGAAAACATTTTATTTTCGTGAGTTATGTGTCATTACATAAATCTAGGTTTACCAGTTATAGTTAATTACAGATAAATTCATTTTCATGTAGCTATAGTCTTTGGTATTATTTTTCTAAATTAGATCAAAATTCTAGGCAGCTTAGGCACAGAGAAGACAGTAAAATGGGTTAGGAAACAAACAAGGGAATCTGATGCCTTTCAAAGACTAGATTGTTCTGACACTATATACAAACCCTTTCACTCGTCACAGTGGGGAGATATATTTCGGCAACAGCTGAAATTAACTGTAAGATATTTAGGGAGATGTAACTACTCGCCGCTAGTTAGCGGCTGGTCAACCGGCCACCCTGCTCCCACCCACACAGATAACATGCCGTCACTTTTTATTTTGGCTCGGTAGAGAACAGACGTGCTTTTGTTCTCTCCAATCATCATTTTTACTTATTCTTAATAAATACAAACTGGCCTAAACTTTAGAAACTTTCCTTTTTCTTTCTCGTTCAGGGTGTCAGTGCGGTAGCTTTATGTCATCCATGGAGACGGATCCTCCCAGCCTTTGTCCTGTGTATAGGGGACACTCGTGTTTGCAGCATCTAGTTGTAGGGAGCAGCCTCCCTTCCAGTGGCTGCGATACGATAGGCGGCGGAAGAAGTACAAGAGGGACTATTCCTCTTCGAAATCATCCTCGAAGGGGAAGAAACCTCGCCGTCTTACTCCGTTGGCTTGTTCCTGTCACTCAGACTGCTCATTCATTCTGCTGGGGATCAGTTGAGTAAGAGTGCTGGCCCTTTGATCCCCAGATAACTTTGCAGTTCTGAGAACTTTGTTGCTTCCCGTAGAAAAGCAGCGCCGCCCCCAGCCATAGGGGAATCTCTCTTTGCTGACGATGTGCGTCAACTGTGGCCTTCTTTTGGGCTTGCGGGTTCCCTATGCAAGTAACGACTGCTTGAGGTCTTTCGGTCAGGGACACAGTGAGAGTACTTAGCTGCCTCCCCAGAGATTGACTTCGGTTTTTCTCCCAGAGACTCCGGAGGTCATTTACCAAAGGAGTCTCGTGGCTACCCAAAGCGACCTCAGCTTCTGCTCGACTACCCTACGTTTGTCATTCTTTGATGGACGAATGTGAGCAGTTGCAGAAAAGTTTGTCGGGGGATCGCTCCTGGATGAACCCAAAAACTAGCTTCGGCTCCATTTAGCAACTCACAGCATGCTATACTGACCTTCAACCTGAGCTTGATCAGCATGTTGAAGGGAAGGAGATAGCGTGCTTGAAGGTTCACCTCAAGGTACCCTTTGCCCGAGTGGTCATCCCCCAGGGCTTCCAGAAGCGTGTGCTCAATTCATCGATGTCTCGATGTAGCTCTTCCGAGCGTGGCTTCTCGGAGCTAGACGACAATAGGGTTAGGCGGCTGTTGGGCACTCCCGACCCGTGCCATCATGTCTGTTGGGCACAACAGAATGCTTATTGTGTTGTGAGGCAAGGTCCTTCTAGGATCTCGCCTTAGGGATTCAACCTCTCACAACGAAGAACCTGCTGTTCTGACTGTGTACCAGCAACAGCTTAGGTGGGTGGATGAGCTCCTCTTCCTGACCAGGGTCTGTGTTTTGTCTCGGCCAGGGGACATGCTCACTATAGCGAGTTTGGTAGATCCTATTCACCATCGTTTCATGTTTTGACACTGTGAGTACCATAGGTGAGTGCTACCTCAGTAGCTCACCCACCCTCACTAGTGCACTACGCGCAGGTGGCAAGACAGGAGGGACAAATGGGTAACACCTTACCAGTTCTCACCTGTACAGGTGTTCATAATGACTCACTGTGCCAGCGCTCGCCTCGCCAACGTTCGCGTCACCATCAGGTAGTACAGTGATCGCATTTTTTGGGTACTGCTGCGTCGGTAGCATTGTCTTACTAAGGTAAGTAGTAAGAGCATGTTCGCTCGTGATAGTCAGGCTGACCACTCTCGCTTCTTTAGGGCAAAAGAACATGGAGAAGAACATGACGTTCCACCTGCTCGTGCTCTTCCTTGACCTAGGAAGCATATTTGGGGTTTCCCTTTGGATGCCATCACCTTATCAAAGAACACAAGTGGTCTCAGGACCAACCCACAATCCTCCAGCAGTTCCCCAGCATGGAGGTTTCGAAGTTCTCTGGGACTTGAAGTCCTTCAGCTGACCCAAGATGCAATAGCACTACTGTTAAGAAATTCCTCCTCCGACAGCACCTCGCCTTCCTTCCCCTCAGTAGTCGTCTAGTTACCAACTGTACCTTAGTACGAAGGCCTCTAACATTGGCCGAGACCCGGAGTGGGAGAGGCTGGTAATCATCCTTATCAAGCTGCAGAAGATGAAGCAATTCCACCAGGCAGCTACTCTGCCCCCCACGGAACTCTTTGCCTCCCAGAGCCAGCAGAGGCTCGAGATCTCATAGAGAGGTCTCTTTCACAGACAACTATTTTCAGATGACAGGATGTCGTAATCTCGAAATTTCAGAAGTAGGTGCCTAGGAGGGGACCTCTGAAGCTATGCAATTCCTCGATGGACGGTCCCTCCCTCTTCAATGTGGAGGATATGGAGAAAGGCGAGCCAAGAGTCCCTCCTCCATTGGGCAATGATTTCCCGCCCTTATTCATAGGCACCACAGCTATAAGTTGGCCAGAGCATCAGCCACTCATTGAGACTACCACTAGAGAGTTATTGGCCAGACAGTACTACATTGGATCCCTCTCTCTCGTTACAGCTCATTTTGTCTTTGCCTACACATACACCAAATAGTCTGGCCTATTCTTTCTGCATTCTCCTCTGTTCTCATACACCTGACAATACTTTGATTGCCAAACAATTCTTCGTTCAAGGGGTTTACTGCAACGTAATTGGTCAGTGGCTACTTTCCTCTTGGTAATCGTATAAGAGACTCTAGCTATAGATAGCAGTTCATCTAGGAGAAGGACTCTCCAAAATCAAACCATTGTTCTCTAGTCTTGGCTAGTGCAGTAGCCCCTGTACCATGGCCTTCCAAGCTCTTGAATTAGTGTTCTCTTGCTTGAGGGTACACTCATGAATGCTGTTCTCTCTTTTTTCTCTTCCTCTTGTTTTTTTTAAGTTTTTAGTGTATACAGTATACGAAAGATATAACTTAATGTTATTACTGTTTTTAGTATATTTTGATTGTTTATTACTTCCTTTGTATGTATTTCCTAATTTCCTTTCCTCACTGGGCTATTTTTTCACTGTTGGAGCCTTTGGGCTTATAGCATATTGCTTTTCCAATGAGGGATATAGCTTAGCTTGTAATAATGATAATAATAAAATTCCACGGACATAGGAAAGGGTCACAACCACCTAAGCAGGCAGCTTCTAATAAAAAAAACCCTTTTGAGCTAGAGGTTCCAAGGGTAGAGGAGCGAAGGGAGGAAAACGTGGTTTATCCCGCTAGGTGGGGTGTTCCTTCTACTACTCCACCAGTGGGAAGATGCCTCCAGAGCAAGTGGCAGAGGTGGATGTTTCACGGGGCCGAACCTTGGTTGGTCTCCGTCCTCAAGGCAGAATACCATGTCCTATTCAAATCTCTCCCTCTTCTAACCCTACATTCAGCAATTTTGAGTTCCTACGCAAGGGCTGATGTCCAGACCGTGTTAGAGGAGGACGCTCTCCAAGAGGTCCTAGATGAGTCCCCAGGTTTCTACAGTCGACTCTTTCTTGAAAAGTAGGTTTCTGGAGGCTGGAAACCAGTCATAGATCTCTTGCCCTTGAACAAGTTTGTCCAGCAAATCCTATTCAAGATGGAGAAGGCCCAGATGGTCAGACAGACCGAAAGATTTCATGATAACGCTGGACCTCAAGGACATATACTTCCAGATCCCCATTCATCCATCATCAAAGAAGTACCTAAGGTTCACCCTGAACGACAAGATATACCAGTTCAAGGTGCTGTGTTTCGGCCCATCACAATGCTTAGTTCACGCACCATCACACGGATTGCTTAGGCCGTTATCTCTCTCAAAAATTCTAAGAGTTAGCGAGGTGTCTCTAAGAAGCTTGTGGGAAGCAGTCTCACCCTGGGACAGGTACCAACCAGCCCGTTGGCTGAGGACCTCCACCCACCTAATGATGAGTCACCCCTGTAGAGAGCAAAAGGGTTTGTATGTAATACCAGAACAAATAACAAATCTTTAGCATTTGTCACAAACATGTTCCCCCATTCACCTATCCCCCGAGAAGTACTTGGCTGCTCTTCAAAAGTAACATCATGTTACTAGTGCGGGGACGAGTAGGGTGGCCGGTCTGCCCGCCAGCTACCCACCCCCGCCAACTAGTGGTAAGTAGTTACACCTCACTAAAGTCTAATCGCTAGTTTCATCTGTCGTCGAGATATATCTCCCCACTGCAAAGAGCTCAAGGTTTGTATAGTTAGGAAAAATACTAATTATTTTCAAATTTGTCATATTTTAAGTCGGGTAAAGAAAATTCCAAACATTTTGTTTACAAGGATAATAAAGGAATGTATTTTCATCCTTAGGGTTTTTTTGTTTAGTAATAGTGATGATAATTGATCATTAGGTATGCTTTTTTTTAATTGCAATAATAAATAAAAACTTTTGAAAGGGTAGGGTGGGTAGAATGTTTTGAAAGTGAGTGTTTAGCTAAGAAGGCAGTATAGCAGTGCAAAATGATAGGTATCCAAAGTTATATAGTCAAGAAGTTAATATGACATTGCAGAATCCTGGTTCTCTAAACTTTTGAGCGTTAAATTACTGTTCTAGAATATAGGAGGTAAGAGGGAAAGTTATTAAGAATAGTAGTTGGGTCTTATTAATCAAAGCACTATATCTGAGTGTTAGTCACTTATATACTTAAAAGAGCAACATAATGAAATGTTACTAAATGTAATTGTTACTAAAGATTATTTTCATTTTTAAGGGATAAATTACTGTTAAGTGTATGAGGTAAGAGGGAAAGCTATTAAGAATAGTATTTGGGCCTTATTAATCAAAGACTATAATTGGAAGGTGATTGCCACTTATGTACATTCTTGGAAGAAATAGATAAAGAATTGTTACTAGAGATTTTTATTGTCTGTGGTTCAGTATATTCTCAGACTTATGTCAAAATGAAGTTCATAATGTGTTTATGTAACATCACTGTTATCCTGAATCTAAAGTTCAAGTTCTCTTCCAGATGTAGTTAGATGTTTGGAAATGTATTCAATAAAGGCCAGGTGCCACCACCCCAAGGGGCTGGCCTCGTGCAACTGTGCTGCCACTCTCTGAGTCCGTCCTGCTTGCCTTACCACCAGAAGCCAAGATTTATAGAAGTCGCAATCGTCCCAGATTCCCTCCAATTTAGAGAATGATGATGCTGCCTTTCTTTTTCTGAATTAATTGGTATACAACATCTGGTTGGTTATTGGAAGCAATTTGTCACTGACTTATCTTCCGGTTGGTCCTGTTTAGGGATCTTAAACAGCTTGATACTTTAGTCTGGAAATATGTATAATTTGAAGCTCAGATATTTTCATTTGTTCTTGTTGATAGAGTTTATAGATACTGAGATGATGAGAGACTAAAAGTTGTATTAAAGTATCACAGAACATTGGAAGCTTTAAGAAAATCCTCAGTCACAGGTGTAACTTGACTGAGTCGGATATTTTAAGTTCCATTTGGCTAACAGCATATATTCCTTTTAGAATAACGACTACTGAGGAAGAAATGGATTTAGAGTTTTAACATCTTGAAATGATTAATTGCAACCTTTTTCTCAACAGTTTTATACTCCATTTGTTCAAATTTTGTCTTTCATATTGATTTCTGACATTATAACATATTAAAGAATAATATACCTGGAAAATATTGTTCATAGACAAGTCCAGTGGTTGGATGATTTTACTGTGGAATTGAAAGAGTTCCTTCTCATCAGATGTTATTTTAAGGTGATTCAGTTTTGTTGCATAAACGAATTCTCATAGTGACTGCATAAATTAGAATTTAAGTTAAGTTTTGAAATCAGAATTCTCAGGTGTAATAATTAGCAATAGATCTTCCTCATTATTTGAAAATTCAATGCTTCTATAAACAGAATATGTTCTACTGTAAAATGTATAATTTACCATAATATGAATGTATTTTAGATATTACCTTGTCTGGTATCTGTTCCTGTATTTATGAGTATTGATTAACAAGGAATATATTTCTATATTTTTACAAAACATATCTACTAATTTGGTTTGGAGATGAACAGTTTCATGTAAGTTCAGTTATACTTTTGAAGTTTGTTGCATTGTTTTTTGTGAGAGTTTAATAGATAGTTTGAAGTGAATTTCTATTTGCATCTTTAGAACCATTGAAAGACACAAAGAATGTGAGTGTATTTATCATTAATGCTTGGGATATTTTAAGTTTATGATTGTAACTTGTCCCACAAAGGACATGGAAGAGTTTTGAGCACAATTTTTTCTATATTTGAGATAGTAAAATCTGTGTAGAAAGGAGTCCAGTATCACCCTTTATATGTCTAAGATTAATGACATGTTATGTTTTTTAAATGTGTGATTGACCAAAGAAGAGTGTAACATGCAAATCGCTGTGTCATTTCACTCAGATTTGGTGCAGCAACCTTTCATTATCTTGAATTTTCTACACATGTATTGTTATAACCTGCTAATCTGTTAAACAAATCTAAAGCAAATGGCCAAGAAAAATTTGAGGAGTTAGAATTCATGTGATTCTTGTGTACAAGTTACTATTAACTGTATTGAAGGGAGCAAGGTTGTATGTGTTCCATAAATTAGTATTCATTGTAATGAGTTGCTAAATATGTCTTGGCATCTAAATATGCTGTGGTTGTTGGTGTGTATTGAGCTGTTTCTTTTAATGAAAAGTGACTGATTGTCGAGGAAATTCAGTTGGTGAGTTGTTCCTCCTAAAATTGTTCGTAAACCTCAGATTTCTTGTCTTTAAGTCAAGAAAGTCACATGAAGTCAATATACTTCTCCTTTATTGTGAGTCTTCTATATTTTAGGATTATAAGTATCCTAATTTAAACACCTTGTCGGTTTAAATCTAGTTTTGATGGTTTGCTTAAGTAGCCTGCTGTATGTGTTTTTAGGCTTGCTTTCGTATTTGGAGTTAGATCAGAAATCCTATCATTTTATGAGGGTTTTGCTACAGATGTCTTCATTAACACTGGTTTGTTCCGTAACCGAAATACAAACCACGCTATTTACAAAGGGTTATTACTTTTAGCGTAGCTGAAATGGCGAGCCATTAGAATTTAACGAGGGTGTATTACCCCCGCGCTAGTTAGCGGGGGGGTAGGGGAGTGGTAGCTAGCTACCCCTCCTCCCCCTCACACACAGGTGAATACTCACTTTCACTTTTGGCTCGGACTGTGACAGACGTCTCTGTCTTGGTCCTCGCTTGGCAGCCATTGTCTGTTTTGTCTTTACTTAATCGCTTACTTTTCTTTTACTCAATATATATGTAAACATGTTTTCATGTTTGTATATATATTTGAGTATAGAAATAAGTAAGTTTCCTTTTCAGATGTGTGTGTGTAGTGTACGATATCTACGTGGAGGCCTCGGCAGTTAGGCCACCACGGCCTAATTTTATGGGTTGCGATCGAGTTTGACTTCGGTCTTTCTCTCTCTCTCTCTCTTGAGGTCGTTCACCCTTTTACTATGTTTTACTACGCCCTTGTAGCTTCCTTCCCGTGTGGGTGGGGTTGCTACGCCGTACATTTTGTCTCAATTAGTTTATGAATCTAATTGTAGTTGTTAATTTTTCAGCTTGTAGAACGATTCCTTTCGGGGTTTTCGTTTTTTTCTTTAGTGTTCATTCTTTTTTTAAATTACATAATTACATAGTTACATAATTATAATTGTTATAATTCTGTTTTGGTTACAGCTCTCCTTCCGCGAGTGTAAGTGGTTGTGAGGGCACGTGCCTGTTGTGTAATTCTTGTTCCTTTTCCTCGGGATTCCTCTTCGGAGCCTTCCCGGGGGAATGAATGTGTACTAATATTATTTGTTTTATTTTTTTACAGTTACCGATCTAGTTCGTTTCTGTAATATAGCAACGGTGTGAGCTGTCTGGTTGAGTCCTGGGGATTCGGCTGTTGCTGCCTCCCCCCTTGTATTGTCGTCAGGGGCGTGTCTCCTTCTACTGGTAGTACTCCCGTGTCGACGGACAGCTCTCCAGTTCATTTTAGAACAGTCAGGAGGCTTGCCTCCTTGGGCGGATAACTTTCCTTCCGAGGGAAGTTTTTTCCTGTCCAGGCTTGAGCTTTTCCTCTTTTGGGGGGTTCTTCTCTTGCCTTTTTTTCGTGCGACTATGCTCTTGGTGCTGAGCGGTCGCACCTGCAGTTTCGCTCAAGGGGCTGGGCAACTGCAGGGGCTCCTCTTCGGAGGATTGCCCCTTTTAGGTCACTGGCTGACCAGTCTCTTCCACGAAGTGTTTCTCTGTCGTTCGCGAGAGAGTACACTCATAGAGACTCCTCTTCGGAGGTTTCTTCTGTTGCTGTTGCTGTTGGCCTCCCTCGCCGTAAGGCCCTCCGTCCGCCTCGTCGTAAGGGCCTCTCATCTCCCTATAAGGGTGCTTGAGGCGCCTTTTTGAATCTCCGTTTGCAGCCTACAACTTCTTTTTCTCGATCTTCCGTCTTGGTGCAGATGGACAGCAGTCTAATCTCGTCTCCCGACGGGCAACGGTCTTCCCGACGGACAACGGTCTTCCCGACGGACAGCGGTCTTCCGACGGACATCAGTCTCCCGGCGGACAACGATCCCTTCGGGGCAAAGGGTTGCCCCCACGGGGGTTCTTCCCTTGCGTGTCAGGGTTTCCCTGCGCGCCCTTCTGTTCGTCAGCGCTCTCCTGTTCGTCAGCGCTTTCAAGATGATCTTCCCTGCGGTTCCTGTTACGTGCCCTGTGCGCCCACGTTCGCCCTCGCGATCTAGAACTTCGGTTCAGGTCGGGGTCAAGGACTCTTCTTTGCGCAGGCTTCCACGCGTAGCCTTCTGCTCGTCAGCGATCATCAGCTCGTCAGCGATCATCAGCTCGCCAGCGATCGTCAGCTCGTCAGCGATCATCAGCTCGCCAGCGATCTCCGGATCGCCCATGTGTGTTACAGCTGGCACGCCAACGTTCTCCAACACTTCTGAAGGAACATGGTTCGCCAGCTACTAGCTCAACTGCGGATGCTGATCGCCATCGCGCGACCCTCAACTGCAGATGCTGATCGCCATCGCGCGACCCTCAACTGCGGATGCTGATCGCCATCGCGCGACCCTCAACTGCGGATGCTGATCGCCATCGCGCGACCCTCAACTGCGGATGCTGATCGCCATCGCGCGACCCTCAACTGCAGATGCTGATCACCATCGCACCCTTTCACGCGATCATTCACCTGCGCATGCTGCTCGCCATCGCACAACCCTGAACGATTGCCCGCTTACGCATGCTGCTCCTCATCGCACAACCCTGAACGATCGCCCTCCTGCAGATGCTGATCACCATCGCACCCTTTCACGCGATCATTTACCTGCGCATGCTGCTCGCCATCGCACAACCCTGAACGATTGCCCGCTTACGCATGCTGCTCCTCATCGCACAACCCTGAACGCTCGCCCTCTTGCGGATGCTGATCACCATCGCACCCTTTCACGCGATCATTTACCTGCGCATGCTGCTCGCCATCGCACAACCCTGCACGATTGCCCGCTTACGCATGCTGCTCCTCATCGCACAACCCTGAACGCTCGCCCTCTTGCGGATGCTGATCACCATCGCACCCTATCACGCGATCATTCACCTACACATGCTGCTCGCCATCGCTTACCGCCAGCGATCTTCTTCACCTACGCGGCAGCACGATCCCTCGCCGTCACGCCCATTCGCCTGCGCGCCCGCGCGATCGCTCGCCTGCGCGCCCGCGCGATCGCTCGCCTGCGCGCCCGCGCGATCGCTCGCCTGCGCGCCCGCGCGATCGCTCGCCTGCGCGCCCTCGCGACCGCTCGCCTGCGCGCCCGCGCGACCACTCGCCTGTGCGCCCGCGCGACCATTGGCCTTTGCGCGACCGTTCGCCCTCGCGCGACCATAGTTCGCGGCGAATTCCACAGCCGGTGGTAGCAGCAGGGACGCGTGCTCCTAGGCGGCACTCGGGATCACCTCCATCCAAGCACAGGTTGGTAGTGCAGGACGAAGACAGGTCAGTACAGCATTCTTCCCACCTTCTTTTCAGGCAGGAACCGTCGTGTCCTCTCCAAAGGATCGCCCGATCCCTTTCACCTTAGCGAGGATTTCGGACTCTGTGTCCTTGGAGCAGCAGACATGGTTTGATCCGCTGGCACGGGCGTTAATGAGGGTTATGAAACCAGCACTCACCGGCCAGGGTAACAAACCAGCGGCTGTCTCTCCTACGCTGAAGAGAAAGAGAGGAGTGGACTTCGTGGTGACTTCCCCCAGGGCGAAGTTGGTTCCCAAGAGGTCGGTCTCGAGGGTCCCCTCTCCTGCACGAGTACTCTCTCCTTCTCCCGCCCTGGAAGGATTTTTGGCGGGGGGGCTTTCCGTTAAAGATTTCTCCATCGGACAAGGGGTGACTGCTTACCTCTTCCTCTGGGAGCTTACCAGGTTCTTTCCCTCCTCGGTTACGGCCCGAGGTTTGGTTCAAGGAAGCTACAGGAAGATCAAGGGTACTTTCCTCCTCTCGAGCTCAGGCACCTTGGCCTTTCGTCGTTAAGTATCTACTTGCGGACAAGCTCGATGTTGTACTATCTGGACGCACTGACTGAAGGCTTCCTTCGGGTGTCTCATCTGTGGAGGTCAACGACCTCAGACACCCTTCCATCCTTGAGAAGAGTTTTGTCTTTGCCCAAGGACAGAGACTTAAACATCTGCTGTGCGGAGTAAATCGACTTCCGGTTTCACTCCTCCAAGGCGCTTTCTTCCAGACTCTGCAGGGCTCCAGCTCCCTTTTCTTTCAACCACGTCGGCCTAAGTTATCGGCTACGACAACTGGGACAAGGTGTCCAATTGCAGTTTCCTCCTGTCAGGAACAGATGGCACGGGAGACTCCCCCGGGGGGGCATAGTCCTAAAAGGAGTTCACGAACTCTAGGATTGCAGGTTTTTTCGCTGGGAGGATGCTTAAGGTTACTCATCCGAATGACAGCTTCCCGATGCCCATTCCCGCACAATCTCTGTGAGTAGCCAAGGATATCGCGCCTGCCGTCTCTGTCAGCGAATTCAGTGTCTCTGAACCTCTATGCCATAGCATCAGCAGAGTTGCCCGGTTGGGCAGAATGATCCATACCTTAGGCGAAGGTCTTCCTTAGGATCATCGACGGCTTCACCCCCGGCCCCCTCAGTCGATCCTTTCTTGTAAGGAAGGATCTGAGAGGGGATGTCCATAGTCGACCTCTCAGCCCTGATCAAGTTTGTCGAACAAACTTTGGCCAGCGTAGACCAGCAGAATCGATCAGACTGGTAACGAGGCGACAGGACTCCTTTAACCCTGGATCGGAAGGACGGGTACTTTCAGTTTCCATTCCATCCATCTTCCAGGGTGCTCGTCGAATTCAGCCTAAACTGCAAGTATTCCTGCTTATGATGCAGTGTGGCTATCCCGCCGTGGCATAGCAGGTTTGTTTCCCCAGAGAACTCTCCCTGCCTTCCTCTTGGCCGCTCAGGTGCAGACTTCCGCCTCCTCTGCTGTTTGGAGGGCTGGTCAACTCCGGTAGGCTCGGGTTTCGACCTTCTTCAGCGCCGGGAAAAGCTTCCGAATGCTGACCATGAGTGTGGGCTCATGGTATTTTGCTTGGAGCCTTCTCTTCCTCTGCCTCAACATCTGGAGTATCTGGCCATGATATTGAGTCAACCGCCTTACCACGTTGGAAACCCCGCTTCTCGTCCGTCCAGCGAGGTTAAGCAACGTCGGTACTTGGATGGGTGACCACCTGGGGACGCCAGATTCTGTTACCACATCCTCCGAGCCTTCCTTTCGGTTGACTGTGGCAAGACTGAGGAGAGTCGCAGTACCTGTTCTCAGTCAAGCAGAGTTTTCAGCCCTACCTTGAAACGTTTCCTAGTTCTTCTTTCCTCATTGACCCGTTTATAGTCCGAACGGTCGCCTCAGGATAAGTTCCATGTGGGGCGATCCAAGTTCCGGTGGCTTCAGGCAATGTTTAACCGGACTCCCTGGCCCTATGGGACCAGCGGAACTATTAAACCTGCAATGGGTGTTGACCTATGGAGCCTCTTGATGGTAGTGGATATTCTCGTCCTTTCCCCACATTCTTGATGCGGTTCTCGGACTCGTCAAAGGAAAGGGGGGGGGGCATGTTCCGGTCCAGGCCTATGGTCAAGACCTGAAGGATACCTCTCCATCATTCAGGCAGGCTTAAGGGCCTTAGTCTGGCCCCTCTTCAGATCCTACCGCTCCTGCCAAGTCGCCCCGTTGCGTGTCGACTTCATGCTAACCAGCAGGGGACGCATTTTCACACCTTCACATCTTGCAGTAGAGATACCGGGATGATTGAGATTCTCTCAATTCCACCATCGGCTCTCTCATTCCAGGCAGGGGAATGTTTCTCTTAGACTATCCGAGCAGAGCCTCATAGAGAGAGTGTACCTAAGGGTCTTTGACCTTGGGTAACCAGCAAGTGCTGGTCTGGGGGACCTGATCGCGACAGCTTGGAACCTCAAGCTTCCGCTAGTTTTCCCCCCAGTCTCAGACCCCGAGACTCTGGCAAGATGCATTCCGGTGATGGTGGGACAACTTCGACGCCTGCGTCTTCCCTCCTTTTTGTCTGCGGACAATGGGTCTCAACAAAACCAGGCTGTCTGTCAACCTTTCAATGGGAGAGCTCCACTGGGACTATGCGCAGAACGGTTTCTGGACCCTCTGCTTCCCCTGACGGAACTCCCGGGAGAGCTTCTCCCACGGCGCAGACTACTCAAGCAACCACACTGCGACATCTCTCCCGAACCGGGACGTCGCTTCGGCTTCATGCCTGGAGACACTACGCTTCCTCCTCTAGAAGAGACAACCCGCTACAGTCGCGGTACGGAGGTCGCGTCATCTGCGATAGTCATCCACAGGGGTCTCCCAGGCAAAGTGAAGAGTCTAAGGTGGTTGGTGCCGTGGGAGATATACCTCTTCCCGTGAGGCCTCTTCTCCAGCAATAACGGTCTTATTGCCTTTCGGCGGGAGGAAACTCCTTCCGCTCTTGGCAATGAAGCCTGTCGCTCAGCCTTTCCCTGACCTTCAGGCTTAAAGGAATAACTTTTTCCTGCCCGCTGGATCTATCCTCGCTCATGCGAAGCTACGATCGTCCCTGCCCTAGTCGGAGGAAGACCTCCAACTTGGAGCATGGCTCGGACTTTTAGTCCTTTAAGAGATCTTCTCAAGACCCTTTTATGACAGGCCTCGGATTGTATTCCGCCTTGGGTCTTCTGCTCACTCTGGCCACGGCCAGTGTGTAAGCAATCTTCTTGGTCTCTTACTACTCCCCCCCTTTCTAAGGAAGAGGGGAAGGCAACATTCAGGCTCGCTCCTGAGTTGTTGGCTAGACTCAGAATCTGAGGGTCCCGACCCTTCGGTCCGATTCATTCAAGATTTTGAGTCTCCATTCTGTGTCTGATGTCCCAAGACCTTCTCTTTCTTGCCAGTACAGGAATCGAGAGGTTAGCGCTGGGAACAGCTGCAGTTTGGCCTCAGTTGCAGCCGATTTGGGAACACAAGGAGGACATGGGGGGAGAGTCACCAGTATACCTCTTCAGCCCGGACTCAAGGACATTCATCTCGACCTGTCTTCAGACCCTCCCCCGTCACGTCGCCCTACAGCACGATGTTGGATACATCGCAACGTCCCTCGCCTTCGAGTAATACTACTCTGTGACGCAGGTGCTACAAGCTGGAGTCTGGAAGCGTCTGATGACCTTCGCAGCCCGCTTCCTGCAGGGCGTGACCCACAGGAGTCTCGATACGTTTTCTATCGCTCTGTGGTGGCTACACAACAGCTGGTCTAACCTCAGGCTCCTTTTTGGACAGGTAGCAGAAGGTTGAGGGCATTGTTATCAGGTTTTAGTCTGCATGAACGAAAGAAGTATGTCTGGCCCTTACTTCTTTCTTCATCATCCCCTCTACGGGGAAGCAGCATCCTGGTCTCTGCATAGCTGACCTCGAACCTCTGCAGGTAAACCATGCTTCCTTGTGTTCCGAGTATTGAGTCAATACTGTCGCGTCCCCCATACCCTGACGAGGTGGTATTGGGAACGTCCTAACCCAGAGTTCCTTCTGGAACTCCAGGTCAACTGCCTAGGACGGGTCACACTTCTTCCTTCACACACAAGCTTACGTAGGCCACATGGTTCCTTGCGGTGCAAGGAACTTGTGAGGTGCAGGGACTCCTTTTCTCGAGTGCGACTCACTCGGATTCTGAGTCCCCGGGTAAAGCCAAAGCCAGTATGGCTGGGGACTTTCCACCCTTCCTAAGGGATAAGTCACCCTTTGTAAATAGCGTGGTTTGTATTTCGGTTACGGAACAAATGACAAATTCGAAGATAATTTGTATTTTTCCTAACCATACAAACCTTAGCTATTTACACATATTTGCCCGCCAGCCCTGTCCCCCAAGACAAGTCCTACCTCTAAGTGAAAGTGAGTATTCACCTGTGTGTGAGGGGGAGGAGGGGTAGCTAGCTACCACTCCCCTACCCCCCCGCTAACTAGCGCGGGGGTAATACACCCTCGTTAAATTCTAATGGCTCGCCATTTCAGCTACGCTAAAAGTAATAACCCTTTGTAAATAGCTAAGGTTTGTATGGTTAGGAAAAATACAAATTATCTTCGAATTTGTCATGTTTGGGAGGTCCAAGTTTTGCATGGTTTTGCTAAGAGTTATAAAAAAATGCACTATACTTTGGAATCCTGGAATGCTAAGATTTCAGAATTTAAACTGTCAAAATGTCTTCATAAAAAGAGTCCCATATTTGTACTCTTCATAATGCTGTTATAGTGTAAACTTCTTCAGGGTCTTTTTACACTTTCCCGCTTAGGAAGGTTATATTTAACACAGTTTTATAATTGCTGATTGTACATACATACATATACCAAGGCCCTTCCCCCAATTTTGGGGAGTAGCCGACATCAACAAAGAAACAAAAACAAAAAGGGGACCCCTACTCTCTACGTTCCTCCCAGCCTAACAAGGGACTCAACCGAGTTCAGCTGGTACTGCTAGGGTGTCACAGCCCACCCTCCCACATTATCCACCACAGATGAAGCTTCATAATGCTGAATCCCCTACTGCTGCTACCTCCGCGGTCATCTAAGGCATCGGAGACAGCAGCAGGGCCTACCGGAACTGCGTCACAATCGCTCGCCATTCATTCCTATTTCTAGCACACGCTCTTGCCTCGCTCACATCTATCCTCCTTTTGCTGATTGTAATAAACAAAACTTCAAGATCTCAAAACTCCAGATTATATGAAATAGCAATGTAAAACCAAAAAGATGCCTAGGAAATTTTTTCTGAACTGACTGTCTTGGAACAAATTTTTTCCAATAAGTTTAAACAAAATTTGATGTGAATTTTTATTATCTGACTTTCTTATAACCCATACTGTATAGGTATTAGATTTTACCGCTCTAACTTCAATTTGACAATGAAAGGCAAGTCTTGCAATGTGCAAATTATTATTTAGCAATCATTGTACAGTCAGGATAACCTACCCGAAGTCACTGGAATATCATAAGCGTTTTCATCCAACAAACTATAATCACATCCTTCACTTTCCCTCCTGTAAAGGATTGCCTCACAGGCCCCTATTTACGGCTTTTCAGCCCAAATTCAGGAATCCTAATCCAGATGCTACATCTAAACACTGATTTTAAGGATTTACTTTGTTCCATATTTGGGGTCTTCAATCCCTCCTTAGTGGAGTACTCAAATTTCTATATTTTTTCTGTCTTATCTGATGGAAATGTTTTCAGCTTGTGATTTTGGAGCCATTTATAATTTATTCTCCCCCTGGCTTAAAGTATTGAATTTTTACAATTATTCTCATAGTATTTGCCCAGGATTTATTTCAGCCTGCTCTGGAATTTAAATATATTTGTTCCAGAATATTAGATTTCCCTCTATGCTATCTAAAATGCTGGTTATGTTGTGCTGGTTCCACAATCTAGTCCGTATTTATCCTCCATTATGTGAAGGATTTGTATTGCACCTTTGCTTGCTTTTTAGGGTTGTGGTGGCCAATGTGGTAACGTCCCTGTCTGACCCTCGCCAGACTGAGGTTTGAGTCCCTCTCAAACTGGTTAGTTTCTTTGGTTACTGTAACTTCACCATTTTTGTGAGCTAAGGATTGGGGATTTTGGGGGACCCTATAGGTCGGTCTGCTGAGTCATTACAAGCCATTGCCTGGCCCTGCTTGGTCCTTGCTTAGGAGGAGAGGGGGCTTTGGCGCTTATCATATGTACAGTATATGTGGTCAAGTCTCTTGTGCATTTTCCTGCCCGATAGAGCAGTGTCACTGTCCCTTGCCTCTGCCATTCATGAGTGGCCTTTAAACTATGGATATCATTCTGTCTTCTGCACCTTCATGTGTAAGAAGTATGTTCCGTTTGGATATCTTTTGCTCTTTCTGAGCTTGGCTGCTTCTGTAGATATACCTAGATGTGACTTACATTTGTGTCAGGGTCGATGTCCTTGTCTCAAGAAACTTTTCAAGGGCTCAATTACTAATTACTTGCCTATATGCTTAGTAATTTGCCTGGTAGCAAGGACTCCATCAGGCCTTACAGTTTGAAAGGCTCATGGAAAATCAATCATGAGTATTGATGTGATCAGTGTATCATTATTGCATGTTGTATTGATTTTCTGCTCTATTTCTAAGTGTTTTATTCTGCTTGTGTTTGGAAGGCAGATTTGTCATCTTAAGAAAAAAGGAAATTGTCTGTGTTGTTCAATTTTCTATCTCCTAAAAAGAAAATGGTTTTCTATGCAACTTGAGGTGCAGCCATTGCTCAAAGGCCTTTGGTTACTGTACTTTTTTCTTTTTCTTGTTTGATATTTTTTCATTTGTTAGAATAAGTACAAACTGACTTTCCATCACTCTACCTTTTTATTTGTTTTGTAATTTCATAAATGAAATCTGCATCGGCTCTACCCAAGGCATGTGGTGTTTGGCTTTCAGCTTTTAGTAGGAAACCATAGCTTTTGACTGGCCACCCATCTCGCATTTTATAGTTTGATTTCCGTATGACAATGTTCCTTTTATGGCTATTTGTCCCCTGTACAACAGTTATAGTACGAGGAACAGTAGATGAATGGTTATTGATGCATTGTATGTCCACCAATAGCTATGGTCTTAGCTCTTTTTTTTTTTCTTTGGGCAAGTTGGTTATTTATTTTGTTCTTTAGTGTTTTATCCAGCTTTACTTTATGATTACTTATTGTGTTCCTTATATTCATCTCTTTTTTTTTTTAATTGAATTGCATAAAGGCTGTTAACTTTCCTTCTGCTTGTTGATGCCTTCAGTTGATGTCTTTGACCATTATAGCATTTGTTTGAGGAATTCACCTTGTCAATCCTGCTATACTTTTTGTAGTGATGATGTTTGTTATTGCTTTCCTTCTTGGTTTGTAAATGACTTGATTTTGAATTCTATATAATGCTCATGAATAGGCATATTTTGGTATTATTTGAAATAGATGTCAGTTGGTTTTGGATTGCTGGCATTTTATCAGGGAAGGCATTTACTACTTAAGTCCTAATATAAAGATTAATGTGGTTTTTTAGTCGGAGATAATCTTTTTAATGGATGACAGAGAATGGTATTGAGTGAAGGCACCAACTACTTTGTAAAACGCAGCTAGTCTTGGAGAAAGGTTAGAATGACAGGTTCTGGGTGGCATTTAGAGATCTTGAAAGAAAACAGGAGTTCATCTGTCTTTTTTCTTACCAATCAGCCTGGTATATGGTAGAAAACCATTACAGTACTATGGTACCAAGTCAATAATCATTGTTAAATGGTTAGAAGACCTGGTGAAGAAGTCATATTAAGATTTTGAATTTAGTTTTAAAACAACCCAGAAAGATCTGTTCATAGAATACTTTTGTTTTCTGAATTTGAGCAAATTCAAGTCATGGGTTGTCATATTTTTTATGGAAAGATTTATATGTTTAGGATGGTATAGGAGATTGTCCATGGTGCAGTGTGGCTTGTGTTGGGTCATAGCTGTGTCAAGAAGAAAGTCATAGGATACTGGAAAGGTAACATAAATGAATGGATCGTCTGTGCTTTGCAAACTCTGACCTATCTGCTAGCTTACTTTTGATGGGTTTTGCTTAAAGAATTTATCTTTATATTATTTTACGTTAACTCACTTTTTGTAGTAATTATTAGACATTTTTGTTATTTGATCTGCAATAGGAAAGGTTAAATTTGATATTAATCGCTTTTTACTTAAGCTACGTTTCCTGCATCCCAAGATTCTATTAATGTCTAAAGTCCTTTATGTTTTGACATTTCTCTCTCTTATTAGATGTTTCTGAATTTTTTTTATCCTTATGTCATAAAGGTTGGATTAGAGTTCTTTATTAAATCTATGCATATGAATTCAGCTCCCTCACATCCCAGGAGTCTTGTATAGATGAGAAACACGGTTTACTTAAACTTTTCTGTCTGTTTTTGTGTTCATTTTCTAAACCTTGTATGCTTTAGTTTGGTTTTAAAGCCAGTTTCAATTATTCCGTTTGCATCAAGTGTATTGCTTCATCATTACACATGCTGGCAAATTATTCCTCTTTTATCTTGGCAGTTGTTGGTTCTGTTTTTATTTGGAACTGTTGGCCAGGATTCAGTTGTCTGTAAGAAGGAAAAGTATAAAGAGATAATGTCAGAAGTCCTTTTTATTTTGACATTTCTCTTTCTGATGCAGTGTTTCTGAATCTATGTTTTCTTTATGTTATACAGGTTGGATTAGAGTTCTTTATTGAATCTATGCATATGAAGTCAGCTCCCTATTATCCCAAGAATCTTGTATAGCTGAGAAACACAGTTTACTTGAACTTTTCTGTCTGTTTTTGTGTTCATTTTCTAAACCTCGTCTGGTAATATATGTGAATGGATCTTCTATGGTTTGCCAACTCTGACCTGTCTGCTAGCTTACTTGTGATGGGATTTGCTTGAAGAACTTGTCCTCTTTATATTACTTTACAAGTTTACTCACTTCTTGTAGTAATTAATACACTTGATACTAATGGAGCAATTCAAACTATCTTTAAAACCAAAGTAATGCATACAAGGTTTAGAAAATGAGCACAAATACAGATAGAAAGTTCAAATAAACTGTTTCTCATCTATACTAGACTCTTGGGATGTGAGGGAGCTGAATTCATATGCACAGATTTAATAAAGAACTCTAATACAACCTCTATAACATTAGGACAACCTAATCAGAAAGACAAATGTCAAAACATAAAGGACTTTTGACATTAATAGAATCTTGGGATGCAGGAAAGCTAGCTTCGAGTAAACAGCGATAATAAAAAATTTAACCTTTCCTATAGCAGACTTGGTAAGAAAAATGTCTATTGCTTCATAATTACACATGCTGGCTAATGATTCCTCTATCATCCCGGCAGTTGTTGTTGGTTCTATTTTCATTTGGAACTGTTGGTCAGGATCCAGTAATCTGTAAGCAGGAAAGTACAGAGAGATAGGTTTAGCAATGCTTATAGGGGTTGGTTGCTATTTATATAGCTAACTCCTTTTGTGTCTCTCTACATCTCCCAAGGAGAAATGCATCCTGTATCCTGATGATAAAGTTTAGTTGATAGGGAACTGTTTATGTGGCCTTAAGGCTTAGAAGGTGCATGAAACTTTATGTGGTCAACTCGAGTACTGTTTAGTGTAATCTCTCTTGGTTATGACATTGTCTGCATAAGAACTCTTGTTTTTAAATTATTTTGTGAGTAGCCAAGAACCTTATATCCTTTTTGGGTTCAAACTAATTGCCTAGAACCCTATACCCTTTTTCTTACTGAGAGAGGAAATGCATTTGATTACGTTTTTGAGGGATTCTATTCCTTTCTATTTGGTGTTTTATTGAAGCCTAAGTAATTCTAAAGCTGTTTTCTATCACAGTAGTTTGCTGAATAGGAAATAGCTTGAAATACTTCATTTTGATGCACAGGTTGAATAGGAATTCACAACTGGATATTATCCTGGCATAGTCCTCCATTTCACACTGATTACAATAATCATAAGTTGTTGTGACTTAATTTACTCCTGTTGTTTGTACATTGGGAATGTTTTGGTGCAAACCTTATGAAAGAAATTGTTTCATTCACTGCAGGTTTAAGTTTGTTGAAGCAACTCTCTTTAGAAATCTTTTGACTATTCAAGATCAGTTGAGATTTGATCTAAGTTGAAGTGTTTTGAGGTGAAAATAGCAATCTTCTCACAAGAATTATATTGAAAATTGAAGACAACAGTATATTGCAGGTGGCCATTTGCTCAAAAACCACGATGAAATTTTGCCTTTTGGTTTACAGACTATGCAAGAAATAACTTTACTATGTATAGATATTTCAGTTAAATGTAAAGGTCAGGTAGTTATCCTTTAAGTGAGGTACAGAATGCTTTGTTTTGGTATTTAAGATTACCTTAGTACCAATGCTGTGTCTTTCTATCTAACCTTGAAGGGTGTGCTGCCTGTGCCAACTCGTCGGTGTAGGGGAATGCGACCTCAGTCCGATCTGACACATAACTGGCTGGGGTGAAGCCGGGGGGTCAGGGTAGTACTCTACATTTGATGTCATCCCCTTTTCCGAAGTCTTTTGCGCATTTGTAAAGCATCACATCAGTCATATATTAGTCATGTATTTGGTTTTACTGCTTTCTAGAGAGATTGTATCATCTTGGTATAATAAACTGTACTTGAAATAAGGACTCCGGTTTGCCGTGGTGACTCGAGACGCTTAAGTAAACTATAAATTTTTTAACATTAATGTTAATTTGCTCACATTCAGGTACTTTTCATTTCTGACATTTGCATTGGGTAACTGCAGACATTGATAAGTTTCTACTTTGATGTCGGTTATAACGTAGATAAGATACAAGTGTAGATTATGTACAGTAAAGTATAATTAAAGGATTCTTTGATTGAATATAGTCTTGTGAACATTTTTGATGTTTGCTAGTGGCTTTACGATGGTTTTACTGATGCAATGATATGAAAATACTTCAGTCTATCTAATGTATTAATCATAATATTCAATGTTACATCAACTTCAAAAGTTTGATTGAACAAACGCTTGAAACTGTTCCTATTCAAAGCAAATTAAGCAGGTACAGATGCTTGAAAAGTATGGAAATACTTTCCTTTTAATAAAAAATTATAAGTTCAGGTGAACATATGCTGGATGTCAAAGGTTTTATATAACGTACATTCATACTCTGATGAATTTTGCATTTATGCTATTGGACATGTTCTGCTTATTGAAGTGTTGATCTATAAGAAGTGTGGAAGAGTTATGGCTGATCATTCCACTCTCTGAACTTAGATTCTAGGCTATGCAGTGTATTGTGAAGATAGGATATGTAACAAAAGTGAATTGACTTTAAAATAAATTATGAAAAGGACACAGCCTTTCAATTCCTTGGTAGTATTACCCGATTAGTGTACTCTTATTTTGTGGATGGATTTTCCAGACTCTCTTATTCTTTAAACAGTTATAATGTTAGTGCATCTGACTGTCAAAAATCCACTAATGGTCAATGAAACTGTTGTTAAAAAGGTTGTCTATCATTCATGGATTTAAAATCTGAATTACATGTGTTGCTTCAGATAGTTATTTTAAAAAGAATATTTCCTCTTATTGAAATGGAACTTTACAAACAAACCAACAACTGGTCAAGTTACAAGTGAGATGTGGGATTTTTTTTCTTACACTTAGTACTGTGATATCATAAAGACCTTTTAGTTCAGCTCTGTATATATAACTCATTTAAGCAAGCTTATAAATGTCAGTAGGAGAGCTTAATCTTTATTTCCTGACTTTTGATCAGTTTTTGAGATACCTAAATGTCAACCAGCTGGGGAGATTTCCTGTGACAGACTACTTCCAGTGAGCAAACAGTTGCCGTGCACCATTTATTTCATTCAGAAAGGAAAGACAACACCACACTCATCATGGGAGTGATTCTGGGGTTGATTAAGACTTCTATAAGGTTTTCTGGTACACAGGGCAACAGGCAGAGCTCTCAAGTGCCAGCAAATGAAGTTCCACGAGGTCAGCCCCTATTTTGGGGGGGACACTTATATATTAGGAAAAAAAAAATTGAAAAAAAAATAATTTTATGAGAAATAAAAGATTTTGTTATAAATTTTTGTTTATTCTTTTCCTCTTTACATTTTTATCACTTACATATCATTTGTACATTTTATGTTATCTTACATAGCTGATTTGACTCAATTCTGGTACACTAAATGGGAAACTAAGCCAATCTATATTCCCTGAATATTTGATTTTATCATTACAGTTTGATATATGTATCTTACATCATTATTTTAGTATAAAGATTTTTGGTAGCATTGCAAACATTTCATCTTGGGAACATTCATTAAACAAATATAAATAATTGTTCAGTTGGCTTCACTAGTTCCAGTATACTTCAAGGGAAGCTAAGGAGATGTCTGACAGCTGTACATTGTAGCAGGTAATGCTGTTTAGCAAATGAGAAACTGCGGGCAACTACGCCTGTAAAATCTAGGCAGCTTGTAAACGTGACCAAAAGCATTTTGATCAATTTTCTTGAGTGCTGTTTAGCAAATAACTACGTATTTCTATACAGCACTTCATAAAGTTGATGAAAATGCTTTTGATCACGAACAAGCTCAACTACTTTGTTTTACAGGCTACATTGTCAGCAGTTTCTCATTTGCTAAACAGCATTACCTGATACAATGTACAGCTATCAGACGTCTCCTCAGCTTCCCTTGAAGTATACTGGAACTAATGAAACCAACTGAACAATTATCTATACTTGTGTAATGAATGTTCCTAAGATGAAATGTTTACGATGCTACCAAAAATCTTCGTTACAAAATATGATGCAAGATACATATATAAAACTGTAATGATAAAATCAAATATTTAGGGAATATAGCATAATTCACAAACTGTATTAAGGCATCATAACATTTAAAGATTGAACAAAACTTATTCACAGGTTCATCAGCAGAATGTTCACATTAAGGTGACTAACTCAACCTTTTCCAGAGAAAAGTATGCCGTTTCAACTTTAAAAAACCATCTGTTCTACCTTGATAAAAATTATCTGCTAAGCCTATGGCATCTTAGTCATTACAGGCTTACATTACCTTAAGATTTTGATAAGAAATTGCTCATTTAAAATGAAATGCTTTAATTAGTACACACTGCTTCCCACTTAAAAAATTACTCTTGCCCAAATTCCTACCTGAATTACTCTAACTTACGGGCTGCCATTGTGCAAGATTCCATAGCTTGCACACACTAATTGCTGCTCTAAAATAAATGCACTACCTTGTTTAGCTTGATATATACACTAATCTTAATACCCTGAATACTACTGAATTAATAACTTGAGAAAAATATGTTTTCATATTACATATGTATTGTATGCAACTACAGCAACAACACTAAAATCTAAGTAACTTTAAACATGAAAGACCCACTCCTCCTCAACCCCATATAAGAACAATTGCAGGGAGCTTTGACCGGCATAAAATTGCCTTTATTAAACCACCATGAAAAATCAACCGCTATCACCAGAACAGGGGAAACTGGGGGATCGCTGGATGCTGACCAGCGATTCTCCAACACTACTCATGGTGAAGATGCCTGTGACCTCCATAAAATGAGCTGCTCCAAGAAAGGGTGACCGAGAAAACTTACCAACACCAAGTTGGAAGTACCATCTGGACAAGAATTGAGCAACCTCTACAAACTTAGTGATACGATCATCCAAGAGGACTCACTGCTGTTATGCATGAGCATGACTAGATATAAGGAATGTCGAAGCAATGGCTGGAAGAGGGACTGTAGATACAATATTTGCTTTAAGGCAGATGTAAAAACATTGGGAGAAACAGAAAGGATTACATATAGTCTTTATTAACATGGAGAAGACATACAATCGAGTACCACGTCAGGAGCTGTGGAGATGTATGAGAGAAGAGGGAGTCCCTGAGAAATACGTAAGAATCACCCAAGATATGTATGACACGGCAGAAGCAAATGATAAGAGCAGTATAGGCCTAACAGACAGTTTCCCGGTAAATAGGGGACTACATCAGGGGTCTGCATTGAGCCCTTACCTATTTGATCTGGCCATGGATGTAGTAACACAAGGTATTAGAGATCAGTCTCCTTGGTGTATGCTTTTTACTGATGATGTTATACTGCGTAGCACTAGGCGAGAGGTTGTAGAAGAGAAACTGGAGGAGTGGAGAAGAGAAATGGAAAATAGAGGATTGAAGATCAGCAGGAAAAACACAAGAGTATTTGAGACTGAAAAATGGTGAGAATGGGGAAGTTAGTTTACAAGGAGAGAGATTGAAAAAGAGTTGAAAATTTCAAGTATTTAGTATCAACAGTTGCAGAGGATGGTGATCTGGGGGCAGAAATAAACCACAGAATACAAGCAGGAAGGAAGAATTGGAAAAAAATGTGTGAAGTACTATGCAACAGGAAAATAGGGGTTAAGTTGAAAGGTAAAGCACACAGGACAGTTGTGAGACCGGCAATGGTGTATGGAGCGGAGACGTGGGCAATAAAGAAGACAGAAGAGAAGAAGATGGATGTGGCAGAGATGAGAATGTTGAGATGGATGTGTGGGGTGACAAGAAGAGATAAGATACGGAATGAGGTAATTAGGGATACCACAGGCGTTAGAAAACTATCAGATAAGATCCAAGAAAGTAGACTGAGGTGGTATGGTCATGTCATGAGAAGCGATGAACAGTATATTGGGAGGAGAGTGATGGAAATGGAGGTACAGGGGACGAGAAGGAGAGGGAGACCAAAGCAAAGGTGGATGGACTGTATCAAGGATGACCTTCGATCAAAGGGATTAACCGGTAATGAAGTGTGGGACAGAGGTAGATGGAGAACGCTGGCCAGAAACATCGACCCCACATAAAAGTGGGAAAAGATGCAGACAAAGAAGAAGAAGAAGCAATGGGACAAAGGATCACAGGCACAAGAGAATAAGAGAAGCTAATTCCATGGGACAAGCATTGTGAAACACAGGTTTACCAGACCAGGAGCCTTCTAACAGAGCAGAAGTCATTATAACTGTTCTCTTGGATTAGAGCGCACTCCGGAGATCACCGTTTGGAACAACGGGGTGAAGTACCCTTAGCTACTCACTCCTTTTAAGACATTGAGGGCCTCCTTGCAAGTGCTTTACTCAACAGCAGCTTGCAAGAAAAAGCAGTGTTCACCTAACACTACAACCTGTGAAAAGACTACCTGAGGTAGATTCTTTTTTTCCTTTCTCCTGAAGCACCTTTCCCAGTAGGAAGGAATGTAAATCCAGTAGCTTCAGTGAACTTGATGAGCACAAAGTGCTAAACAGTCCCTTCTGCATCATCATGGGCATTGCCAAGAATAATCCCTTAGATGTCACTTTCCCATTCAAAGAATAGGTCTGCCTTTAACAGGGCTACAACTTGGTCAAAGGGGATAATTGCAAAACAATCCTGACCCTTACCAGTGTGCGAGTTAATGTATTGCTGGTTTGGCCATAAACTGATGCAGACTCCAACCTACACTCAATTCCTGCTTGGCTCCATTATTAACATAAAGCCAATATTTACCATTTAAACTAACAACTATTAGAAAAAGATTACACACCCAAGGATAGGATACAACATGAAGCCTGTACTCTGAGTCAAAGACAGAGATGTCTGACAGGAGAGCAAGAGGAGTTACTCACCCGCACTTACAACCTGTCATTAACTACCGAGTTAACAATTGCAACGGCAGATTCAGCTTTGCTGAAGAAAAGTCCCCATTCTAAAGTACGAAAGGTTTGCAAGCGCATAGGAACAGACAATTGTCTCTCTTCCATATACAGTACAGTATAACAATTATTCTATCATCAAATACTCTATACTAACAAACATTTTCAGCAATTAAGAGATGGCAATTCAGATCTAATGTAACAGTGTGTCTTTCTTAAACAATATTCTTAAGCATTAAATATCTTACAATATATTGAGTAATTTCTTAACATTCATAAAATAATGAAGGGTAATGTGTGTTTGTCCTTTACAAAACCATTCTAAAAAAAATGGTTAAAAGTTTGATTATTTTCTTTTACAAACTTAAAAAAAAAGAAATTTCAACTTAGCCTTAAAAGGTATGAATATATAAGCTACGTTGTTGTAACTTCTTACTACAAGTTAATAGTAGTTCCAATGGTTCGAGGATGGTTTAGAGGATTTCAAAAGGATGCAATATTGGAATACCTAAAATGCTTGCCAAAGCACATAAAAAAAGGATGAAAAATTTGGAAATGGATCCAATTTCTTGATCGTTACTTTAACATTTAGATATACAAGAGGCTTTGGCTCACCAGGATCCCTGCTTGAGGTAAAAGTATGCAAAATAAAAAATATATGAGGCATGACTGCCAAGTATCACTGGGTTCCTATGCATCCTTTGGGGGTAAAATGAAACTGAATGATTTGAAATACATGAAACTAGACACACCCAAAAGGGACAGCTATCGAAAGGGCTGAGAAAGTCAACCTCTAAATGCCACTACCACAAACTATACCAATCTCTTAAACAACAACATAAGGAGGCAAGTAGTGTAAAACTATTTAGACATTTTTAATGACTGAAGTTTGTGAAAACTACATCAGTGAGAATTGAAAAGACAGTGTAACAATAAAAGAATTATCACTAAAGATTTTCACATCAGTTTAAAGATGCTGGAACTTGATAGCTCTTATTTTACTGCAGATTTTATTAGTTTCACCAAGAATAACTGAATGACAATAGAAACAGAATCTCATGTCATCAAATGTCCAGAAATAAGATGTTTTATGCTACCTGTCATCAAAGAATTCAATATCAAATTTTAGAGGTATATATATCTAAGCAAAACCCTGAAAACTGATCCTTCAGCAAAGGTTCCTGCCAGGAAGGCATTTGTGAAAGAAAACAAAAAATAGCAAACGCAAATGAACTTAATGACCTTTTACAGGTGATAGGGGAACATACACAAAAGGAATCTAAAAACCTGTGAAAAACTACAGCACAGAAACTGAACAACTTCATGAATAGTAACTGTAAAATTATAAACTGAAGCACAAGAAAAAAAAAATCCACAAGACAAAATACTGTATGTAGAAAACACAGTTATTTAGCACTAAAAACTATGAAATGCAACTAAAAGAATAAAGAATATTCTCTACCATGAATAACTGCTTTTCAATAGTTTACTGTACCAAAATAAAGAAATCAAATACACTGAAAAAAAAACTTTCTGAAACTCAGTGGTCAATATTAGGATTCACTGTATTGAACTAACAAATTGGGCCCATAAAACCCGGAACTGGGGCCTGAGAAGCCATGCACAACTAGACGAAAACCCTGATTCAGCAAAACGAAGTAACAGTTTTAAGATAAAAAGTTAGGTTAGCCAGAAACTATAAGGATGCAGCAAAGGAATAAAAAGCGAGTCAATACAACTGGGGAAAATCTACACTTGAAGTATGAAGTAAAAGCTAGTCTGGACAAGATAGAAGACAAGCTGGAACAGATTTATAAGCCCTTCAGTGCCCATGTGTCACCAATGGAAATCCTCCTAGTTGAAGAACTAATAAAAGTTGAGAAGTTAAAAAGTTGGTCATGAATGGCAGAGGCAAGAGACAGGGACAATCCCCTAGGCTAGCAGGACAAAATCCTAAAGACTGACATTATATACATATTTTAAGCAACCAAGTCCCCTCTCCAGAGGACTAGGAGAGCCAGGCAACGACTGCCGATTACTCAGAAGGTAGACTGATAGGATCCCCCCCCACACAAGACCCCATCCTTAGCTCACAAGGATGGTGGGGTTGCAGACACTACTAGAAACTATCAAGTTTGAGCAGGACTCTTGACTCGAGTCCGGCAATCACCAGGCAGGGATGTTTCCAATAGGTCACCACAACAAGACACCAAGATGGAAGAAATGTGGGAACTGAGGTATAATACTATACAGCTAAAAAGTGACTGATAAGATCCTGAAGTAATGCCAACAGTGAACTGCTTAAATTAATAGTTCACAGACAGCAATACCTATTTAGAAGTGGAAGCTACAGACCTTTAGGTAATGGGGAAAGTGTCACACATGGACTTTCCAGTCCCTGACGACTGTAGCCAGTATTTGTATAAAGGCAATTCAATACAGTTAGTACAGTTAATTGCACCAACATAAAGTAGCTTTTGGGAGAGAGACTAACATTAATGGGAAAACTGAAAAAGGAACCAAAGAAAAAATTTGTAAGCAGTTTCATAAGGAGCATGGCATTGTACGATTCTGAAACATAGAATTTAAAAGCAACAGACAGGAAACATCTGGAAGCATTTGAAATGTGGATATGGAGAAGGATTATTATCATTAGCAAAGCTACAGCTATAGTTGGAAAAGACAGATGCTATAAGCCCAAGGGCTCCAATAAGGAAAATAGCCCAATGAGGAAAGGAAATAATGAAATAAACAAACAATATGAGAAAAAATTAGCAATAAAATATCTTAAAAACAGTAACACCAAAACAGATATGTCATATATAAATGATAAAAATTACTCCTGTCAGCCTGTTCAACATAAAAAACATGTGTTGCAGCTTTGAAAGCTGAAAATAAGTTGGAGAGATCACAAGACAAATGAAGAGGTAATAAGATTAGTTGGAGAAGAAAAATCCCTAATCACAACACTAAACAGAAGGCAGACAAACTGGATAGGAAACATTTTAAGATAGGTTACTGAAGGACATTATGGAAGGTAAATTCGAAGGACGAAGACCCAGAGAAAGGAGAAGAAAGTCAATGCCACATGACCTGAAGGGAGGGAGAATGCACCATGAGCTAAAAGAGGTGGCCATGAACAGAGGATTACGGAGGGGGAATAATCCATGAAAGGACCTCCCGGAGAGCAGAACACTATAGTAGTCTACTGCCACAAATGAAGTAGTGTTGACCAAGAAAAAAATATTCAACTGAAGTATTAAGTTAAGAGTACCAGTTGATACACAAAGTCCTTAACTAACATTCTCAAACTTTTGGAATGTAAATTCAGGGAAGCAACCATTCCCTTGGGTCAGTAATGGGGATAGGAAGGCTATTCAAGAACACTGTTCAGTACAGAGGGGCAATGAAAAATCCCCCGCCAGATTTATCATGAAAGGCCAACTTACAGACTCACAAACATTCGGTTAAACAAAAACAAATCCAATTGAAAACTACAAACATCGGCTATAATTAATACTTAGTTTATTAATTTAATAACCTAAAATGTAAGTAAGATGGAGATTATGTGGCAAATTACATATTGAAATGAGAATCTAAAGCACATTAGCCAGGGGAAACTTGGAGGGAAGTTGGGGCCATTAAGATGGCTAACTGCAGATGGAATAAATGTCAAGGGAACCATTGGAATATATAAAAATACTGTACTATAATAAAACAATATCTTCAATACAGTAAGTAAAATGACATTTGTAATAACCTGATATTTATTTCATATGAAAGCTATTTATTTGTTGACTTTTGTAGCTGGAAATCATAGGTATGGGATTTAGGTTAAGCATACCCTAAGGCAAAAATCTAACAAAATTCAACTTACGAACAGCTTCTTGGACCAAATTAGTTTGTGATTGAGGACCTTCTCTTGAAGTTTAGACTTAAGTGCAAAAAAGTAGGTAGGAAGTGGAAACAAAGTTGAAGTAGGTTATAAAAGAAAAAAAGGAGGCACTTTTACTTCGTAATGCGTTTGATATTGGAATTGCCTTTTCTATATCAAACTATAACAGCAGTCCCCAAAAGTTCAACACCTCGAATAGTCTATTTTAAAATTTCTAATGATTCTCATTTAGACTAAGACTTTTGAGTATACAGTACCTACACCCTTCAAGAAAAAACCCAAAAGCCTTCTGGGGGATGTAAAAAAAAAAATGCAAATAATGGCCTCCATTCAAAAACTTTTTTGAGTGATTTGAAATATAAAATGAAGGTCTTAAAAACTGCCATCAGGTTTTTAGCAAAGCAAAGGAATGTTCATGAAAAGCAAATATTAGCCATAATCACTTCATCTAGGCAAGTGAAACGTTCCTGAACCACTCCAGTGGATATGCACCCAAAAGCAAGGCAATTTACATGAAAAATCTCTTCCACTTTCTGTCAATGGCTATGTTTTTGCTGCATGGAGTACTAGAACTACAGGTTTTACATAATATAAAACATTTTATAAGTATGTGACTTGAGGATGCCAAGATTCATAACTGGTATACAGTGAAGATTAAATCACAAACATATATTGTGGAAGTGGCATCAATTAGCAGTAAAAACCACCAAGAACTCAAAGATCGAGATGTTCTGGATGGGACGACAGCGAATATATTCAAAACAGTAATTGTGGAGGTTATTGGAAAAGACCTGAGGAAAGGGTCAATAGATGAAGACCTGGTTATGGATAAGATGTCCTCATAAGTTGCATTATGAAGTCAAATTGAAAGGCGGGACGGCAACATGAAAACTAATACAATATCAGTCCGTGCGTAATGATGGTCAAGAACTGACAAAGATAGATTCATAATGGCCCTGTAAAAACACTGGAATCTCTATAAAAGGCTAATTATCCATTAATAACATATTTCCTTTATGTGCAGTTACATGGGGTCTTTCAGACCCAATTATTAATCTTCATAAACAGTACACCTCTATAGAACAAGCAAAAAACCCAAACAAGGAGATACATATATTGTAAACATTAAAAGTAATTCCAGCAAAAAAATGACTTTTGATTGGGTGACAGTAGCACAAACCAAACAAATAGACAAAGGCAAACTCCATAAGTCTTCCTCTTTTTAAGTTTTAAAGTAGTTAATAAGGCAAATGTCAGAACATGAGGATTACTCACAAAGCGATATCATGACTACTTTGACGACCTTTTCTTAAAATTCAGCTCGAACCTCTTCTCTATTATAGTGCCAAATCTGATAGAAAATATTCAAGAAATTTAATAGATTTTGGAACAGATAAGACATCAAACACACTGAACAAAGCTACACAACTTTCAATGAAGAGGGACAAAGGTACTAATTCTTGGGAAAAAAAATATATATATATGTATTTTCTAAAATATAAAAGTTATACATGGAATATTACAAATAACAAATTTTGACAAAACACAAATTACCCTTACATTACCCAAGTGAGGATAGAAAAGCAAAAATTATATTTTATTGAACAAATAAAATATGTGAAAATAAAATGTGAAAATAAAATCTAATTCTTACCAGAAAACATGCCTATCATTTTACAATACAGTGCTGTGGAAATTCATTGAAAAAATAAAAGGAAAATATATTTGAGACTATTAACAGGTACCAGTACTTTGAATCATTTTTTGTATGAGGGTAATATGTATACAGGTACCTTAAACAAGTTTCTTATTTGCTTGATCTTCCCTTCTCTAAATAGGCCCTCTTCCAGGCTACCGTCAAAACAACCGCTTCCTACATTCGCTTACATGTGCTATTTACTAGACGCATTATGATGCTGCAGCCAGAATTTTAAATCATAAAAAAAATTGTAATATACAGTGCCATCAAATTGAATTCCCTAGTAAATAAACAACTCAAAATATTACACTACTTTCACAAAATTATCTACCACACATTCTTTTCTTTATGAAAAATAGTACAATTCTTCTGCACCAATAGATCGGCAGCAT
This sequence comes from Palaemon carinicauda, assembly GCF_036898095.1. Classification (NCBI taxonomy): domain Eukaryota; kingdom Metazoa; phylum Arthropoda; class Malacostraca; order Decapoda; family Palaemonidae; genus Palaemon; species Palaemon carinicauda. The sequence continues at coordinate 197,401 of NW_027171949.1, forward strand.
AATCCATAAAATTTAACTCAATGAAAAGCTTTTATTCACAACCATAAACTCTATCTAATTCTTGTCAGCTTCCAAATTACCTTCATACACCATCAATTCTTTCAAATATGATTACTTATTCACTGTAACACATTTAAAAAAAAACAAGGTTAAGGGGTCAAGTTAAAGCAAACCGAGAAGTCTTTAGGTGATATCAGAATCTAAAGGGGTTACCATTTTCAAATGGTTAAGGTTATTTTGACACTCATCCTCTTTCTTCTTCAATTCATTCCCATTAAAATAACTACTGTATAGACGAAACACTAACCATTTCAATACTTATCTAGGATTCCCATGCAGTGGTATTCTTTTTAAAAAGGAATAGATTCAACTGAAAATATTACAATCATTTTTTAATTTTGTATGAAAGTCCTAGGTGACAGGAGGAGACGTGAGAGAGGCAAAAGAGCATGTTAGGAATAGAAACGAATGGCGAGCGATTGCGACGCTCTTCCAATAGGCCCTGCTGCTACCTCGGGTCACCTTGGTGACTACTAAGGTGGCAACAGTGAGACAGTTGGCATATGCAGCTTCCTTTTGTGGGGGAAGATAGGGGAGGGTGGTCTGTGGCACCCTAGCAGTACCAACCAAACTTGGCCGAGTCCCTCGTCAAGCAAAAAGGAACAATGAAAAAAAAATCCCCTTTTATCTCCTTTTTTTGTCAGCTTCCTCCCAAATTTCAGGGAAAGTGCCATGGTAGATAGATAGACGAAAGCCCTATTTCAATCAATCTACCTAGGATTCCTATGCCAACTACCACATTACCATAGAATATGGGACAATGATAATCAAGAAGATATAACTAAATTCATAAACACCTCTTCAAGGCACATCAAGATTAATCCATCATTATATGGATATAATAATGAAATAGATGGTAACATTCTCTGAATACATTGGCATAGAGAGAAAAGTAACCAAACAGTTGCAACAATCAACATAACCAAAACCATATGCAAGGAACGGCTAAAGATATGAAGTTCTCCATTACGGAGGGTACCTCTTGAAAGATATAAACCATCTTAAACCAGTCAATCATCATTCCAACCTCTTAAAACTAATATTTATTATATCCAAGGGACCAACATTCACCAAAATCATAATCGACTTCTCACAATGACTGATTCTGTATGGATCAGAAACACACTTTAAGACAAAAAGAGGACAAAGCTTGAGAAAACAGAGATGGGAATGCTAAGGTAGATTATGGGAATATCACTACTCTAAAGATTGGAAAATGATGAAATACGACAAATTCGTAGATAATTTGTATTTTTCCTAACTATACAAACCTTAGGTATTTAATAGGGGCATTACTTTCGGCGTAGCTGAAATGACGAGCCATTAAAATTTAACGAGGGTTAACTACCCCATACCACTGGTTACCGGGGGCAGGGGAGGGTAGCTTGCTACTGGCTGCCCCTCACACACCTGTGCTTGAGCTCACTTTGCTTGGAGGAAGGATTTCAAGGGGGATAGGGCTGGCGGGCAAGTTTGGTTAAATAGCTAAGGTTTGTATAGTTAGGAAAAATACAAATTATCTACGAATTTGTCATTTGTTCCGTAACTGGAATACAAACCACACTATTTAATAGGGGTGACTCACCCATTAGGAAGGGTGAACGTCCAACCCAGTCTGGCATTTTGGCTTCACCCGGGGGCTCGTTATTCGAGTGTATAAGCACCCAAGAAATAAAGAGCCCCTGCACCTCGCTAGAACCTTGTTACGCAAGGACTGCGGCCTACGCAAGCTGTGTGTGAAGGTATGAAGAAGTGTGACTTGTCCTAGGAAGTTGTTCTGAAGTTCTTTAGAAGGAAACTTGTAGACTAGGACTTTCCCAATACCACCTCGTCAGGGTATGGGGGACGTAACAGTATTAACTTAATACTACGAACACAAGGGAGCATGGTTTACCTGCAGTGGTTTGAGGTCAGCTATGCAGAGAACCCAGGATGCTGCTTTCCCCAAGAGAGGGGATGATGAAGAAAAGAATAAGGGCCAGTCAAACCTTTCCATTCATGCAGACTAAAACTGGGTAACATTGCCCTCAACCTTCTCTACTTGTCAAATAAGGAGCTTGAGGTTTTAAACCAGCTGCTGTGCAGCCACCACAGGGCCGATAGAGAACGTATCGAGCCTCCTGTGGGTCACGTCTTGCAGGTAGTGGGCTGTGAACGTTGTTTGACACTTCCACACCCCCGCTTGCAGAACCTGCTTCACAGAGAAATTTCTTTTGAAGGCCAGGGACGAAGCTATGCCCCTGACATCATGTGCTCTAGGGCGACGTGATGGAAGAGGATCTGGATTCAAGGCCAGATCAATGACCCTACGAATCCATGCAGAGATGGTGTTCTTGGTGACCCTCCTCTTAGTCCTTCCTGTGCTGAAGAATAATGCTGGCACATGAGGACGGACTGCAGCTGTTCTTTTAAGGTAGAGCCTCAAACTCCTTACTGGGCAATAGTAAGAGATGGTCTGGGTCATCTGTTACAAAACAGAGATTAGAAATCTGGAAGGAGTCGAATCGAGGATCTGCTACTCCAGGATTCTGAGTCTTAGCAATAAACTCAGGGACGAAGCTGAAAGTTACCTCCCCCCATCCCCTTGAATGGGCGATGTCATACTAGAGACCATGAAGTTCGCTAACACGCTTGGCCGAAACCAAAGCTAGCAGGAACACCGCCTTCCAGGTTAGGTGGCGATCTGATGCCTGACGTAATGGTTCATAGGGAGGTCTCTTAAGAGACTGAGAACTCGAACCCGTTCCAAGGGGGAGGTCTCACTTCCGACTGAGGGCAGGTAAGTTCATAACTACGTATGAGTAGAGAAAGTTCTAGCGATGAGGAAATGTCCATTGCTTTCAGCCTGAAGGCTACTTAAGGCTGAGCGATAGCCTTTCACTGCCAAGACTGAAAAGCGCATTTCTTCACGCAAATACACAAGGAACTCCGCTATTGTTGGAATAGTGGCATCGAGTGGAGAGATACCCCTTCCACGACACCAATCACAGAAGACTTTCCACTTTGCCTGCTAGACTGCTGAAGATGATTCGCAGGTGTCCAGACATCCTGACAGCAACTTGCTGCGAAAATCCTCTCTGAGTGAGGAGGTGCTGGATAGTCTCCAGGCACGAAGTTGTCAAGAAGCTACAGCTTGTGGAAGATGTTGGCATGTGGTTGCTTGAGAAGATTGTGTCGTGGAAGGAGCTCTCTCACAAGCTCCGTTAGGAGTTGCAGAAGGTCTGGGAACCATTCCGCGTGATGCCATAGCGGAGCTATGAGGGTCATTGAGAGATTGACCGATGTTCCGGTCTTGTTGAGTAGCCTCTTCCTCAGACGGAATGGGGAAAGGCGTAAATGTTGATGTTGTTCCACCGTTGTTGGAATGTATCTTGCCAGAGAGCCTTGGGCTCAGGGACTGGGGAGCAGTACAATAGGAGCCGGAAGTTCAAGGCCGTTGTAAACAGATCCACCGTCAGGGAACCCCACAAAGTCAGGACTTTGTTGGCTACTAGATGATTCAAATACCACTCACAGCCCACATCTGAGACGCTCTCCTCAGGTTGTCCGCAAGCACATTACTTTTGCTGGGAATGAAAGGAGCTAATAGGGTCACCGAGTTGAATTGTGCCCATCTCACTATTTTTACTGTCAGATGGGATAGGGGCTGCAAAAAAGTACCACCTTGCTTGTTGATGTAAGCTACTATTGTGGTGTTGTCACTCATTACCACCCCTGAATGGCCCGCCAGGAACTGCTGGACCTGTTGAAGGGCCAGAAAGGCAGCCTTCATCTCTAAGAGATTTATGTGCTGGTACTGTACTTTTCAAACTCTGACCACAGGCCGGAGGTCGAGCGGTGCAGCATGTGGGCCCCACCCCTTCTTTTGATGTATCTGAGAAGAGCATCAACTCCTGGGGGAGGGACAACAAGGTCGACACCCTTTAGTAGATTCTCGTCTGCCACCCACCACTCGAAGTCTGTCCGTTCTTCTGGCCCCATGAGATCGCAATGTCCAGGGAATCGAAGGCCTCATTCCAGTTGGACTTTAGCCATTATTGGAGAGATCGTATCCTCTCAGGCAGGCGTTGAGAACTAGATGGGCCACGGATGATAGGTGCTCAAGGAGATATAACCACCTTTGGGGTGGGAGTTCTAGTATGAGGAAAGGTCTTGCAACCTTCCTCAGCTTCACTACCCTCTCGTGTGATGGGAAGGCTTTGTGAAGATTGGTGTCTATCATCATTCCTAAGTATACCAGTCGTTAAGAGGGAAGCAGAGATGACTTCTTGGGGTTAACCAAGATTCCCAGATCTTGGCAAAGTCCCAGAAGTTTGTAACTGTGCTGAAGAAAGGGCGCCACCGATTCTGCTACACGCAGCCACACTTCCAGATAGCATAGGAGACGGATGCTGATTCTGTGAGCCCAAAATGACACTAGGGTGAACACTCTCGTGAAAACGTGAGGTGCTGTGGAAAGACCGAAGCACATTACCTTGAACCGGTATTTCTTGTTGTCTAGTGTGATTTTGAGATACTTCTTTGAAGACGGATGGATTGGGATCTGGGAGTATGCGTCCTTTAGATCTAGGGTGCACATGAAGTCCTGTGGTCTTCTTACCCCTTGTCTGACTTTTAATAAATTATATTTTTTTCTTTTTTCGTGTGACAACGCAATCTAGAGGAGGGGCCTCTTTCTGATGTTAAAATGAGAATGTAGAGATAGGTAATATTGTTTTACAATCCCTTTGATCCTAACTGAAATGACCTGTCAAATTGCATTTGAATTCAGCCCAAATATTTACACTTATGTTGGTCTTTATTTCTACTTGTATATGTAGATTAAATATTTAGAGGATTGATTCCAAAGAGGTTCGGTATAAAGAAATTTATCTCTCCTGGTTTTGTAGACCTGTATTTTCACAAATATGAAATTTGTTTTTCTCTCTCAATTATTTGAATAAACTTTTTTTAATACTACTGTATTTCAATGCACTTCCTCACCTATAATATTCCCCGTTCCAGCCTGAAGTTTGTTTTTCTTAGTAACATTTTTGTTCTCTCCTAATATTTGTAATGTTCAAGTAACTTGAAATATAATGAGGAAACTTGCTACCTATAAAGCATATTGCTCTTATTTAGAACTCCATGCATAGCACTGCAAAGAGAGACAGGGAACCCAAGAAAAGATAATAGGGAAATTTGAGGTTCTAGCTGGGTCCCCTTGCCTAGTATGAAAAAATTGAGGGGTGGTGCCCGGTGCCCAGTTCTCTTGATTGTTTACCTTTTGCCCAGATTTATGGGTATTCCATCATATCATCTTTTTGTTTAGTGAATGTTGGAGTGTGGTTGGCATTCAGACACTAGGCAGTCTGGCAGTCTGCGTGCTACATCTGGCCACAGTCCGCAAACCACTAAACCGTATCCGGGCCGAACGAGGTTTGTTTAACAAACTTGTTCAGAGCTGAGAAGTCGATGACTGGTCTCAAGCCTCCAGACCCCTTTTCACATAAACGAGTCGACTGGAAAGGCCTGGGGAGTCACCCAGGAATTTTTAGAGAGTGCCCTTCTCCAACATGTTCTGGACTTCAGCCCGAAGACCCAGCTTCTTTGCAGATCCCTTTGCATAGGAGCTAGTTGACACTAGAGTCTTGATCAGTGGAGGGAGAGATTGAGTGAACGGGACGCGATACCCTGAACTAATCACGGAGACTATCCAGGGTTCGGCCCCAAGCTGCATCCAGCTCTTCCAGCAGCCATGCAGGCATTCCCCCACTGGTGGACAAGCAGGGGAATCACATGGCATTTGCGGCCACGGCCGACTCCTCTAGGATACTTCCCTCCACAGGACGACTTGGAGCCTTGTTTGACTTGACAGGAAAGGGGCTTTTAGACACCTTGTTGTCTGTTGCCGCAGTCCTGTTCAGCGTTGGTTTCTGTTGTTTCGTCTGCGGGAGAGAACGTAGTCCGTAGGGGCGGGATGTCAAGGTCCTATGGAGGAGGGAGTCCTGGTAGGACTTCCTCCATCTCTCCGCAGCTCGCTCGACATCCCCCAGCTTGAACAAAGAGGAACCCTTCAGGGACGAGTTTTGGAATTTTGCTATCTCGCAGTTTGGGACTTGGAAATGGAATCTCTCGATTATTGCATCCCTACACCATAAGATGGTGTTTGCCCACAAGTTCACTACTTACTGTGTATTTCACGGACCATGACACCCTCTTTTTTTAATATAACTAATGAACTAGGCTTCTGATTAATGTGAAACTGAAACCACCAGAGTTTGAGACACCGACCTAATTAAGAAAAATGGATTCAAGCATCTACTCCGCATTATTGTCTTGCTTTATATAGAGAAATGTCATCTAAATTCTGTGGTTATGGCGAGAACGGAAATTAAGACCTGGCAACTAGGAGCAGAATGACGTATGTTAACTATGACGTGAGGCCCGTGACGTTTACACCTGCCACGCCCCCTCATTATATCAGTACAAGAAATTATATATAATTATATCTTTGATAGAGATAAGGTGTTTTTATTTTTCAATACAGGAATGCAGTCATTATTGTGTTGAAGTTATGGAATGATTGTTGAGGATGCGCACATAACATGGTCATTATAAATATTTAATATGGCTGAGGATTGGATGGAGGTGGAAGAATAGTAATACTTTATTAACAATAAATGTATTGTACATAATTAGTAATATAACAGCTAACATTATAATGAATAAAGTTATAAGACTGAAATAGAATAAATATATATATATATATATATATATATATATATATATATATATATATATATATATATAAAGTAAATATATATATATATATATATATATATATATATATATATATATATATTATATATATAAATATATATATATATATATATATATATATATATATATATATATATATATATATATTATTCACATTCACTTTTTATTACCCATCAAAACTGTCTGAAATAAAGTCTTCCTCTTCGTCGTCACTGGCGAGACTTATGATGATGGGATCCACACTGTCATGGATATTATCAAATGACCAGTACTCTCTCTCAAAGTATTCAGAGCGCTGAACAGCATTTGCCCACACGTCCTCTGTCACACACAACTTTGCTTCATTCAATCTTGCATTGAGGTCCGTTCGTGTAAAATGGTGAAGGGATGATCGAACGTACTTCTTCATGACACCCCATACTTGCTCAATAGCATTTAGCTCCGGGTGTGCTGGTGGTAGCCGCACTATTTCATGACCCCACAGGCGAATGGTATTGTCCACTGTGAATCTGGGGGGTGGTCGATTTTCCTTGCATATTTTGAGTAGTTCAGGTCGCAAAGCGTATGGTGGGTATGTGATATTGCGCTGCTGCAACCATTTTATTAGATCGTCTTTTTTGATGCCAGTAGTTGGACAGTGGCTCTCCTCTGTAAGGCGACTGTGGTAAGGAGCGTTGTCGATGACCAGAACTGATGGGTCCTCTAATGATGGTAGTAATTTGGTTGTCAGCCATCGCTGGAAGAGTTCAGCATTCATTTCACCATGATAGTCTCCACTACTATTCTTAGCTGTATAGCAAAGAAATGAATCCTCAATAAAGCCCTTGTTGGTACCAGCTGCTACCACAACAACTCGTTCACCATCTCCTGGCGGAACCTGTCGGCTATGTGTGTTAGTTGTGGATGGTTGAGTTGTATCTACCCATTCTTTATTGTGGCTCATCCTTGTCGTAAACCATGTTTCGTCTAAATAGACCACCTGTCTTCCTTCTTCACGATACTGTTTGAGAGCTCTGAGAGCCCGGATCCTTTTACATACTATGTCTAAGGACTCTTTTCTAGCATACATTTTTCGTTGTGTCGTTTTATATCGAAATCCAATCTTGTGAAGTACTCTCCAAAGCGAAGTTTCCGATGTGCCTTCAGGTAAAATACCTTCCTTCTTGAGTTCTCTTGTTAGAGTAGTAATTGTAAAGGTATCCTTTGACAAGAACCTGTTGTGAACATATCGGCGAATTGCACCGATGGTAAAAGAGTCGAACATATCTTCAGCTGGCTGTATGAAATTAGACTGTACTGGATCTGATGAGGGCAGTGCTAATGGTGATGGCGATGGAGCTCTTGATAGTACTGGCAATGAGGGTGATGATGGTGGAGATAGTTGTTCTGCAATTGGCCGTGAATGTGTGGTGTGCTTGACCAATTGACGAACGGCATTCCTTGTCATGTCCATGACATGAGCAACTCGGTCATACGGTCTGTTTGGGTAAAAAGTATTTGTTTTCGTGTAATTATCTATTGAGCAACCGCTCATATATATATATATATATATATATATATATATATATATATATATATATATATATATATATATATATATATATATATACAGTGTATGTGTGAGAGAGAGAGAGAGAGAGAGAGAGAGAGAGAGAGAGAGAGAGAGAGAGAGAGAGAGAGAGAGAGAGAGAGAGAGAGAGAGAGAATCTGATAATGCATCATATTCAACTATATATGTCCGTGATGGTACGGCATTAAACATGACAACATGATACCGACCTATTCAATCCAATTTTCAGTTTATTGTTGTGTTGTTCCCTCTTGAAGTATGTTAAGAGTCGCAACACAAAAGCATTACGACAACCTTGTGGACAACGGTGAAGCATTCTAGACATGATATAAAATGTCAATAGTAGTCAGTGAGCAAAATGTCAGCAGGAGCCTTGTCAATGACCGTATGTAACAGGCGTGTACCTTCCCTAGCGCGATCACCTCTCCGACTGCCTTCCGAGATTTTAATTTTTTTGTCTTTTTTTTCGCAAAATTAACTATTAATTAAATAATAAACACAAGTGAGTCTAAAAATTAGTTTATTTAAATATAATAACTAATCAGTATCTTTAGATTCCATCAAACAGCAGTATAATTCACTACAACTTATATATCTTTTAATAACCATACAGAAAGGGGGGCGTGGCAGGTGTAAACGTCAGGGGCTCACGTCATGGTTGGCAATACGTCATTCTACGCCTAGTTGCCAGGTCTTAATTTCCGTTCTCGCCATAACCACAGAATTTAGATGACATTTCTCTATATAAAGTAAGACAATACTGCGGAGTAGATGCTTGAATCTATTTTTCTTAGTTAGGTCGGTGTCTCAAACTCTGGTGGTTTCAGTTTCACATTAATCAGAAGCCTAGTTCATTAGTTATATTAAAAAAAGAGGGTGTCATGGTCCGTGAAATACACAGTAGTGGGCAATGAACTCAATAGTCCGAATACCCGACAGGAAGAAAGTCTCCATTGCTTTCCGGGAGTCTTCTTTGGAAAAACCCTTTGTTTGCACTAGGTTTCTCACTGATCCCAACCATAGATCCAGCCAAAAAGTAGCCTGTATGGCATACTTCGCCACTTTCACTTTGTTCAGAATTTCCGAAGCTGAGGAGTAAACTTGAAGCCCGAAGAGTCTCTCAAGAGAGATCCCCTTCGTAAGTTCCTCTAAGGAATGGTGAAGAGGAGGAGCCGGGAGACACACGTCAAGGACCTCTTAAAAACTTCTCTGCTGGACACTCAGATGTCGCAGTAGTTTTAAGGATGAGCCTGATCGAAGAGACCTAGAGGACTCGGAGAGCAGGGCAGACACCTTCCGCCGGGCATTCTTCAGTCCCTGAGACCAGGGCAATGCTTCGCTGTTCTTGGGGGCTTCCGAGTGCCAAAGACGTGGTCTAAGACCATGACCTTGCCCTCCTGAGGAGCCCTCAATGGGTCTGCCAACCCATTGAGTGAACTCATGCAAGCTATAACCTGCCGGATGCCATGTTCTGACTCTTTCTGTTCAGCTTCTGAAAAAGGACTGGCAGCCGAATCGTTGTCTTCCACGCACGAGACATCACCTCGGGGTGGGTCGTGGTCGTTATCGAAGTGGACAAATGTAGACTGCTTGACCCACTCCGCAGGTCTTGTAATCCCCAATGAGGACTTTGGCAGAGTTTTTGAATCTTTAGACTCTTTCCCCGGAGGGAAGAAAGTCTCTAGCACAGGAGGTTTGGATGGAACGACCTTCTGTTGGTCACCCGTAGGGGGAAGGATGGACTCTTCCATGGGTTTCGAGACTACTCTGTGGTCTCGTGGGACTTCCTCAATGAGCAAAGGACAGAAAGAGTCACATAAGGACTCTTCCCTGAGAGAGAGAACTCTGACTGAATCGATGAGTGAGGAGCAGGAGGGTGAGGAGAAGTGGGCATGGCAACACTTGACCTCCCCTTGGACGATCTGACGGGGGTCAGCTTGACCCTACATGAAGCTACTTCATCAGGGACTCCTCTTTTCCGCTTCAGGGGAGAAGAAGAAACCAAAGTTTCTTGACGGGGAGGGACAGTGGATCTTCGCCGTGGGTCTGAAAATGTAGAGAAAGATTCTTCCAGGGGAATCCTGGGAGTTCCCGAAGGATAAGCAGGTGGGATACCTGCCGTAAAGGCTTGGGTTACTGCCCTAACCAAGGTTCCAAACTCAATATTTTGGAACATAGAGATAACATTAAACTATGAATAAAAAACTCAAAATCATAATGTATTGATATAAAGAGAACAACAAACTATGAATAAAACATGATCTTGCAATTCACGGCTGCGGACCGATTGTGGCACTGTCGGAAAGTTACCCTATATAGAACAACGAAGAGGGACCCCACAAGGAAGCCTTATCTGACATCCAGGAGGAGTTAGAGGGAGGATGCGGAGCTGCAGTCTCCTTCCGAGCAACAGGAATCGACCGTGAAGGTGGTCTCTTCGGAATCTTGAATTCTTGCAGCTTGCTTTTTTCCGCTCTCCCAGGCGAGCGTGATGTTCCGCATTTGCGGAGAGGAGAACGAGGCAACGGTGAACGATGGGGAGGAGACTTTCGTCTCTCAGGTGGGAGTTCCAGAGCTCGAGGAGGAGAAGGTCTTGCAGGCCTCTCTTCCCACAATCGACGATGCTCAAATCAGCGCTGGAGATCTAACGAACGTTGGCACCTATCGGGAGGCTGGTTCTTGGAGCCGATGTGCTATAGTAGCCCAGTCATGAACATCCGTCTGTTGGCGATCATCTGAGCGATCAGTGCATCGGCGAGAGGTGAGGAGCACACGTCTGGCGACGTTTCCTTTCCTCTTTTGGAGAGCGACGAGTCGTTGGGGAACGACAGGAAAGAGACAGGTGTGCAGCCAAAGGCTGCTGACGAGCTGGAGAAGAACAGGCTGCTGACTTGCCAATCGACAAGCCCAGGGCAGGTACGCATGGCTGGCAGGGAAGGCACACACAAACTGAAAAGAAAAAACAAAAAAGTGATCCGTAATGGCTGTCCAAATGGGTGAGGAGGAGGAGCAGTAACAACCGTTCTCCATCCGAGCCAAAAGCAAAGCAAAGTACAGTCACAGGTGTGTAGTTGAGAGAGGAAGATACTAACACCCCCATCCCTCCGCTAGCTAGCAGTATGGTTGGTTAACCCTCGCTGAATTCTATTGGCTTTTCCTTTCAGCTTTACCGAAAGTAATACCCCTATAAATCACAATAAATAGCGTTGGTTTGTATTCCAGTTACGGAACCATTGTCATTTGGTCCAGTGCAGCATACAAACCTTCTTTTCTTTACGTAGGAGACTCACCTTAAGGTGGGTTGAGAACCTCAAACCAACTGGCTGGCTACTGTCCCAGGATGAACTCATGTGCTTCATACGAGCTCCTCAAGAGGCAGCCTGACACCTCGTTTTCCTCGTATGATGACAGCCTGGGCAATCAGTGCTGGAAGGAGTAAAAGATGTCAATGGGAGGTGAATAGATAAGTACGCAGTAGGGGTGAGCCCGTTCATAATCTATACATTGCCCGACTCCACCTTGTTTGAAGAATGGGGGCATAATAAATATGAAAAATGTTCAAGTAATTTGTATTTTTCCTAACGATAAAAACCTTGAGCTCTTTATTAGGGATATAATTTTGGGGAAGCTGGAGGACTAGCCAGAAGACTTTTAGCTAGGTGTAACTACCTCACCACTGGTTAGCGGGGGTGGAGGGGTAGCCTGCTACCCCGCTCACACGCACCTGTGTTGTCTCGTCACTTTTGATTGCAAGCAGGACTTACAAGGGTACAAGTAATGGTGGGCCAAAGAGATTAAGGTTTGTATCGTTAGGAAAAATGAAAATTTCTTTCAAATTTGTCATTTGTTCCGACACTAAATACAAACCCTTTTGCTCTTTATAAAGGAAGAATCATCCTTTAGGAGGGTGGAAGTCCAAACCAACTGGCTGGTGTTTGACCCAGGGTTTTTTCCTCGTACATGCACCGCATGTAACCGGGAGAAACCCTGATACCTCACTAAAATCTGTGCAAAACCTGTTTAACTGCCTGAGCAATCTGAGTGATTGTGTGAAACTAGCAGTGGGACTAGTCTAGGTAAGATTTCTCAGAAACATAGGACTCTTTGAATCAACCATAGATGTTACCCAATCCCACCTCGCCAGGGGGTATGGGGATGCAACAAGCATTATTTCTATGTTTGGTTATACAAGGGAATGGTTGGGGCAAACTTGCAGAGGTCCGTAGGTGTTGTTCCCCAAGAGAGGGGAAAATGAAAGAGACAAAGAGCCAGTTATTCTAAACAGTCATCCCATACTAATCCCAGGTAACCTCTGCCTTTAACCATCTGCTACTTGTTCCTCAAGGAGCCTGAGGTATTTGAACCACTTGTTGTGCAGCCACCACAGGGCCCACGGAGAACGTCTCCAGTTCATGTAGGTCACGTTTTACATGCATTGGGCGGTGAAGGTCTTAAGACACTTTCACATTCCCGCTTATAAAACCTGCATCCACAGAGTAGTTCTTCTTGAACGCTAGGGACGTGCTGATGCCCCTAAAGTCATGAGCTCTGGTTTGTCTCGTCTGTGGAGGAGGATCGAGATTCAGGGCCAGGTCAGTAACCCTGCGAATCCAAGCAGAGATGGTGTTTTTGGTGATCTTCCTCTTAACCATCTCCGTGCTGATGCTCGGGGGCGAGCTGCTGCTGTTCTCTTGAGAGAGTACCTCAAACTCCTCACTGGTCAAAGTAACAGTTAATCTTGATCATCAGTTACGTTATGAAGACTCCCAATCCAGAAGGGCCTAAATCTGGGAGTAGCGTAGCCGATAAACTCAGGGACGAAGCCAAACAATACCTCCCCCATCCCCTTGAATGGGAGACGGCGTATGAAAGACTGTGAAATTCACTAACTCTCTTGGCCGAGGCCAATATGAATAAGAAAACTCTCTTCAGAGTCAAGTGGGTATTTGATGCCTGGTGTAATGGTTTGTAGGGGGCACACTTCAGGGACCGAAGGACAAGAACCATGTTCCATGGAGGTGGTAAAACTTCCGACTGAGAGCAGATCAGCTCGAAACTCTGTATGAGAAGAGAAAATTCCAACAAAGAGGAAATGTTGACTACTTTCAGCCTTACTGAGAAGTAGCCTTTCACCGCCGAGACCGAGGGGAGTTTTTCTTCCCGAAGGTAAACGAGGAACTCCACTATTGCTGGAATAGTGGCATCAAGAGGAGAGACACCCTTTCCATGATACCAACCACAGAAGAAAGTTCACTTGGCCTGGTAGACTGAAGCGGAAGACCTTTGAAGGTATCTAGACATCCTTTTCACGACCTGTTGCAAAAAGCCTCTCTGAGGAAGGAGAGGCTGGATAATCTCCAGGCGTGAAGTCACAGGGATACTACGGCTTTGTGAATGATGTTCATATGTGGTCGTCTGAGTAAATTGTGTTGTCGAGGGAACTCTCTCGGAACCTTCGTCAGGATATGAAGAAGGTCCAGGAACCATTTGGCGTGATGATATAGCGGAGCTATGAGGGTCATTGACAGGTTCTTAGATGATCTGGTCTTGTTGAGAACCCTTCTCATCAGACAGAACAGGGGAAAGGTGTAAACGTCGATGTTGTCTCACCGTTGCTGGAATGTATTTTTCCAGAAAGCCTGAGGAACCAGAACTGGGGAGCAGTAGGGAGGGAGCCTATTGTTCAGGGATATCGCGAACAGATCCGCAGTTGGAGAACCTCACAAAGTCAGGACTGTTGGCTACTAGATGATTCAAAGACCACTCTGAGCCCATCATCCGAGTCACTCTGCTTAGATTGTCTGCAAGCACATTCCTCTAGCCTGGAATGAAGCAGGCTGATAGGAACAATGAGTTGTCTTCTGCCCATCTTAGCATCTCCACTGCTAGATGGCAAAGGTGCTGCCTAAAGGTACTGCCTTGCTTGTTCACCTAAGCCACGACCGTCATGTTGTCAGTCATCAACACCACAGAATGACCCGCCAGTAAATGATGGAACTTCTGTATGCCTAGAAAGGTTGCTCTCATATCTACGAGATTTATATGCTGGTACCTTTTCGACTCTAACCAGAGCCTGGAGGCCATGTGGTGTAGTATGTGGGACACCACCTCCTTTTGACGCATCTGAAAAGAGCATCAACTCTGGGGAAAGAACGAGAAGCTCGACCCCTTGGGGGAGATTCTCGTCTGCTACCCACCACCTCAAGTCCTTCAGCTGCTCGGGTACCACGGGGACCAGCATATCCAGGATGTCCTCGTCTTAAACCCACCTGGATTTTAGCTGCCACTGAAGAGATCGAATCCAGAGGCAGCTGTTCACAACTAGACCAGGGATGACAGGGGACCTAGGAGACGTAACCACCGGTAAAGCGTCTCGTTGGAGGAATGAGCTTACCACTTTCCTCAGCCCCTGGATTTTGTAGTCTGATGGGAAGACTTTCTGCAGGCTGGTGCCGATGATCATTTCCAGGTAAACCAATCTTTGAAAGGAAAGCAGGGATGACTTCTCAAGATTTACCATGATCTCCAGATCTTAGCAAAAGACAAGGAGTCTATCTCGGTGTTGAACAGTTGCTATGAAGTCTGCTAGTATCAGCCAGTCATCCAGGTATCTTAGGAGGCAGATGCCGATCCTGTGGGCCCAGGTTAACATAAAGACCTGAGGGGCTGTTGAAAGACAAAAGCACAGCACCTTGAACTGGTATTACCTGTTGTCGTGTAAGATCCTTAGATATTTCCATGAAGTTGGATGGACTGGGATCTGAAAGCATGCGCCCTTGGGATCCAGTGTGCACGAGAAGTCTTGAAGTCTTACCACTTGTCTGACTGTCTTTATGCTGACCGGAGTTAGTAGAACAAACGTGTTCAGAGCCGAGAGGTCAATGACAGGCCCCCACCCTCCAGATGCCTTTTTCACAAGAAAGAGTCGACTGAAGAATCCTATGGACACGTCGACGACCTCCTGGAGAGCGCCCTTCTCCGACATAGTCTGGATTTTGACAGCTCCTTTACAGATCCCTTCATATTGGAGCTCAATGGAACTGGATTCTGAGTCAATAGAGGGAGAGATTGAGTGAAAGGGATGCAATACCCTCAATGAATCACAGGGATTGTCCAAGGATCCACCCCGTGTAGCAGCTGTAGAGGTTCGTAGACTACGAACAGACATAACACGCAGACTGCCTAGTGTCCGAATGCCGACCACAATACACCTTTCCACTGAACAAAAACATGCCCAGAGAACTGGGCACCACCCCTTGATTTTATACTGGGCAAGGGGACCCAGCTACAACCTTAGAATTTCTCCTCTTTTCTAGAGTTTACCGTCCCTCTCTTGGATGTGCTAGGTAATGTATTTTAAATAAAGAAGAACCCAGTGTTTTTTTTTTTATTTTAGTAGGTGTTTCTTAATTTCAAGTAATAATGACATGACAAAATCGGAGATAATTCTTATTTTTCCTAACGATACACACCTTTAGCTATTTATAGGGAAGATAAGAGGGAAGTAGTGTTCGAGCTGGGTCCCTTGCCCAGTATAAAATAAAGGGGTGGTGCCCAGTGCCCAGTTCATCCTTGATTGTTTACCTTTTACCCAGATTTATGGTTATTCCACTGTTTTATCTTTTTGTGTAGTGAACGTTGGAGTGTGGTCGGCATTCGGACACTAGGCGGTCTGCGTGCTATATCTGGCCACAGTCTGCAAACCCCTGCAACAATGATATGCTGGAGAGTGTGGACACACTGGGGAGCACTGACGGGCTGGAGAGCGCTGGCACGCAGGAGAATGCTGCTGCGCTGGAGAGAGCTGGCGTGCTGAAGAACACTGGAGAACTGGAGAGCGTTGGCGTGTAGGAGAGTGCTGGCGAGCTGGAGAGCACTGATGTTCTGGTGAGTGCTGTCGTACTGGCAAGCGCTGGCATGCTGGCGAGCTGGCAAACGCTGATGCGCTGGAGAAAGTGGACCCACTGAGGAGTACTGACACGTTGGAAAGTGCTGACGCGCTGGAGAGTCCTGGCGTGCAAGACAGTTCTGGCGGGCTGGAAAGCGTTGACGTGCAGGACAGTGCTGGCGAGCTGGAGAGCGCTGGGAAGCAGGAGAGCACAGGCAAGCTGGAGATCGTTGACGCACAGGAGACAACTAGCAAACAACAGAGCGCTGACGTGCTGGTGAGTGCTATCGTGCTGGAGAGAGCTGACTCGCTGGCAGGCTGGAGAGCGCTGGTGCACGAGAGTACTGGTGCGCTGGAGAGCACCCGCGAGCAAAAGAGTGCTAGATCAAAGCTGGCAAGTGAGCAGGAGTGTGCTGCCGAGCTGGAGAAAGCAGGTGCTCAGGAGAGTGTTGGCGAGTTAGAGAGCACCAATGCACAGGAGAGCGCTGCAGAACCGGAGAGTGGTAGTGCACCTAAATAACTTTCATAATTAATCAATTAATGCTATTTCAACCGGGAATGTCGTTCTACTAACTAAATAACACATGCCTAACGAACGACAGCGCCCATGGCGCCTCTGGTAACAGGTCTAGCTCCTAATCACAATAAATTACTCTAATTTCAATGTGAAACAGGAGCTAAAATATACACATTGTAAAGAATCAATACTCAACTTCCCAGAGGCGAAAGAAGCTGGAGATTGCATAATAATCCTTGCAGAATCGATCGAAAAAGTTAGATCAACAGGAAACACCACCGTGCAAATTCGCTACAGAATTAGGAATGTCCGCCATCTCGATACTCGATAGTAGTAGTATGGGAAGTAGGGTAACCTTGATAACAGCTCCCCTTCCAAAATTGCTACTCTTCCCCCTCAAAGCGAAAACGCTATTCGGGGTGAAGATCGCATGTGTCGTATCAAGATATACATTCCCTGATATTATGCGATATCCTTGAGAGAAATTTCAAGGATATTCGCGTCAGGAGTTAGAATTCCGGAGACCTAAAGGTAAATTCTCTGGGAATATCACTGTAGTACATTTATCCCTTTGGAAGCTACTATTAGGAACCTTCTTTCAGGACGACATGGCTTGAGCCCAAAAATCCCCCATAAATAGCGTTGGTTTGTATTCCAGTTACGGAACCATTGTCATTTGTTCCAGCGCAGCATACAAACCTTCAGTTCTTCACATAGGAGACTCACCTTAAGGTGGGTTGAGAACCTCAAACCAACTGGCTGGCTACTGTCCCAGGATGACCTCATGTGCTTCATACAAGCTCCTTAAGAGACAGCCTGACACCACGTTTTCCTCGTAGGATGACAGCCTGGGCAATCAGTGCTGGAAAGAGTAAAAGATTTCAATGGGAGGTGAATAGATAAGTACACAGTAGGGGTGAGCACGTTCATAATCTATACATTGCCCGACTCCACCTTGTTTGAAGAATGGGGACATGATAAATATGAAAAAATTTCCAAGTAATTTGTATTTTTCCTAACAATATGACAAATTCGAAGATAATTTGTATTTTTCCTAACCATACAAACCTTAGCTATTTACATAGGGTATTACTTTCGGCGTAGCTGAAATGGCGAGCCATTAGATTTTTAACGAGGGTTAACTATCCCCTCGCTAGTTAGCAAGGGGGTAGGGGAGGGGTAGCTAGCTACCCCTCCCCCCTCACACACCGGCGAACTGATTCACTTCACTTAGAGGTAGGGCTTCACGGGGACAGGGCTGGCAGGCAAGTATGTGTAAATAGCTAAGGTTTGTATGGTTAGGAAAAATACAAATTATCTCCGAATTTGTCATTTGTTCCGTAACCGAAATACAAACCACGCTATTTACATAGGGTGACTTAATCCTTAGGTAGGGTGGTAAGTCCCAGCCTTACTGGCTTTGGCTTTGCGCGGGGACTCAGAATCCGAGTGTGTAGCACTCGAGATAAGGAGTCCTTGCACCTCGCAAGTTCCTTGCTCCACAAGGAACGTGCGGCCTACATAAGCTTGTGTGTGAAGGAATGAAGTGTGACTCATCCTAGGAAGTCGACCTGAAGTCCTTTAGATGGAATTCTAGGCTAGGACGTTCCCAATACCACCTCGTCAGGGTATGGGGGACGCGACAGTATTATTTAATACTAGGAACACAAGGAAGCATGGTTTACCTGCAGTGGTTTGAGGTCAGCTATGCAGAGAACCCAGGATGCTGCTTTCCCCAAGAGAGGGGAGGATGAAGAAAGAGGTAAGGGCCAGGCATACTTTTTCATTCATGTAGACTAAAACCGGGTAACAATGCCCTCAACCTTCTGCTACTTATCCATTAAGGAGCCTGAGGTTAGACCAGCTGTTGTGTAGCCACCACAGGGCCGATAGAGAACGTATCAAGCCTCCTGTGGGTCACGTCCTGCAGGTAGTGGGCTGTGAAGGTCGGTTGACGCTTCCAGACCCCAGCCTGTAGAACCTGCGTCACTGAGAAGTTTCTCTTGGATGTCAGGGACGTAGCGATGCTTCTGACATCGTATGCTCTCGGGCAACATGACAGAGGAGAGTCTGGATTCAGGGAATGGTGGATGACCCTGCGAATCCAAGCTGAGATGGTGTTCTTCGTGACCCTCCTCTTCGTCCTTCCTGTGCTCACAAACAGGGCTTGCACTCGAGGACGAACTGCAGCTGTTCTCTTAAGATAGAACCTCAGACTCCTTACTGGGCACAGTAGGGGATGGTCTGGGTCATCTGTTACAGAACGGAGACTCGAAATCCTGAAGGAGTCGAACCGTGGGTCTGGAACTCCAGGATTCTGAGTCTCGGCAACAAACTCAGGGACGAACCCGGACGTTACCTCCCCCCATCCCCATGAATGGGCGACGTCGCACGAGAGACCGTGAAGTTCACTGACTCGCTTGGCTGAGGCCAGAGCGAGCAGGAACATCGTCTTCCAAGTCAGGTGACGATCAGAAGCCTGGCGTAATGGTTCGAACGGAGGTCTCCTAAGAGACCTGAGGACGTGAACCACGTTCCATGGAGGAGGACTCACTTCCGACTGAGGGCAGGTAAGCTCGTAGCTTCGTATGAGTAGAGAAAGTTCCAGCGAGGAGGAAATGTCCGTTCTTTCAGCCTGAAGGCCAGGCTTAAGGCTGAGCGATAGCCTTTCACCGCCGAGACCGAAAGGCGCATTTCTTCCCGCAAATACACAAGAAACTCCGCTATTACTGGAATAGTGACATCGAGAGGAGAGATGCCCCTTCCACGACACCAACCACAGAAGACTCTCCACTTGACCTGGTAGACCACTGTAGATGACTTTTGCAGGTGTCGAGACATCCTTTCCGCAACTTGTTGTGAAAATCCTCTCTCTGTGAGGAGATGCTGGATAGTCTCCAGGCGTGAAGCCGAAGCGATGCTACGGCTTTGTGGAAGATGTTGCATGTTGCAGTGTGGTTGCGTCGTGGAGGAAGTTCACTCGGGAGTTCCGTCAGGAGCTGCAGAAGGTCTGGGAACCACTCTGCATGATGCCATAGCGGAGCTATTAAGGTCATTGACAGGTTGACCCGATAGTCTGGTCTTATTGAGCACCCTTCTCATCAGACAGAACGGTGGGAAAGCGTAAACGTCAATGTTGTCCCACCGTTGTTGGAAGGCATCTTGCCAGAGAGCCTTGGGGTCCGGGACTGGGGAACAGTACAGCGGAAGCTTGAAGTTCAAGGCTGCCACGAACAGGTCCACTGTCGGGGAACCCCACAAAGTCAGGACTTTGTTGGCTACTAGAGGATCCAAAGACACTCGGTACTCACTATCTGCGATGCTCTGCCCAGACTGTCGGCGAGCACATTCCTCTTACCCGGAATGAAGCGAGCCGATAGTGGAATCGAGTGGACTTCGGTCCATCTCAGTATCTCCACTGCAAGATGGGATAGCTGTTGTGAAAAGGTACCTCCCTGCTTGTTGATGTAAGCCACTACCGTGGTGTTGTCGCTCATGACCACCACGGAGTGACCCGCCAGGATCTGTTGGAATTGTTGATCACTTCTAGCAGATTTATGTGGAGGCACTTTTCTGATTCTGACCATAGGCCTGAGATCCTGTGGTTCAGAACGTGGGCCCCCCACCCTTCTTTGCAGCGTTTGAAAACAGCATCAAATCCGGGGGAGGACAAGAAGATCCACTCCCTTTCGAAGGTTTCCGTCCGTCCCCCACTACTGAAGGTCCGTCCGTTCCGCAGGACCCATAGGGACCAGAATGTCCGGAGAATCGTGGCCTTGATTCCACCGGGACTTGAGCCGCCAATGCAGGGATCTCCTCCTGAGGCGCCCATTTGGAACTAGACGGGCCAGGGAGGAAAGGTGACTGAGAAGACGTAACCACAATTGGGCTGGGAGTTCTTCTCGTCTGAGGAAAGGATCTACGACCCTCCTCAGCCTTGCTATCCTGTCGTCTGATGGAAAGCCTTTGTGGAGATTGGTGTTCAAGATCATGCCTAGATATACCAGTCGTTGAGATGGAGGCAGAGAAGACTTCTCGAGATTTACCATGATCTCTAGATCTTGGCAAAGTCTCAGAAGCTTGTCCCGGTGTCGAAGAAGGGTCGACTCCGAGTTTGCCAGGATCAGCCAGTCGTCCAGATAGCGGAGGAGACGGATGCCGATCCTGTGTGCCCACGAAGAGATCAGGGTGAACACTCTGGTAAATACCTGAGGTGCTGTGGAGACCGAAACACAGCACCTTGAACTGGTAGGTCTTGTTGTCTAGGCTGAATCTCAAGTGTTTCCTGGAAGACGGATGGACTGGGATCTGAAAGTACGCGTCCTTCAAATCCAGAGTGCACATGAAGTCTTGCGGTCTCACTGCAAGTCTGACCGTGTCCGCTGTCTCCATGCTGAAGGGAGTTTGTTTGACAAACCTGTACAGAGCTGAGAGGTCGATGACAGGTCTCCAGCCTCCAGACACCTTCTTTACAAGAAAGAGTCGACTGAAGAAGCCTGGGGAACCGTCGACGATCTCTTGGAGAGCATCCTTCTTTAGCATGATCTCGACTTCTGCCCGTAGGGCTAGCCCCTTTGCCGATCCCATGGCATAGGAGCTCAACGACACTGGATTCGCTGTCAGGGGAGGGAGAGATGTGAACGGGACGCGATATCCCGACTGATTACGGAAATCGTCCAGGAATCGGCCCCAAGTTGCTGCCACCTGAATGCGCAACTTTGTAGGCATCCCCCACTGGTGGACATGCAGGGGGATTGCCAATCCCAGCGCTAGCGGCTTCGGCCGCTCCCTCTAGGATTCTTGCCTCCCCTGGAGGACTTTCCGCCCTTCTTGTCTTTGACAGGAAAGGGCTACTGCTTGGACACCTTCGTCTTTGCTGTCGTTGCCAGTTTCGTCGTCTTGGATTGGCGAGGTTGTGGAGGTGCTGGAGGTTTGTAGGGCTTAGATGTAAGAGCCCTTTGGAGAAGAGAATCGTGGTTCGATTTCCTCCACCTCTCAGCTGCCTGTTCCACATCCTTGGGCTCAAACAGACTCTTTCCTAGGATGGAAGAGTGTCTGAGCCTGCAGGCATCCACGGCTGAGACCTTCGAGTAGAACCTCTCAGCCACCGCATCACGTCGTTTCAAGATCGAGTTTGCCCACAAGTTCGAAACTTGGTGGGCCAGAAACTCGATGGTACGTGTGCCCGAGAGGAGGAAGGTCTCCAGGGCTTTCCTGATGCTCTCCTTGGACAGATCCTCGGGTCACAGCAGGATGCCCAGAGACTCTAGGCAGACATCCAGCCACGAAGTGGCCAGTATGGCAAAATCGCGACCTTTTCCTGACTCGGGAACTCTGTTGTCGAGAATGTCACCTGCCAGCTAGAGAGTCTCTCAAGAGAGACTCCCCTGGAAGGCTCTTCCACGGAGAGGTGCTCTGAATCATGCTGCTCTCCTCCTGATGAACTGGCAGCAAAGTCACTTGTACCCAAGGTTCTACTTGGGGGAACTCTTAGAGTCCTTTGATTCCCTCCTAGGAGGGATACATAGCTCCATCAAAGAAGTCTGAGGGCTCTTCTCTCCCTAACACGGGACGATCCTCCTGCTCGAGGTGGAGTTTCTCCCATTGGTGCGGGGGGAGAAGGTCTCACCTTGGTAGAGGAAGTGCGCTGGTGCTCGTGCGATGGGAAACACCCAGGGGTTGCGTGCAAGAGACCCTGGCGCTCGCGCGATGGGAAAAAATTCAGGGGTCACGCGTGAGAAACCGTTGAAAACATTCTCACGCGGGCGTGCTGGCGAACGGGCGAGACATCAGTGGGTGAGCAAGAATCAGATTGAAGAGCCCGTGAAAAATGTCGGCGCGTAGGCGCGGCTGTCAGCGCGCACATGTACGAGGTTGTTGGCGCTTGAAGATCGTCGGTGCTTGTGCGTGAAAGATTCGACAGCGCTTAAGATCGACGGCGCTGAAAGATCGTCAGCGCTTGAGCACACAAGACGATCGTCGGCGTTTGCGCGCGTAAGAAGATCGTTGGCGCGGGGAACAGTATGAGCCTGAGCGCGGACGATCGTCGGAGCTTACGTGCGTAGGAAGATCGTTAGCGCTAGCGTGCCAAAGAAGATCGTCGGAGCTTGACGATCGTCAGCGCTTGCGGGCGTAAGAAGAACGACGGCGCTCGAAGATCGTAGGCGCTTGCGCGTATAAGAAGATCGTCAGCGCTCGCTCGAGAGAAGATCGTCGGCGCTTGAAGATCGTCAGCGCTAGCGCGCAAAAGAAGATCGTCAGCGCTAGCGCGCAAAAGAAGATCGTCCGCGCTAGCGCGTGAACGAAGATCGTCCGCGCTTGCGTGCGTAAGAAGATCGTCAGCGCTAGCACGCAAAAGAAGATCGTCGGCGCTAGCGCGTGAACGAAGATCGTCGGCGCTTGCGTGCGTAAGAAGATCGTCAGCGCTAGCGCGTAAACAGCGCTCGCTTGTGAAGATCGTCGGCGCTTGTGCGCGTAAGAAGATCGTTGGCGCTTGCGGGCGTAAGAAGATCGTCAGCGCTAGCGCGTAAACAGCGCTCGCTTGTGAAGATCGTCGGCGCTTGTGCGCGTAAGAAGATCGTTGGCGCTTGCGGGCGTAAGAAGATCGTCAGCGCTAGCGCGTAAACAGCGCTCGCTTGTGAAGATCGTCGGCGCTTGTGCGCGTAAGAAGATCGTTGGCGCTTGCGCGCGAAGAAGGTCGTCAGCGCTAGCGCGTAAACAGCGCTCGCTTGTGAAGATCGTCGGCGCTTGTGTGCGTAACAAGATCGTTGGCGCTTGCGCGCGTAAGAAGGTTGTCAGCGCTAGCGCGTAAACAGCGCTCGCTTGTGAAGATCGTCGGCGCTTGTGCGCGTAAGAAGATCGTTGGCGCTTGCGGGCGTAAGAAGATCGTCAGCGCTAGCGCGTAAACAGCGCTCGCTTGTGAAGATCGTCGGCGCTTGTGCGAGTAAGAAGATCGTCGGCGCTTGCGCGCGAAGAAGATCGTCAGCGAGAAAGATCATCGGCGAGCGCGCTAAGATGAAGGACGATCCGGAACTGGGACGATCAGGACTGGAACAGGATTCCTCTGGATGGAATCCTCAGGAACAGCAGGAACAGTAGGCGAGCGCTTGCGCGCAATTGCGCGCGAGCGCACAAGAAAACATTGGAGCGCAGGGCGATACCTGGCACTTAAGGGGGCTTACTCACAGTGTGAGAAAGCCCCTTTGCCCCGAAGAGACCGGTGCCCCATTGGATAACGGGGTGCGTAGGCGCCCACAGCGTCAGCAGCCAGGAACGGAGACGGCAGGTCAGCAGGACTAGAAGATGGCAAACTGCGGAGAGGTCCTGAATCTCTGGCTGGTCTGAACAGGAACAGTCCTCTGAAGAGGAGTCTTTATGAGTGGTCTCTCTCGCGAACGAGAGGGGTGAACACTTCATAGAAGAGACTAGAAGACACTGATGATGGCGCCCCATAGGGCCGTTGGATCAGCCAGCTGAACTATAAGGAGAAATCCTCCGCAGAGGAGTCCTTAAGAGTGGCCTCCCTCGCGAACGAGAGAGGTCACAAGATCTTGCCGCTGCTCAGCCCCTTGAGCATAGCTGCAGGTGTGCCCAGCCTTGCAACCGCTCAGCTCCTTGAGCATGGTTACAAGTGCGGTCGCTCAGCACCAAGAGCATAACCGCCCGAGGACCAGGAAAACCCATCCAGGAATTATTAAGGTATGAGAAGTTCCCCCTCTACAGAGAGAGGCTCTCACACCTGGGAAGGGAACCTCCCTCGGAAGGGAAGTTACCTACCCCTGGAGGCGAACCTCCTTAGCGTTCTAAGATGAACTGAAGAGCTGACAGTTGTCACGGGAGGACTTCTAAGAAAAGGGATAACGCCCATGACGATGTCCTAGAGAGACGGCAGCGACAGCAGATTCCCCAGGCACAAACAGGGCAGCTCTGCTTCGTTGGCACACTTTAGTCAAACGAAGAAAAACTGCATAGTTAACTGGGAAAATAAAGTTAAATAATTATTTAACAGAAATTCCCCAGGGAGGAACTCCAAAGAGTAACCCCGAGGGAAAAGCAAATCATAAGAAATGAAAATTAAGTATGCGCCCTCCTCCCCCAATGACATTCACGGGAGAAGGGGGAGGGCGGAGAACGGTAACAAAAACAGAATTATAACAGAATCATAATTATGTAATTCATCTAAGAATGATCACAAATAGTAAGAACCACTGACCCCCGAAGGGAAGTGTTCTCCACAGAGAAGCTGAAAAGTTAAAAATACAATTAGATTTCATTAAAAATAATTGAGACAAATAAACGGAATAGCAACCCAACCCGCAACGGGAAAGGAGCTTCCGTAATAGTACGTAGTAGTAGCAGCAAGGGGTGAATGACCTCGAGTAGAGAGAGAGACCGTAGGCAAATTAAACTCCCACATTCCCTTCGCTGAGAATCAAAGTTCCCCATAGGAAAGGAGGAACAGCGAAGATAATAGATGAATGAAGAAAGTCCAGCGATGACGATTCCACACGGCGGCCGAGTTAATGGAAAAGCCGAAGAAAAACCGACTGACCAAGAGGGAGAGGCCGTACCCCACAACGTGGAACCGTGGTGGCCTTGCACTACGCAGGTGACGTTGTCGTACAATACACACACAGCACAAACACTGAAACGAAAACTTACTACATTTCTATACACAAATATATACATAAACATAAAGAATGTTTATATATATATATTACAAGTATAAGAAAAAGTAAGTAAAAAGACAAAAAACCTTAATGGCTGTCAAAGAGGCAAGGGTGAAAGCAGACACGTCCGATCACCACCCGAGCCAAAGTAAAAAGTGAGCTTACCACACAGGTGTGTGAAGGGGGAGGGTAGCTAACTACCCTCCCTAACCCCCGCTAACTAGCGATGGGGTAGTAAACCCTCGTTAAAATTTTAATGGCTCGTCCTTTCAGCTATGCCGAAAGTAATACCCCCCCACTTTAAATAGCGTGGTTTGTATTCCAGTTACGGAACAAAGCCATATATTTGAGAGGTGGCAACAGTATGTCCGTACTGCTTGCGGCCAAAGTCAAAAGTGCTATTCCTCGACTGTCCGTAGTTATGACGACCTCATTAAATTTCAAGGGTCGTTCTAACATTACCGAGGTCACACCTATTAAGAGAATGATGGTTTGTATCATGTGCAGGAATAGAGATTTCCTACATAGGCTAACTAACACAATACCATTCAAGGTATCAGACCTAAAGGAAGTTACAAAATTACATTCACTTTTGAAACACTTGACCAAGAAATTAATCCTTTCCATAATGAATCACAAGTGTACTGTTCATACCGAGAAATTAATCCTTTACATAATGAATCACAAGTGTACTGTTCATGAGTATTCAAAGAAGTTTTACTTTTGCTAATGTAGAGTACTATATTGTCTTGACATTCAGTCAAAGATTTAATAGGTGGGGGAAAATCAGGATCTACTGGGGATCCTGCGTCTTTCCTTACACATCTCCCCGCCTGTGGAGTTGATCGAGGAAAGGATTCCTTCGAAATCGACCCCATAACTGCTGTTGATGAATAATCAACATAATGAAAGATATCTTCTTCTATACATCCTGATTTCAAAGCCTGTGTCCTTCCCCAGCGATTCTCCGCATACTTCAATGTTCATAGAGATCTGAAATATGAATAAAATTAGACACAAGCGATTCAATTATGGCTAATCATAATGTTGAGGACTTGTAATCAAAAGCATCTATACTAAGTATTGCTCTAAGGCAAATACCTGAATCTAATCAAAGATTAGTATACTAAAAGTAATTATTCATTATGACTGAAAATGACAAATTCGTAGATTAATTTGTATTTTTCCCTATTATAAACCTGGAGTTATTTATAAATGGATATTCTTTCGGCAAAGCTGGAAGGTAGCCAATTAGACTTTCTTGGTGTGAGGTGGCAACCCTACCCAGAGACTGGGTAGGGGTTGGCTAGGGGGGCAGCCGGGGGTACCAGCCACCTGTATATATACTCACGGAGTGGTGAACGAAAAATCTCAATTTTGAGTTACCATTAATCAATCGATGTTTTACAATATCTCGCTACTGTATATACTTAAGAAACAAATACGTAATCAATAAATCAAGTTAAAATGGAACTACAGTATAACGTCTCATCAATAAAATAAAAAATACAGTAGTTCAAAATACATCAAATGATACAGTAATTGATTATAAAACAATCTACCGTAACTGATCTAGGAACACTTGGCCCCATGGTCTATGTCTTACTTATTAACATCCATCACGAACACCCAAAATGATGAAGTACAGAATATATTATTGCTTGTGATGAATGACAGCGATGGCAGTATTGAACGACGCACCGGAAGATAGGGTACATGATGGTCACCTGATGGCGAAGGACCCTGACGACGATCCCACGTATGCAAAGAAACATCTCGGTTCTCGTAAGAGCTCCGAGCGGTCCTAGGTGGTCATTGTTAAGTTCCCGGAGCGTGGACTGGTCACGCAGGGGAAGAATGGGCAACAGGCATCCTCGTTCAATACTTTGAGGGTGCTCGGGAGTGTTTATGGTAACCAGACAATCGAGAGAAGAATAATCATACTGCAATTATATGACCTTTCATGCAGTGGACAATCATTGGATCCAAAGCGAACAGCGTCCTTTGTTCCGACTGGCAATGTAAGACCAAGCATTGACAGCATGAATATACACTCTTGTATCATATACTGTGACACTTTTAACTATATGTATTGGTTCTTGTTTCTGTCTCTCGTGCAAGAGAAGAGAGATTGTTTGAGTATCCAGAACAAAGGAAATGAGCTAAGCCCTTGATCCCAACTGACTGTGCATATGCTCGGTACGGTAAAGAGCGTAAACCCTAGTACCGTGTACTGATACATCTTCCCTTCTCTCACATGTACGCAGAGAGAGATCGGTCTGAATCTCATGTGACTCCTGTCGATTGGTCTTCCTCGACTTCATTGGTGATGACTTCTTCTTCTTAGAAGTATCAGCATCTGAAGAATCTAATGAAGACAAAGCATAGGAGGAAGAAGAATTAGATGAGGAAAAGCGCAAGGGCTTCTTCTTGACAGCCTTCTCCTTTGTCGAGGTTTTGGAAACCAATAACGAAGCTCTCGCAGAGGAAAAGGCCACAGCAGGTACCATGCCCTTCAGCGCCTCCAAAGATGGAGCGGAAGTTAGGAAGAAACCGCAAGAGCAGCCTCAGAGGTCATGAGGGTAGCAAAACCTCTCACCACCAAGGAACACCAACTTCTCTATGTTTAGGTTTTTGACGTAGAAGCACTC
The DNA here is from genome assembly GCF_036898095.1 of Palaemon carinicauda. Classification (NCBI taxonomy): domain Eukaryota; kingdom Metazoa; phylum Arthropoda; class Malacostraca; order Decapoda; family Palaemonidae; genus Palaemon; species Palaemon carinicauda. The sequence goes on from NW_027171949.1 coordinate 225,518, forward strand.
GTAGCAAGGGGCTAACTGCAAACAGTTATACTCCTTGTAAAAGGCACAAGGTTATCAAATCAATGGCAACATTGCACATCAACATGCTACACATCTATAACTTTACCCAGAAACCATTGCATATTCCTGTAATTTTCATTTAACTTATTTGGGTTTACCTGATATCAACAATATACTGTACCTACAAAGTTATCCATTAATTCTAAGAAGGGAAAGTCAAAATTTTGAGAGGCAATAATAGTATGTCTACTGCTCACGTCCGAAGCCAAAAGTGCTTGCCTTGCTAACTGAAAGGCGGAGGCTACTCAGCCACCTGCGGGTGGTTTTAACCACCTTCTGAAATAATAACGGCCATTTCAGCCGATGGTTTATATTTGTATAAGAAAAAAAGCTATACAAGCACCAGGACACAACTGTGACATGTACATAGTGTAAGAACAATATCGATATTATCTTTAAATAGTAAAAATAATACGCTATTCTTCCATTGATGCAACTTGCGCAGTGTTTTGATCATAAAATTTCACAGTTGTATTACATTACAATTTAACTATATAGACAGTCCTCAACTTAAAAATATTTGGAAATTCAAGCACAAATACAACTGAAATCATAAATATCAGATGTTGTAACAAAAGCTTATAATGTAATAAAACAATATCATATAATTCATTGCAGTACGCAAAATGACATTTCCAATATGAAAGGGGACTACAGTATTTGTTGATTTTTGCAGATGAAAATTGTAGGCATGAGAGTTAGGTGAAACCTACACTATAGTCCATTTCTTTTAGCGATGCATATTTGCACCGACTCGCGGCGGTGCCCTTCTAGCTCGGAAAATTTTCCTGATCGGTGATTGGTTAGAATTATCTCGTCCAACCCATCAGCGATCAGGAAACTTTTCCGAGCTAAAAGGGCACCGCTGCGAGTCGGTGCAAATCTGCATCGCTAAAAGAAATTGACTATAGGACAAAATTTAGCAAACTTGACTTACAAACAGCTACTTGGAACCTATTTTGTATGTTGAGGACTTTTTGTACATCAGAAATTAACTATACGTGAAAATTTCATTGTCTGCATAACTCAATAGCAAAAATAAATACTTTATCAACCAGGTTAAACACCAAAATACCCAAAATAATCCTGTCTGCCATTGGCGTCCCTCTCAAGCTGTAGGTTCGGTTCGGACCTATGCCTCTTAGCCGAAATTATGCCTGCGAGGACTCTACTAATCAAGCTATCAAGAGAGCTGCTAGATAAGGTTAGGCAACATAACCGAAGTCATGGCTGGAATAAACCGACTGAAAACTTGGCGAACTGACGAGAAACTTTGACGAGAAACTTAAGTGCGTAAAAGTGGGCATGGAATTACTTACAATTAAAACCAATGACCTCTGTCATGTCATTAATCACAACAATGGTATGGATGGGCAGACCCATTGGTACTAAAGATAAATAAGTGAGCAATGTAACAATGTAGCGTAAAATCATGAAAAAAAGGCTATTAACCCTTTTACCCCCAATGGACTGGTACGTTTCACAAAACTCATCCCTTTACCCCCCTGGACGTACCGGTACGTCCTTGCAAAAAACTGCTATTTACATTTTTTTGCAAATTTTTGATAACTTTATGAGAAACTTCAGGCATTTTCCAAGAGAATGAGACCAATCTGACCTCTCTCTGATGAAAATTAAGGCTGTTAGAGCAATTTAAAAAAATATATAAATCTTGGTCGAGATTGAGAGAGGTCAAGGACCCTCCGAGGAAGTAATTCGAGGTAAAGTATTCGTGTTGGAACAAATATATATTGCAAAATGTGCTTGAAAAAAAAAAAATGCCTTGGGGTTAAGGGTTGGAAAGTTCCAAATAGCCTGGGGGTAAAAGGCTATTAATCAACACGAAACCTCACCCCATTAGGATTGTCACTTATTCTAACAGATTTTTGAGTACTGGATATCTTTCCCCATGTACCATTCTGTAATAATACATACAGGTGGCTACTATCGTACATACATCCTGTATGGAGCATTTGTATATCAGCGGCCAGTTCCTCCCGCGTGCCTAGTAGATGGACACCAACAGACCTAAACTTCACCAGCTAACCTACAAGCCATGTCCTTACCTACTGACCTAACAGGGGGCTAACAACCCCCTGTGACCCCCATTACACTGACGTATTCTTAATCGGCCATCATCATACATACAGGTGGCTGCTATCATACATACACTCCCACAACTGAATGGTGCATCGGTAAAATATACTTGGCTTATGGAGAACGGGTAAAGAAATACAGTATTCAGCTGAATGATGCGGGGATAAAGGTGTACTGTACAGTTTTTTACTGAACGGTGCATGGGTAAAGATATACAGTACTCAACTGAATGGAGTACAGATAAAAATATAGGAACTGGCCGCTGATCTACAAAGGCTCCCCCCAGTCGTGTATTGTATATCTTTACCGTTACACCATTCGGTTATAACTCACTGTAACCCAAGAATATTGCATCTTGTAGGGGAGCATCTCATCCCTTGACAAATGAGCCATTATAAAGGGTGCCCTTAATATAAGGCCACACGAAAATCTAAAAAAGGTTTTTTTTTATTTATAAAGTTTGTCCCATATATTTCTATGATACCAACTACACTGGTAATACTTCTTATTTTCCTCATTATGAATATTGTGGTACAGTAAATATTCTAGTGTAATTTCTCATACGCTTATGTTTTATTGAATGTGGAAATTAGGGATAATCATTAACAAAACAGACGGAATTATGGCTCTTAAATTTCCCACAAAATACCAAATATACGCATTTAATTATTTCAATTACTTTTCAAGCATGTCCCTACGAATTACAAAGGATGCTGAAAAGGGCATAAAATACTACTTACCACTTGTCATGTTGTTTATTCCATATATTATGGGTGTAAAATGCGACTTTTAAAGTTGAATTTAGCAGCCTGACCTTCCTCTCTTTGTTTACAAATTACATTCCTCTTTGTTTACATTTATGGGCGTCGTCTGTTGAACAATAAACTGGTTTAGGTTGCGTTCTGTTTTATAATTAAGAGATTTCATACATATATTCATTGTATTATTCAAACTACTATTACTTATTATAATATTAGTAAAAAAAATATTAAAATATCTAAATCTACATTTTCCCAAATGATATTTATTTCATAGATCGTTTGTTATGTTTTGGTCTAATAATCTGTTTAGGTTCAGGTTCTGGTTCTGGTTCCTGGTGGCAATCTTTAAAATGCATCCCACAATTGATGACGTCACTAAAACGTATTACAGCCTTTTATAACAGCCTTTATTAGTTTAATTAAAGAAGTACTAACTTTTATAAGGTTATTTTTTTTTAAATCTAATTACCTGAGTCCCAATTCATCTGATATACGTATATATATTTCCTCCCCCTGGGTCTGACACGTAATTTCATTCATAAGAGCCTTTATTAGTTTAATTAAAGAAGTACTAACTTTTATAAGGTTATTTTTTTGAAATCTAATTACCTGAGTCCCAATTCATCTGATATACGTATGTATATTTCCTCCCCCCTAAGTCTGACACGTAATTTCATTCATAAAAGCACGATTAGTGACGTCACCTACAACCACCAATCACAACAGAGGACGAATCAGCTAATGAGACTGATATTTCCCACTAAATATATACATAAGGTGAGATGGTTCCTCTGGTTTATGGGCTGCTTTTGGCAAACAAATAAATAGTGGTAAAGCTTTTTGAACTTTTAATGGAATAAGTAACTGGTTTCTCGAGCAACAGCTCATAAATAGCAGAAACACTCTCTTGGTGGTACATTCCAGCCCTCTGATTGGCTGTATCTTCTCAGCTGTGATTGGTTATTGCCTTCGTTTCACGCACAAACGAACACATGCATAGAACATCGTAGCCAAAAAGTTAGTCAACTATTCCTTCAAATATGACTTATTTATGTAACTTACAACCTTTAATAGGATTCTTTATTTATTTTATTCTAAATTAAATAATATGACTAAGATTATTTTTTTGTTAAATTTATTTTCTATAGTCTACTTAATCTGAAATACGTATAGTTTTTTTTTACCCCTAGGTAACATCGTTTTATATCGTAGCCAAATCGTAGACAATTTAATCCTTCAAAAATACGTATTTATTCAGCTTAAGCAATTGAACAAGATTCATTATCTATTTGGTTAGTAAATTAATTCTATCGTAAGTTTGGTATTATGAAAAAATATAATTTATAAGACCTAATTCATCTATAATATGTATAGTTATTTCACTCCTACCGAGTCGAATTCATTCATAAAATACTATTGCCTGACGTCACATACAACCACCAATCACAGCAGAGGACGTATATGACGTCACATACTACAACCAATCATAGCAGGGGGCATACATGACGTCCTATACTACAACCAATCATAGCGGAGGGTATACATGACGTCACATACTACAACCAATCACAGCAGAGGACGTCTCAGCCAATGAGAGGACAGATATTTCGCGCTAAAAATGCATAAGACGAGAGGGTTCCTTCGACTTATGAGCTGCTGTAACTAATGACGTTTTTTCATCCTATTTTGTTTTTCATAAGCGTTTTAATGTAAATTTACGGGTATTTGGACAGGTTTCTCCAACAGCAACTCATAAGCTCTCGTTACTCTTGGTGGTACATTCCAGTCCTCTGATTGGCTATATCTTCCTCAGCTGTGATTGGTTATAACCTTGGTTTCACGCACAAACGAACACACGCATGAAACATCGTAGCCATAAAGTTAGTCAATTATTCCTTCGAATATGACTTATTTATCTAACTTACGGCCTTTAATAAGATTCCTTATTTATTTTATTTTAAAATTAATAGTATTACTAAGATTATTTTTTGTAAAATAAATTTTTCAAGCTCTAATTAATCTTAAATACGTATAGGTTTTTCTACGGCTTTATGCACAAACGAACACATATATCATCGTAGCCAGAATGTTAGTCAATTATTCCTTCGAATATGACTTATTTATTTAACTTACGGCCTTTAATAAGATTCCTTATTTATTTTGTTTTGAAATTGATAATGTTACTAAGATTATTTTTTGTAAAATTTAATTTTTAAGGCCCGAATTCATCTGAAATGGGCATTGGTTCATCCCCTTAGGGCTTACACTAGCATTCATTCATAAAAACATGATTAGTGACGTCACCTAAAACCACCAAGCACAGAAGAGGGCGAATCACCCAATGAAACAACAGATATTTCCCGCTAAATATACTTGAGGTGAGATGGTCGCAGGAACTCTCTCTTGGCGGGATAATCCAGCCCTCTGATTGGCTGTATCTTCTCAGCTGTGATTGGTTGTTATACCTGTGTACAAACTCATGCACACGTTTAACATCGCAGCCAGACCCTAGTTAATTATTTCTTCTAAAAAGACGCATTTATTCAGCTTAAGCATTCGAAAAAGATTTGTTATCTATTTTATTATTAAATTTATTATATTAAAAGTTTATTTTTACTATAAACTATAATTTATCAGTCTTAATTTATCTGCAATACGTATAGATACTTCACTCCTACCGAATCGAATTCATTCATAAAATACTATTGCCTGACGTCACATACAACAACCAATCACAGCAGAGGAGGTACCAGCCAATGAGACGACAGATATTTCGCGCTAAAAATGCATAAGACGAGAGGGTTCCTCCGACTTATGAGCTGCTGTTGACAAAAAACTCAGCTTCACGGGAGCAATTTCGGGTAAACACTCTAGCTAATGACGTTTTTTTTTCATCCTATTTTGTTTTCATAAGCGTTTCCATGTAAATCTACGGGTAATTGGGCAGGTTCCTCCAACAGCAACTCATAAGTCCCCGTTACTCTAGGTGGTACATTCCAGTCCTCTGATTGGCTACTTCTTCCTCAGTTGTGATTGGTTATTGCCTTCGTTTCACGCACAAACGAACAAACGCATAGAACATCGTAGCCATAAAGTTAGTCGATTATTCCTTCAAATATGACTTGTTTATCTAACTTACAACCTTTAATAAGATTTTTTATTTATTTTATTCAAAAATTAATAACATGACTAAGATTATTTTTTGTGAAATTTATTTTTTGAAGCTCGCGTTAATCTAAAATACGTATAGTTTTTTTTACCCCTAGGTAACATCGTTTTTATATCGTAGCCAAATCGTAGACAATTTAATCCTTCAAAAATACGTATTTATTCAGCTTAAGCAATTGAACAAGATTCATTATCTATTTGATTAGTAAATTAATTCTATCGTAAGTTTGGTATTATGAAAAAATATAATTTATAAGACCTAATTCATCTATAATATGTATAGTTATTTCACTCCTACCGAGTCGAATTCATTCAAAAAATACTATTGCCTGACGTCACATACAACCACCAATCACAGCAGAGGACGTACATGACGTCACATACTACAACCAATCATAGCAGAGGACGTACATGACGTCACATACAACCACCAATCACAGCAGAGGACGTCTCAGCCAATGAGACGACAGATATTTCGCGCTTAAAGTGCATAAGACGAGAGGGTTCCTTCGACTTATGAGCTGCTGTTGACCAAAAAATCAGATTCATGGGAGCCAATTAGGTCAAACGCTCTAACTAATGACGTTTTTTCATCCTATTTTGTTTTTCATAAGCGTTTTAATGTAAATTTACGGGTAATTGAGCAGGTTTCTCCAACAGCAACTCATAAGCTCTCGTTACTCTTGGTGGTACATTCCAGTCCTCTGATTGGCTATATTTTCCTCAGCTGTGATTGGTTATTGCCTTCGCTCACGCACAAACGAACACACGCCTGGAGCATCGTAGCCAGAAAGTTAGTCAATTATTCCTTCAAATATGACTTATTTATCTAACTTACAGCCTTTAATAAGATTTCTTATTTATTTTATTTTGAAATTAACAGTATTACTAAGACTATTTTTTGTAAAATAATTATTTTCAAGCTCAAATTATTCTAAAATACGTATAGGTTTTTCTATGATCTTACACACAAACGAACACACACACATATATCATCGTAGCCAAAAAGTTAGTCAATTATTCCTTCGAATACAACTTATTTATCTAATTTACGGCCTTTAATAAGATTCTTTATTTATTTTATTTTATAATTAATAGTATTTTTAAGACTAATTTTTGTAAAATTTATTTTTTCAAGCTCTACTTAATCTAAAATACGTATAGGTTTTTCACCCCTAGGCCTTCTCCGTAACCTTCATTCATAAATACGAGTGTCTGACGTCACACACAACTAGCCAATGAGACAGCAGATATTTCCCGTTATAAATGCATAAGGCGAGAAGGTTCCTCTAGTTTATGGGCTGCTGTTAACAAACAAGGTCCTGTAGAGAGTTGAGTTCCCCTGCTGTACAGGATATAAAAAGCAGCCCTTAAAAGTATAGATTTGAAAACAAAAAACATAGAAATGATCACCTAAATCAAGGTTAGCAAAACTTGATAGAGAGAGAGAGAGCTTAATTGGTGGGCGTGGCTGATACAGCTAGTTGTCAAACTAATCTTAAGTGAGACAATAATAAAATAACTGTAGTTCATATATTTGTCTCAAGGATTGTATGCAATTGTATTCAAATGAATGTTATATGGGTATTTATACAGTATGTATATACCAAATTATAACAAAGAATTCATTTTGTGTATTAGTAAAATAATGATTGTGAGAAGGTTGAGTTGTTCACTGAATTATAATTCTGGTCAACAAACGAAGAACTTTCCAACACACATCACCTGAAACTCTCGGTTCCTAATGAAACTTTTCAATGAAAATAATTTGCCCAAATTACACAGTTTCCACAATATCTAATCACCATCACATTCACAACTTTGAAAATGTGAAAAAAAAGTTCGTCAAATTTCTTAGCAGATTAAATCAAAGTATGTGATTAAAACAGTTCTGTATTTATCAAATAAAACACTGAGCAGATACTAAAAGGCTACTACCCTCTATTTCAATCATGGGAACAAAAAATCTATAGAAAGTAGGTATTATAAACATTTGATCTGGGTTATAAAATCCAGGCCTACGGCCATTCACTTTTACAGTAACAACTACAATTATAGGTCATTACAGTGTGCCCAATTGGAACTCAAACCACACGGCTACAATTATACTCCGTCCTATCATTAATTGAAAAGTTAAAGCCACATCTGGAAACGATCTCATTTAATAACCACCACACGCAAAGGCAGCCATTTTGGGGAACGTCTTTAATGAACAAAAATTTCTTTGCCAATGAAAAACCCTTAAAGAAATTCGATGGTTTACTATCACACTTGAAAACCTACAACACATATAATGTATTCGAATCTCCGGTATTTTGAGTAATACAACAACAGCGAGAACATAATAAAAAGAAATAAACCTTGTAAAGTGTGTCCCTCCTTACCCAGTAAATCCTTCATTGTTCACAGAATCACAAGTTAAAATACAATTCCTTCTTCCTGTCCCAGTGTCTGGGACAGAAATGAACCTTCTTCTACTGTCTAAACTGTCAGAAACATCCCTAGAGTCCCTAAAAGTTCCCTAGACCAGAAATAATTTTCTCCAGGTAGTCCCCCAATAAATATTGGAACCTGTAGCCCACTAAATACTGTACTATGTACTCCTGTATCTTCTACGATTATAATACATTCTGTATTTACTTTTAATTATGGTATTTGTGAAACCACAAACAGTAAAATTCATTTTTAATAACCAATTTGTGTTCTGATTTCAGTTTGTGCTTTGAAAGATATATTAATCAAATTATAATTGTAATTAATCTTATTGAAGACTGAATTATTCATGAGTGTTTAGGTAGTGTTTTACAGTTACCAGATGTATAAGAATTCCCAATCTAGATGTCCCCTAAAACCTCTAAAAATTCCCAGATTTGGGGACAAATTCTCAACAAGTTGTCCCCCTGGTTAAAGAATTGCTTTATCCAATCAGAGACCTCCACCATAGCCTGCGTTCTATGGCCTTTTCATCAGCTAAAACTATAGTATTTTGCTTAGGATAAATATTAAAACATTCTTTCAATAGATTAATTCAATTATAATAGGAGTTCATAAGATATTCGTATGAATATAATCTAATATTTAATGGATATATACGAGGGAAATGTATAAGCAAGTTACCCCTAGAACAGTGGGGCTAAAGAAAAAGAAAACGGTACAGCTTTTCATTTAGAGAAAACGTAAGTTTTCTTAATAAAGGGTAACTATTATATTTACCAAAACGAAAAATTTTTATTTTCTTTTTCGTTATAATGTCATCTTAGCAAACTTATGAGTTAATGCCCTTAGGAATATTATCTTCCATAACTTATATAGTTGTATGGTACAAAATCAGTAAGATTCACTTAAGAATAGTTAAACTATCACCACAAACTAAAAGTAGATAGGGTGTATGTATAATAGCGGCCACCTGTATGTAGGATGATGGCTAAGAATACAGCAGTATAAGGGGGACCAAAGGGGAGTAACCCCAATTAGGCAAGTAAGGACATGGCATGTAGGTTAGGTTAGGGGGTAGGAAGTTTAGGTTAGCTGGTACCCATTCCTATACACATGGGAGGAACTGGCCGCTAACGTACATAGGCTCTATTTATAGTTAGCCTATAGACTTCATGTAAACCAGTATTAGCCTAATGTTTGTTTAACTATCTTTACAAACATTTATTTTTTAAATGAAGGGAGATGTTATGTAAATACCCTTATAATAGTTTTGACGGGTTAAAGAAGCAGTTAAACGATGTAACTATATCCTTTGTGATGTATTTGTTGCCTAGTTCACACTGGGTGAATGGAGGAGTTTTGAAATGAAGGAATTAAGTTTGGTTGCATTTGATGCATTTTATTGAATACCAAATGGAATTGGAAATACACAATATTTTACATTAAAAGCAGCTGCTTAATTTCATGTTTAAATTAATTTAAAGATCTAATAGTTGAGCGTTTTGGTGTAGGTCTACTGTATACTTCTGAAAATAGACTGCTATTTGAATATCTTTTTTACTAGCTAAGCTACAGCCCAAGTTGGGAAAGCAATATACTATAACCCCCAGGGCTCCAACAGGAACAATAGCCTAGTGAGGAGAGGAAACAAGGAAACAAATAGAATACTGTGCCAGAGTGTACCCTCAAACAAGAGAACTCTAACCCAAGCCAGTGGAAGAAGACCATGGTACAGAGGCTATGACACTACCCAATACTAGAGAACAATGGTTTTACTTTAGAATGCTCTTCTCCTGGAAGAGCTGCTTAAAGATGATGCCAATATAAAAACTGTCACTGAAATATAGATTGACGTATTGCTATAATTGTGAATATAGCATTTGATAATGATAGCTGGCAAACACAAGATGAACCTCAAACTTCATTAGAATAGTTAATTTCAATTTTGAACATTATGAATACAGTAGGCCTTAAGTAACCTAATGGCAGAAGAGGTTACAAAATTCTCTTGCCTGAGTATACACTCGGGCAAACTATTATCTTCTTTCTCTTCTAGTTTTTTTTTCCAGCTTTTCTAGTTTATATATGAAAGATGTTTTTTAATTTTGTTACTGTTTTTAAAATATACTATATTAATTCTTACTTACTTATCTTGTAGTTTATTTATTTTCTTGTTTTCTTTCCTCACTGGGCTATTTTCCTTGTTGGAGCCCTTCGGGTTATAGCATCCTGCCTTTTCCAACTGGGGTTGTAGCATAGCAACTAATAATAATACTATTAATAGGTGGACTTAACACTAAGGAAGTAGTAATAATAAAGAAGACAAGATTGAATATGATAGATTTAATAATTTTAAAAAAGGACATCCAAATACGTAGGGTACGGACATGCATCAGGTAACATGTAAATCGCATTGCCGCCTCTCTTAACTTTGGTATTTTCTTGACATTTAAAATGAATTCTAAGAACAAATGACATCCATTGTCATGAAGAGGTGAACTACTGGACATTAAACATCACCCCCAAAAGACTTAGAATTTCAAACTCCTCATGTATATCAGTAGGCCTAGACATTTCTAAATACCTGTATGATTAAAAATGTGAATGATTTAGGAAGGTTGACGGCTGTACCTTGCATTGAACAAGAAACCACCATCTGTTGATGAAACTACTTACCGTTATACCTAAGCTTGTGTGAATCATAACAGAAAATTTTGCAAGACACCAGCATTGAACGATGGTCTGATGGCTACCGTTCTTTAAAGGTCGCTCATGAATGGCAGAGGCAAGGGACAGTGACAATGCCCTAGAGACTGATCTTATATACATATGATCAGTGCTCAAGTCCCCTCACCACCCAAGCTAGGACATTGGAGGGCTAGACAATGGCTGCTTATAACAATATGTAGACCTAGAGACTCCCCTCAAATCACCTACCCTTAGCTCACAAGGTTGGCGAGGTTGTAGACTACAAAAAACTATCAAGGTTGCGCTGGTCTCAAGGCCCCAGTCCAACACATTACGAAGACAGGGTTGTTTTCAATAGGTACCATTGAAGAAAATGCCTAATGACGTGAAAAACTACTATGCTTTACTTTACGTAGGAAGATGACATAGTTTAAATTAAATAGCCATGCTAACAAATGCAAGCCTTGACTGGCACTACAGAAGGATGGCAATGTAACACCAGAAAATTTTATGGTGCCTTTTTGCAACTTGCTCTAGGCTTTATTTGCACAAGAAAATATGCGTACCTGTAGGTAGTAGGCTAGCCAAGGCACCAGCCACCCACTGAGAAACTACCGTTGGAGAGTTATTGGGTCCTTTGACTGGCCAGATAGTGTTAAAATAGATTCCTTCCTGGTTATGGCTCAATTTTCTTTGCCTACACAAACACCAAATAGTTTGGACTATTCTTTACACATTCTCCTCTTTCATCACACAACTGACAACACTAAGATAACCAAATAATTCTTCTTCACTCAAGGGGTTAAATACTGTACTGTAATTGTTCAGTGGCTACTTTCCTTTTGGTAAGGGTAGAAGAGACTCTTTAACTATGGTAAACAGTTCTTCAGGATACTCTAAAACTAAACCGCTGTATTGTACTCTAGTCTTGGGGAGTGCCATAGCCTTTGTACAATGGTTTTCTATGGTCTTGGGTTATTGTTCTCTTGCTTGAGGGTACACCCAGGCATACTATTCTATGTTTCCTTATTTCCTTTCCTTACTGGGCTATTTTTCTTGCTGGAGCCCTTGGGCCTATAGCATACTGCTTTTACAATTAGAGTTCTAGCTTAGCTATATATAAATGTACATGTTCCCAATTATTGGCAATCAGTTGTCAAGAAATTTATTACAAGAATTAGACAGCAAAGATTGGTAGTCAAATCAGAATACAGAGGACCATGCCCACTTAGTTTAGGCCTTACAGAGACATCCAAACAAAATATACAAAGCATTTTATTAACGCAAGGACCTTTGCATTAAATACATCTATAACATAAAAAGCATTTCTTGCAAAACAGAATAAAAAATAGTTTACGCTACTTTAACATTACATAATTTACCAATAAACTAAAGGGACAACTTTACCGCAAAGTTTGTCAATTAAGAATAATAACTTTTGTCTTAAGAAACCATAGAAACTTGAGGTATTTCCATGAACCTTAGTGAAGTGGAACATGAGAATAAGCATCAGATGGGTTAACTGAAAATATCCCATCCCTCCCTTTGATTGCATCTCAGGACACAGGAGTACGAAGATATAAAAAGGGTAACATTATTCGAGAACAATTTTGGCTCTGAAACCCAGTAACAGTTGAATCATGATACCCTTATATTGAAGACCACGGGGACTGAGGCAACGTAAAACTAACCTACTCTTTAAGCTGATGCTAAGAACGAAATAAAGTGTGTCAATGTTTGAAAGGAGATTCTTTCTATAGGTTCAAATTAATGGGGGAATATTTCTTTACTAGAAATGAATGGCGACAGATTGTGCCACAGTTTCAATAGGCCACGCTGCTATCTTGGGTCAACTTGGTGGGCGTTGAGGTAGCGGCAGTACGGAAGTCAGCATATGAAGCTACATTTGCAATGGAAAACAGGGAAGGGTGGGCTGTAGCACCTTAAGAATACCAACCAAACTCCAAGTCCCTTGTAAGGCTAACTCACAAAATTGGGGAATATGCCTTGGTAGAGAGAATTGATTTTACAAAATAAATCTTGGCAAATAGGTGTATCATTTTTATATTGCACCATTACTGAAAAATTCCATCCACTGCACCAACTTGAGGATGTTTGGCTAGAGAAATAGATGGTATTTTCTTTCTCACCAAGTTACAAACATGTCTATCAATCGCCATCTCTGACCTTTCCTTATGTCCAGATTCTTCAGTTCCAAAAATTAATGCATTCCGAACTTGATCATCTTATCCAAACAGGTAGATGCTCTGAGAATGGCTGACAAATCCTGTATAAAAGATATAATATTCCCAGAACAAACAATACGCTCTGCATAAAACCAGTTAAAGTTTTTTAAACATCTATTTTCCTCTGCATTAGATTAAACAATATTATATGAAAATCATGAGATTTGACTGGACTGCCATTCATGTGATAATTGCTAATAACAAGAAAAAAAATAATCTGCAGAATATGTCAGTAGAAGTTTTCTTTAGATCGACGCAGACAGATAGAGAAGATAGTGGGCCAACCCCCGTCGTCTTAATTGTCTCAATACTATACTAGAGACTTAAAGGTTGAAGGTCTCTGGTTTCAGTTCCAGATTTATCAGAATAGATGCTCACCAGAACGTCAGGCAGGAAAGCCCTAACCCCCAACTGTGGTGCCCAACCACAGCAGTGGCCTCTCCAAACAGCTTAAACTCGCGGTCCCGGGCGGGGATCCATCTGCCGCCATGCGAATGCTAGGCAAACTAGCTACCACTGTACTAGCCAGGAAGCTATTAAGCCTATTAAAAGAAAACAGGGAAATTTTTCAGCTTTTGGGGTAAGCATCAATGTAAGGAAGCAAACAAGATTTTGAAGTATATGTGAACATCAGGTGAAGTTTGGAAAAATAAAAAAAGAGAAAATGCTTAAAATTTACATTAATTTAGGATGGAAATAAATAAAATTCACTTATTCAATTTAAACAAAATTTATATATAAATTTGATAGTGTTGATCGAGGCATAAAACATCTGTTCAAGAAGTGTTATTAATTCAGCACAAAGGAAAATTCCCCAGTGAGAGACACTCATATTACACAATAACTGATATCTTACATTTAATAGAAGACTGGCATGACAAAATAATTCTTACTAATGAATATTCTTCTATAAAGGTCTCAGGGCTTAATACATTCTACCTCAAGTTGAAAAACATCCATACTTGTTTTAAATACTATAAAAGAGCTGTTTAGTTAAAAGATTCTCCCTCTTCAAGTAATTATACCAATCGAGATAGTCAATGACCCCTTTAATATCAAACTTTTGAACATTGCTGCTTATTATACATAACCCTAAAATGCAAAAAATAGAAACCTAAAAAACATCGGTGAAAGAAATTCTTTGAATGTAAAATGTATATAATGATGGACCAGAATCCTTCAAATGCTAATTTTTGGTTCTCTCTTTAAATTATTTCAAAATAGTTCTTCACACTTTCCATTTAAAGGTTTAAGGTTTAAAGGCTGCTCATGAATAGCAGAGACAAGGGACAGTTTCATTGCCGTAGATGCTAACCATATATACATATGATCAGCACCCACACTAGGACCAAGGATGGCTAGGCAATGGCTGCTGATAACTCAGCAGGTAGACCTATAGGGTCCCCCAAAGGCCCCATCTTTCCCTCACAAGGATGGTGAGGTTGCAGCGATCGTAGAAACTAACGAGTTTGACCGGGACTCGAACCCCCGTCTGGCAATCAGCAGACAAGGACGTAAGCAACAGGACGGCGTCTTTATATGCAGCTCTTTCCACACGCTTCAACTTTACCGGGGCCAGATGACTTCAGCGTATTGCTTGCCTGAAATAGAAGTCTCAGAATTAGTCCTGTAGTCTAAACAATCTATGAAAGCTTTCACTGCAGAAATGACTGACGATTAATCTCACTTAGTAATTTGAAGGTTTAATATTTTTCATGAAATATTAATTCAGCTTATAATTTAAAGGTTTAAAATCTGCAAAATTAATATATATATTTGAATCTGATAAATTCCTAATCATTCATTAAAAAGAAATCCCAAAATTGCTTTACAATTTAACCATATTCCTAAATATTCCCCTATGGTCTCTTGCCAGGCTCTTCAAGTTTTCTAACACTGACAGTGTCATCTATTCTTATATCTGTACTGTACTGTGAAATCCAAAGGCTCTATCAACAAGAACAACCTCAAAATTAATTCATTGAAACCTAGTAAGCAGAACTATACAAAAAAAAAGGTCTGTGAGTTGTACAAGTGACAATTAAAATCATTAATAGCTAAGGTACAATCCAAGTTGGAAAAGCAGGATGCTATAAGCACAAGGGGTCCAACAGGGAAAAAAATAGCACAGTGAGGAAAGCAAACAAGGAAATCAATAAACTACAAAAGTAATGAACAATTAAATAAAATATTTCAAAAACAGTAACAATATTAAAATAGATCTTTCATATGTAAACTATAAAAACTTCAAAAAAACAGGAGGAAGAGAAATAACAGAATAGTGTGCTCAAGTGTACCCTCAAGCAATAGATCATTTATTTCAAAAGACAGCAACAGCTGATCTTCTAATGAAGGGGTAACTAACAAAGAGGCAAAAGAAAGAAAATCTTCAAGAGCAATCATCAGTACAGAATTAATATGGTGAAAATGAAGATGTTAGCTGACAGAAATAAAATCATGGTAGTTTCAAGATCTTTAATACTCTCAATTTCAGACTACTATTCGAATAAAATCATACCTTATTAACCCTTTAACCCCCAGGCTATTTGGAAATTTCCAACCCTTAACCCACAAGGGGTTATTTTTTTCCAAGCACATTTTGCAGTATATATTTTTTAAATTGCTCTAACAGCCTTAATTTTTGTCATAGAAAGGTCAGGTTGGTCTCATTCTCTTGGAAAATGCCTGAATTTTCTCAAAAAAATATAAAAAATATGAAAAATGTTATTTTCATTAGTAAAATAAATTTTTGAATATACTTACCCGATAATCATGTAGCTGTCAACTCCGTTGCCCGACAGAATTCTACGGAAGGGATACGCCAGCGATCACTATACAAGAAGGGGGTGTACTCACCAGCGCCACCTGTGGCCAGGTACTGCAGTACTTCTTGTTGACACCACCTCAATTTTTCCTCGGTCCACTGGTTCTCTATGGGGAGGAAGGGTGGGTCAATTAAATCATGATTATCGGGTAAGTATATTCAAAAATTTATTTTACTAATGAAAATAACATTTTTCAATATTAATCTTACCCGATAATCATGTAGTTGATTCACACCCAGGGAGGTGGGTGAAAACCAGTGCACATGTATATCAAGAAGCTAAGTATCCCGTATTTCATATTATCAGTTATTCAAAATAACAATGAAATTATAAGTACCTGGTAAGGAAGTCGACTTGAACCATTACTCTGCCTTTAATAAGTTCGTCTTCCTTACTGAGCGCAGCGTTCCTCTTAGGAGGCTGAACAACCCTAAGGTGCTGAAGTATAAAGGGCTGCAACCCATACTAAAGGACCTCTACACAACCTCTAACCTAGGCGCTTCTCAAGAACGAATTGACCACCCGCCAAATCAACTAGGATGCGGAAGGCTTCTAGCCTACCGTAACAACCCAAAAAACAACAATAAAAGCATTCAAGAGAAAGGTTAAAAAAGGTTATGGGATTAAGGGAATGTAGTGGCTGAGCCCTCACCTACTACTGCACTCGCTGCTACGAATGGTCCCAGGGTGTAGCAGTTCTCGTAAAGAGACTGGACATCTTTGAGATAAAATGATGCAAACACTGACTTGCTCCTCCAAAAAGTTGCATCCATAATACTCTGCAGAGAACGGTTCTGTTTAAAGGCCATCGAAGTGGCTACAGCTCTCACTTCGTGGGTCCTTACCTTCAGCAAAGCAAGGTCTTCATCCTTCATGTGAGAATGAGCTTCTCTAATCAGAAGCCTTATATAATACGAAACTGCGTTTTTGGACATAGGCATCGAAGGTTTCTTGATGGCACACCATAAGGCCTCTGATTGTCCTCGTATAGGTTTTGACCTTTTAAGATAGTATTTTAGAGCTCTGACAGGGCAAAGAACTCTCTCTAGCTCGTTACCCACCATGTTGGAAAGGCTAGGAATTTCGAACGATCTAGGCCAAGGACGTGAAGGAAGTTCATTTTTTGCTAAAAATCCGAGCTGTAAGGAACATGTTGCTGATTCGGATGTGAATCCTATGTTCCTGCTGAAGGCGTGAACCTCACTAACTCTTTTGGCTGTTGCAAGGCAGACGAGGAAAAGAGTTTTGAGAGTAAGGTCTTTGAAAGAAGCTGACTGGAGAGGTTCAAACCTAGGAGACATAAGGAACCTTAAGACTACGTCTAGATTCCAGCCTGGAGTGGACAATCGACGTTCTTTAGAAGTCTCGAAAGATTTAAGGATGTCTTGTAGATCCTTGTTGGAGGAAAGATCCAAACCTCTGTGGCGGAGAACTGAAGCCAACATACTTCTGTACCCTTTGATCGTAGGAGCCGAAAGAGATCTAACATTCCTAAGATGTAACAGGAAGTCAGCAACTTGGGTTACAGAGGTATTGGTAGAGGAAACTGCATTGGCTCTGCACCAGCTTCGGAAGACTTCCCACTTGGATTGATAGACTCTACGAGTGGATATCCTCCTTGCTCTGGCAATCGCTCTGGCTGCCTCCTTCGAAAAGCCTCTAGCTCTAGCGAGTCTTTCGACAGTCTGAAGGCAGTCAGACGAAGAGCGTGGAGGTTTGGGTGTACCTTCTTTACGTGAGGTTGACGTAGAAGGTCCACTCTTAGAGGGAGAGTCCTGGGAACGTCGACCAGCCATTGTAGTACCTCTGTGAACCATTCTCTTGCAGGCCAAAGGGGAGCAACCAGCGTCAGCCGTGTCCCTTCGTGAGAGACGAACTTCTGAATGACTCTGTTGATGATCTTGAACGGCGGGAATGCATATAGCTCGAGATGGGACCAATCCAGCAGAAAAGCATCCACGTGAACTGCTGCTGGGTCTGGAACTGGGGAACAGTACAAAGGGAGCCTCTTGGTCATGGAGGTGGCAAACAGATCTATCGTTGGCTGACCCCACAAGGTCCAAAGTCTGTTGCACACGCTCTTGTGAAGGGTCCATTCCGTGGGGATGACTTGATCTTTCCTGCTGAGGCGATCTGCCGAGACGTTCATATTGCCCTGAATGAACCTCGTTACCAGTGAGAGGTTTAGACTTCTTGACCAAATGAGGAGGTCCCTTGCTATCTCGTACAGCTTCCTCGAATGGGTCCCTCCCTGCTTGGAGATGTATGCCAAGGCTGTGGTGTTGTCGGAGTTCACCTCCACCACCTTGTTTAGCAGGAGGGACTTGAAGTTCATTAAAGCCAGATGAACTGCCAGCAACTCCTTGCAGTTGATGTGAAGCGTTTCCTGTTCCTTGTTCCATGTTCCCGAGCATTCCTGTCCGTCCAAGGTCGCGCCCCAGCCCGAGTCTGATGCGTCCGAATAGAGATGAAGATTGGGGGTCTGAACCGCTAACGATAGACCCTCCTTGAGAAGGATGTTGGTCTTCCACCACATGAGAGAAGTCTTCATCTCTTTGGTAACAGGAATAGAGACCGCTTCGAGCGTCATATTCTTGTCCCAGTGAGCTGCTAGATGGAATTGAAGGGGGCGGAGGTTGAGTCTCCCTAACTCGGTGAACAGGGCTAACGATGACAGGGTCCCTGTTAGACTCATCCACTGTCTCACCGAGCATCTGTTCCTCTTCAGCATGCTCAGAATGCACTCTAGGGCTTGGCTGATTCTTGGGGCCGACGGAAAAGCCCGAAAAGCTTGACTCCGAATCTCCATTCCCAGGTAAACGATGGTTTGGGAAGGAATAAGCTGGGACTTTTCTAAGTTGACCAAAAGACCCAGTTCCTTGATCAAGTCCAAAGTCCAGTTGAGACTCTCCAGACAGCGACGACTTGTGGGGGCTCTTAACAGCCAGTCGTCTAAATAAAGGGAGGCTCTGATGTCCGCCAAGTGGAGGAATTTCGCAATATTCCTCATCAGTCGCGTAAACACCATAGGCGCCGTGCTTAGGCCAAAACACAGGGCTTGGAATTGGTACACAACCTTTCCAAAAACGAATCTCAGGAAAGGTTGGGAGTCTGGATGAATAGGAACGTGAAAGTAAGCGTCTTTCAGATCCAACGAGACCATCCAGTCCTCCTGCCTGACCGCTGCTAGGACCGACTTCGTCGTCTCCATAGTGAACGTCTGCTTGGTGACATAAGCATTGAGCGCACTGACGTCCAGCACCGGTCTCCAACCTCCTGTCTTCTTGGCCACCAGAAAGAGACGGTTGTAGAAGCCCGGGGATTGATGGTCCCGGACTATCACCACTGCCTCCTTCTGTAACAGGAGCGACACCTCTTGGTGTAACGCTAGCCTCTTGTCCTTTTCCTTGTAGTTGGGAGAGAGGTTGATGGGAGAAGTGGTCAGAGGGGGATTGCGGCAGAATGGTATCCTGTAACCCTCCCTTAGCCACTTGACAGACTGGGCGTCTGCACCTCTTCTTTCCCAAGCTTGCCAGAAGATCTTGAGTCTGGCTCCTACTGCTGTCTGGAGAGGAGGAGAGTCAATGTTTGCCTTTCGAAGGCTTGGGACCTTTCTTGGACCTGCCCCTGAAACCGTCTGGACGGGTACTTCCTCGGCTGGGGGCTCTGCCACGAAAGGGCGGAATAAATCTTGTAGCAGGAGTATCGGCCACTGGGGTGCGGTAAGTTCTAGGAACCGAAGGAGCAACCTTAGCCTTACGTGCTGAAGAGGCCACAAGGTCATGAGTGTCCTTCTGAATAAGAGCCGCAGACAATTCCTTGATAAGGTCCTCAGGAAACAGGAACTTAGAAAGCGGAGCAAAAAGTAACTGAGACCTTTGACAAGAGGTGATACCAGTGGAAAGGAAGGTGCAAAGTTGTTCCCTTTTCTTGAGTACTCCCGAAACAAACATGGAGGCAAGTTCGCCGGAACCATCGCGAATTGCTTTATCCATACAGGACATTATAAGCATGGCCGAGTCCTTGTCAGATGGGGCAGTCTTCTTGCTCAAGGCCCCCAGGCACCAGTCGAGAAAATTAAAAATCTCAAAGGCGCGAAAGACTCCCTTTAAGAAGTGGTCTAAGTCAGAAAAGGTCCAGCAGACCTTAGAGCGCCTCATAGCCGACCTTCGTGGAGAGTCAACCAAACTTGAGAAGTCAGCCTGGGCAGAGGCAGGGATTCCCAAGCCTGGTTCCTCTCCTGTGGCATACCATACGCCCGCCTTAGAAGTCAGCTTAGTAGGTGGAAACATGAATGACGTCTTCCCTAGTTGCTGCTTGGACTGCAACCAATCCCCTAACATTCTCAAAGCTCTCTTAGAAGATCTAGCGAAGACGAGCTTAGTGTAGGCAGACTTAACAGGTTGCATGCCTAGAGAAAACTCTGATGGAGGAGAGCGAGGGGTAGCAGAAACAAAGTGATCCGGGTAAACTTCTCTGAAAAGAGCCAGGACCTTGCGAAAGTCAATGGAGGGTGGTAACGACTTGGGTTCCTCCACGTCAGAAGAGGGATCATCCAGGTGCGCAGCTTCCTCCTCAGAAACCTCATCACCTGAGGGTTGAGAAGCGAGAGGTAAAGTTACAGCGGTATGCTGAATGGCAGAATCCTGACAAGCGGGTGCATATACACTTGCGGATTCATCCTCAAGTCTCTGTTGAAGAGGATGAGGGCTGGTAATGACAAAGTCATGAGGCTGGGAAGAAGGAGGCTCTGCGGGAGTCTGGGGAGCAAGCGTGGTGAGAGGCGACTGTAGTAAAACCTGAGGTTCAGGCTGCAAAGACTGCTCAAGCTGAGGAGAAAGAGGTAGATGCATGCGTTGAGGTGGCTGACTCATTGCATGAGGTTCATGTCTCAAGAGTTGCGCTTGCTTCAAGGGTTGAGGTGGCTGCGCAGTAAGAGGTTCCTGTCTCACGAGTTGAGGTTCTTGAGGTGGGTGCTGCGAGAGTTGAGGTGGCGGCTGCGCAGAAAGAGGCTCCTGTCTCACGAGTTGAGGTTCTTGAGGTGCTTGCCTCGAGAGTTGAGGTTCTCGCCTCGAGGAAAGTGGAGGTATCAGCTGCGAGAGCTGAGGTGGCTGCCTCAAGGATGGCAGAGGTTGTCGTACCTCAAGAGGTTGCTGCCTCGAGGGTGGTCTTACTGCAAGAAACTCTTGCCTCAAAGGTAGAGGAGGTTGTAAGGCATAAGACTCCTGTCCCCATTGTTGAGGAGGTTGCCGCGTGGTAAGAGGTTCCTGCCTCAAGGAAGGTGGAGGTTGCTGCACAACGCTGGTATCTGGCAACTTCCAACGCGGTAGCTCACGCATGGAGGTAGCTTGAGGAACCTCAACTTCGTACGTCTGGCAGACTGGACTGCGTAGAGGAGGAGGAGCGCTCGCAGGAGGAGGTGTAACCTTCTCTGCCTGAAACTCACGCATCAATACCGCAAGCTGCGACTGCATAGACTGCAGCAAAGCCATCTTGGGATCAACAGACGTTGAGGTCTGTTGAGGCAGAGCCTTAACAGAAGTTGAGGTCTGTTGAGGCATCGCCTTACCTCTCTTAGGAGGCGTGCAGTCACCTGATGACTGCGGCGAGTCAGAGCTAGCCCAATGACTACATCCGGGCTGTAGAACTTGTGCGGTCTGGACTTTACGCTTAAGAGGTCTTGAGACCTGAGTCCAGCGTTTTCTCCCCGAAAATTCTTCTGCAGACGAGGAAAATAAGGGCTCAATCGTCTGAGAGTGGAAGTGACGATCTCTGTAAGATACGCCCGCAACCACCGAGGATACTGCTGTGCGCCGATCAAGGCCTGCCGAACCCTTTTGCCCTTCGACATTGCTTCTCCCCTGGGCTTGGGAGCTTGCAAGAGGTCCCGGACTGGGATGACGACTGGCACGCACAGAAGTACCCTCACGCACAACACTGACACTGACACTAGCACTCGGCACAGCACTGGCACTACCACTTCCCACTGCACTTTTCACTTTAAGTTCCTTGACGTCTGCCAAGAGGAACTTGTGGTCACTCACTACCGACTCCACTTTATCACCTAAAGCCTGAATGGCACGTAAAACATCAGACATATCAGGCTGAGCACAAATAGTAGGATCGGGGGTAGCCACTACAGGGGGAGGAAAAGGTTGAGGATCATGGGGTGAGGAATAAAGCGAAGAGCGAGCCGAACTCCTCCTAACTCTCTCTCTCTCTAACTTAGTGGTATACTTGAGGAATCGAACAAAATCAAGTTCCGAAAGTCCGGCGCATTCCTCACATCGATCTTCCAACTGACAGGATTTTCCCCTACAGTCGGAACAAACGGTGTGAGGATCAACCGAGGCCTTCGGAATACGCCTAATACAAGTCCTACATCGTCTTTGGGGAGGAGCTTGAGAAAGGTCGGACATCTTGAATCAAAGAACAGTCAAGGGGGAATTCCAATTAAAGCAAAATATCGTTAACCATTAATCAAATCAATCTAAAAGCTATCTAAGCTAAGAGACAAGTTTCCTGTATAGCGAAAGCTGAAATCTTAGTGCAATACTTCACCAAAAACCGTGAACAAGACTCCAAAATTATAAGCGTATCCATGTAGGTCTTGCCGGAAGCACGACAGAGGAAAAATTGAGGTGGTGTCAACAAGAAGTACTGCAGTACCTGGCCACAGGTGGCGCTGGTGAGTACACCCCCTTCTTGTATAGTGATCGCTGGCGTATCCCTTCCGTAGAATTCTGTCGGGCAACGGAGTTGACAGCTACATGATTATCGGGTAAGATTAATATTGAAAAAATAAATTTTTATAGCATTTTTTTGCAAGGACGTACCGGTACGTCTATGGGGGTAAAGGGATGGCTTTTGTGAAACGTACCAGTACGTCCTTTGGGGGAAAAAGGGTTAACCTACAAGTGATAAGCACACTGACTTCTTACAAGACCCGGAGGCAATTGATACTTCAAAATACTAATAGCAATACTGTACATTATACAATGTAAGATTCCCCCATCAGGTCACCTCTGTCGAACTCAGAGGTGATATTGTAACAGAGTTGACTAACATCAAGACGTTTGTCCACTAAAGACATATGCATTACAGTATAGGCAAAGTTTGGACTCAGATTGATTAAGTTTCCTCGGATATGCAAAACAAAGTAACTTATTATTATTATTACAAGCTAAGCTACAACCCTAGTTGGAAAAGCAAAATCCTATAAGCCCAAGGGCTCCAACAGGGAAAAATTGCCCAGTGAAGAAAGGAAATAAGGCAATAAATAAACCATATAAAAAGTAATGAACAATTAAAATAAAATATTTTAAAAATTTAACTTTTAAAAAATAATATATAAACTATAAAAAGACTTATGTCAGCCTGTTCAACATGAAAAATTTTTTGCAAGTTTGAATTTTTGAAGTTCTACCAATTCAACTACTCAATAATGATCATTCCACAACTTGGTCACAGCTGGAATAAAACTTCTAGAATACTGTGTAGTATTGAGCTTCATGTGGGAGAAGGCCTGACTATTAGAATGAACTGCTTGCCTAGTATTATGCAGTACTAGAGGTAAGTCCAGCTAACTAAACAGATCAAGGACGAAATAGACTTTCCATTAAAGCCAATCTCATAGTCCTTAATAATTATCAGATAGTGTACTGAAGGGAAAGACTAGTGGGGAATAGTGATATGAAAAGGATACATGAATGAAATATAAAGACAGAAGTCACTACCATGAAAATTTTGAGAGAAACAACAGTCTCCTTTTCATTCGTCATCGGAGTAATTCCAGTGCCAGTTCTGATATGAATTCTGTAATATTATTATTAATAGCTAAGCTGCTTCCTCCGGTGCCTTAGATGACCGCGGAGGTAGCAGCAGTAGGGGATTCAGCATTATGAAGCTTCATCTGTGGTGGATAACAGGGGAGGGGGAGGGTGGGCTGTGGCACCCTAGCAGTACCAGCTGAACTCGGTTGAGTCCCTTGTTAGGCTGGGAGGAACGTAGAGAGGAGAGGTCCCCTTTTTTGTTTCATTTGTTTGATGTCAGCTAACCCCCCAAAATTGGGGGAAGTTCCTTGGTATATGTATGTATGTAAGCTACAACCATAATTTGAAAAGTAAGATGTTTCCAAGGGCTGCAACAGGGGAAATAACCCAGTGAGGAAAGGAAGTAAGCTATGTATGAGAATAGTGAAAAATAAGAATTTCTTAAAATCAATAAATGTTAAAATAATATATCATATAAACAGTGAAGAAAACCTATTTTACCTTAGTTAACACAGTTTGAAGTTCCACTATAGGTTCAGTGTGCCATACCAATTTATAAAACCTTCTTGTTGATTTTAGTTTTGAGGCAGATACCGATGTTTGACATCTGAAAGTATAAGCAATCTTAGACAAAGCGAGTGGTTGAAGGAATTAAAAAAAGAAAACAAACTGAATATCAAACTCGCTTCAACCAATTTAAAATCATTAATGAAATACCACCATAAGAGGCTCTGGCACCCTAGCAGTACCAGCTGAACTCAGTCGAGTCCCTTGTTAGGCTGGGAGGAACGTAGAGAGTAGAGGTCCCCCCTTTTTTTTTTTTTTTTTTCATTTGTTGATGTCGGCTAACCCCCAAAATTGGGGGAAGTGCCTTGGTATATGTATGTATGTATGTATAATTATCTTTTTGCTCTACTGTAATTTAATTTATAAAGAAAAATTCTCAGAGTAATTCTAAAAGCAAATAAAACTAGAACTCTGGAAATAACCAATTCACTGAATTATGTATAAAAATTCTGAACAGCAGAACTACCAAGTATAGAATATCTATTGATTAAATTATTGATATTTAGGATAATATAAAAAATAGCAACAGGCAGAAATTAAACAATTTTGACATCCATGGAGGTCCAGAAATAGTAAATATATTGACAAGGGGACATTAATGAAAATGAAAAAAAATATATCGACACAATCAAATATTTTTGCAGGCACATTTCAAATTCATTCTTGGTGAAGGAAATCTTATCAACGAACTATAGTCAATTTCTTTTAGCGAGACAGATTTGCACCGAGTCGAAGGGGTGCCCTTTTGGCTCGGAAAAGTTTCCTGATCGCTGATTGGTTGGACGAGATAATTCTAACCAATCACCGATCAGGAAACTTTTCCGAGCTAAAAGGGCACCGCTACGAGTCGGTGCAAATCTGCCTCGTTAAAAGAAATTGACTATAGGATAACTGGAATCTCACTCCTCTCTTACTGAAATCTATTATTATTATTACTTGCTAAGCTACAACCCTAGTTGGATAAGCAAGATGTTAACTTATAAGCCCAAGGGCTCCGATAGGGATAACAGCCCAGTGCAGAAAAGAAAGAAGGAAATAAATAAACTACAAGAGTAATAATTAACAATTAAAATAAGATATCTTAAGAACAGTATCAACATCAAAATAAATCTTTCATATAAAAACTACAAAAACTAAAAAAAAAAAAAAAAGAGGAAGAGAAATACGATAGAATAGTGTGCCCAAGTGTACCCTCAAGCAAGAGAACTCCAACCTAGGATAGTGGAAGGCCTTGGTACAGACGCTATGGCAATACTCAAGACTAGAGAAAAATGGTTTGATTTTGGAGTGTCCTTTTCCTAGAAGAGCTGCTTACCACGGCTAAAGTCTCTTCTACCCTTATCAAGAGGAAAGTAGCCACTGAACAAATACAGTGCAGTAGTTAACCCACTGAGCAAAGAAGAATAGTTTTAAAAAATTTCTAGAAAGCCTAAAGGCTTAATTACTAGTTTTAATTATTACCAAGATTGAATTTAGAATAAAAAACTTTCCAGATAATAATGATGAAAATTAGCTACTGAAGAACAGGGACTTACAGAACGTCCTCAAAGACATCTGGTGATACAAACAAATCCAAAATACATACATATATATACCAAGGCACTTCCCCCAATTTTGGGGGGTAGCCGACATCAACAAATGAAACAAAACAAAAAGGGGACCTCTACTCTCTACGTTCCTCCCAGCCTGACAAGGGACTCAACCGAGTTTAGCTGGTACTGCTAGGGTGCCACAGCCCACCCTCCCACATTATCCACCACAGATGAAGCTTCATAATGCTGCTGCTACCTCCGCGGTCATCTGAGGAACCGGAGGAAGCAGCAGGGCCTACCGGAACTGCGTCACAATCACTCGCCATTCATTCCTATTTCTAGCACACTCTCTTGCCTCTCTCACATCTATCCTCAAATCTAAAATGAAATCATAAAATCTCAGTTATTGTATCAAAACCTCATAATGAAGTACAGTAATCAAACAATATGTAATTCAATACAGTAAGCAAGACGACATGTGACTATTTGATGACCTTTGCTTCTGAAAATAGTAGGCACGCAAGTTAAATGACGCTTACCCTAGGCCCAAGTTTAAAAATATGACTCGCATACAGTTTTTAGGAACCTATTAAGTCTTAAGTCGAGGACTTAGTGTAAAAACGGCTGTTGGTGAGAACTTACCTATACAGGGTCAGTGGCAGTAGTGAGAAATACACTTCTTGAGCTCTGTCCTTGTTGTTCGCTGCAACAGTCGTCATAGACCTCTAACTTGCGGTGTACTATTGTTCTTCCCTTACACACCATCCTGTAATACAATAGAAAAGGAATTAAGCTATCCAAGCATTATCATTTTTATCTGGTTATTATTATTATTATTATTATTATTATTATTATTATCAGCTACCACCCAAAATTGGGGGAAGTGCCTTGGTATATGTATGTATTATTATTATTATTATTATTATTATTACTATTTAAGCTATAAACCTAGTTGGAGAAATCTATTGACATCATGTAGAATCCTGTTAAGAAGATGGTTGGAAAAGAGGAGCGACTGACAACGAAATCTAAGACTGACCCTCCCATGGCCATCTTTCCGAGACAACCTCATTCCGCACATTGGTTGTGTGAACCATCCCCTTGCTATCCACAAGCGAGCGGATATTCCAATCTTCTGGTCTCCAAAGACACATGACCCTGGACAAGTTTGTGAAAGAAATGATGTGGGTGTTTGGAGCCAGTGTGGTCATGCGGGCCAGTACTTCCCCCAGACCTGATAGATACAGTTGAGAAAACTACAGATATGGAACAGTGTCATGAGAACATTGATGAAGAACAGTATAGCCAGGATGGTGATTATGAAGAACATTGCAACAATTATGATTATATCAAAGTATGAACAGTTTTGGGAGTCATCATGAAGCTTCAATTATAATCAGTTGTGAGTCTGTGCATTATATTAACCCTTTTACCCACAGGCTCTTTGGAAATTTCCCACCCTTAACCCCCAAGGGGTTATTTTTTCCCCAGCACATTTTGCAATATATTTCTTTTAAATTGCTCTAACAGCCTTAATTTTTGTCATAGAGAAGTCAGGTTGGTCTCATTCTCTTGGAAAATGCCTGAATTTTCTCAAAAAATTATCAAAAATATGAAAAAAAAAATTATATAGCATTTTTCTGCAAGGACGTAGCGGTACGTCCATGGGGGTAAAGGGATGAGTTTTGTGAAACGTACCAGTACGTCCTTTGGGGGTAAAAGGGTTAACTTGTATCACTGGGATCTGCATGTAATATATATTCAAATCAATTAGTTACTGGAATGATTGGAAGATAAAGAACCAAAGGAATGTTACTTGACTTTATTCCAGGAATCTTTGGAATATGTAAAGCCTTTTTATCATTACAAAAATACTTGTTTGGCATCTGCAAAAGACTGGAAAATGGCTGTCTGCTAAAGAAGGTGAAGAATGCAAGAGTTGATGGGAGAAGTACAAGAGGAAGGCCAAGGTTTGGGTGGATGGATGGTGTGAAGAAAGCTCTGGGCGATAGGAGGATAGATGTGAGAGAGGCAAGAGAGCGTGCTAGAAATAGGAATGAATGGCGAGCGATTGTGACGCAGTACCGGTAGGCCCTGCTGTTTCCTCCGGTGCCTTAGATGACCGCGGAGGTAGCAGCAGTAGGGGAGTCAGCATTATGAAGCTTCATCTGTGGTGGATAACGGGGGAGGGTGGGCTGTGGCACCCTAGCAGTACCAGCTGAACTCGGCTGAGTCCCTGGTTAGGCTGGAGGAACGTAGAGAGTAGAGGTCCCCTTTTTGTTTTGTTTCGTTGTTGATGTCGGCTGCCCCCCAAAATTGGGGGAAGTGCCTTTGGTATGTGTATGTATGTATGCCAAAGACTGTCCTCTTTTCTTATGAGTCCAAAAAGCAGTTTGTCTTGGATTGTGATTAATTCAACCAATACTTTTAGATTTCAAAATAATGAATCTGCATCTCCTGTCAAATGTACGAGAAGCTGAAAGAAAACATGCAACTTGCTGCCTATGTTTTCAAAAATATCATTCAGTGGAAGACTTGAAGCAGCTTTAACTAAGGTAAAGTATTAACCCTTTTACCCCCAATGGACGTACTGGTACGTTTCACAAAACTCATCCCTTAACCCCATGGACGTACCGGTACGTCCTTGCAAAAAAAATGCTATAAAAATTTTTTTTTCATAATTCTTATAATTTTTTGAGAAAAATCAGGCATTTTCCAAGAGAATGAGACCAGCCTGACCTCTCTATGACAAAAATTAAGGCTGTTAGAGCAATTTAAAAAAAATATACTGCAAAATGTACTGGGGAAAAAATAACCCCTTGGGGGTTAAGGGTTGGAAATTTCCAGAGCCTGGGGGTAAAAGGGTTAAAAATACTGGAGGTTTTCAAAGACAGTAAGACCTCTATTTTTTTTTTCTATTTTTCTTAGGATGCAAAAGTTATGGGTAGGGACAATAGAAAGGACCTTTTCATATAGAAAGAAACTAATCACAGGTGCAAATTAGGAATCATTGGAAAGGTTATTGCCTGTACAATCACAAGAACTCTTTAAATATTCAACTAGGGTATCGACGGCATCGAGTCAGAGGCCCAAGGGTAAAAAATTAGCCCATTTTTCATTATCTATAACTAACCGTATTAGTTTCAAGTTTGCAGGGAAGAAACTGTACATATATGGGCTGTTTTTGAAACTACAGGTACCATGAATTATAAAACGTGTATATCATAAGCTGTAAATATACAGTATATGAAAATATTGGAAAAGACATTTTTTTTAATGAGTTTATTGTGAAATTGCAATCTGACTCATCTTGTATCTACGCCATTTTCATAAGAAAAGAGGACAGTCTTTTGCATGTGCCAAACAAGTATTCTTTCTTTCTTGTTTTGATTTTAATTATACAAATGTTATTCTTAAAGTCATATTTCATCTAAAATATTTGAGAAAGGAGGACTCAATCCAAATTATCTGCTTTCTATTCAGAATTTATCACTGATAACTTCAACCGAAACAAATTCATTCATAATTACTATAAAAATCTTTAATCTTTACATTTAAATAAAAATTCTCCAGCAGAGTAAGTCTTTGCGTACAAAAGAAAACTGTAGTAAGTAAATTGCCAACTCACTCTGGATTATGTATAAACATTTTAAGAAGGATGAACTACCAAACAAAATATCTATTAATGAATACAAATAAAAAGCTTGACAAATATGACACTTTTAATATCATTCTTCCACTACTGACCATTCTTTAACAATAATAAAAATGACAAATTTGAAAGTAATTTGTATTTTTCTTAACACAAACCTAGAGCTCTTTATACAAATTTGGCCTGCCATCACCTATCCCCCTCATATTCCTGTCTTAAATCAAAAGTGATGAGACAACACTGGTGTGTCTGTATGCGTGTGTATGTGTGCGTGTGTGTGAGAGGGGTAGCCGGCTACCTCCCCTACCCGCCGCTAAGTAGCAGCGGGGGAGTTACCCCTCTCTAGACGTCTTATGTCTAGTCTTCCAGTTTCGCTGGAAGTATATCCCTAATAAAGAGCGAAAGGGTTTGCATTTAGCGTCGGAACAAAGATGATTTGACCCTACCCTCAACACAATAGCCTATACAGTACAGTGATTCAAAGTAACCTATAAGGTTACTTGTTTTCCTAGCCAATAGCACATTTCAATTTGTGAAAAGAAAACCACTTTCCAGATAATCAAAAACTAAAAGCAACTTACTTATAAAGGATTTCCATCCAGTACAAACAGATGCGATGTTTTACGAGTTCCTAAGGGAACTTTAAAGAATGGGTCGGTGAGTCACGAGACGCATACTTTTCTTGACAAGTCTTTAGAGTCCGCTGGGGCAGCCAGAAAAGATCTGGCTATTTCCATCGCATCGGCGTCATGATTAAAAGCCACTTTCATCTTGGGGTGACAGCAACCTTACCTGGAATATCGCTCAATTAAAATAAATCATCATAAAAAAGCCCTTTCCCTAATAGTGTCACTTGAAAAATGCTAAAATTTGATCTAACTTCAGAGAAATTCATTGCTAGGCACCAAGACTTCATTCAAAATTTACATAGTACATAAAATATATAAACAATTCCATTATTTTATAAATTAAGCAATAGGCTATCATGCTGTTATCCATTCACAAAATATTTGTACGACCTTAGTGACTATTTGTAACAAAAACGACATAGCTTCAGTCGGGATAGAGCTACAGGCTTCAACCTGTACACAGTACAGGACAGCTTTGAGATGCAAATAGAGTTGTCAAAACATAGCTTATGTTTTCATTCATCACGCTTCTGTACTTATATTTTCTCATTATGCTACGTATAATACCATTATACCATTATCAGAGATAAGTATGTACTGTATTTTTTAATTTCATGAATAGAATTGCTTTTTTTGTTGCAGAGCTCGTCGCAAGGTCACGTATATCGGCCTAACATGTCAAATTTGAAAGTACTTTGTAATTTTCCTAACGACACAAACCTTTAGCTATTTATACATGGATATTACTTTATGCGAAGCTGAAAGAAAACGGATTTTGAAGTAGGAAAAATCTATTTCTGGGTGAGATAGCCATGTCGTCCTGGTGGAAGGTCCTTCCGGCAGCTTCCTACTGTATAATATTTCTGCGATTGATATTACGAGAGAATTACCGTCAGGTATCACGGGGTTCTAACCCCCCGAACGACTATCCTAAGATATCGTGTGTAATCAGGGACGTATCCGTAGATAACCATAGATATCGTACCCCTAACAGACTTAACCCCAGTTTAGGAATCTAAGAAGGATAGGTGAGAAGACTTTTAACGAGGGTTAAGCACCCATCCGCTTATTAGCAGGGTGGGGGGTGGGAGTAGTAGCTACCCTGCTCACTCACATACCTGAGCTATTAACCTAATTTGCTAGGAAGTAGGACTTTAAGAGGGACAGGTACTGGCGGGCAAATTTATATAAATAGCTACAGGATTGTACCGTTATGAAAAACACAAATTACTTCCAAATTTGTCCTTTGTTCCTTCACTTAATAACAAACCAAAGCTATAGTATATGGGATGACTTACCCTTGAGAAAGGTGGAAGTCTGTGCCAATTGGCTTTTTGGCTTTGACCCAGGGGTTTTCCCCTTTATGTGTTCTGCACATAATTGGCGGAAACCCTACACCTCACTAAAACCGTACTATGCATGGTCAGCGGCCTACACATGCTGCGTGCTCGTGATACTAACAATGTGACTGTCTAGCTAAGAGTTCTTGTGAGCCATAGGTATTTTCAGATGTTACAAAGACATTACCTAATACCCCATCGTTAGGGTATGGGGACGGAACAAGTATTGAAGCAATACTAGGTTACACAAGAGGAAATGGTTTACCTGCAGATAGTTGAGGTCAGCTTTGCAGAGGACCCTGAATGCTGATTCCTCAAGAGGGAAAGATGAAGAAAAGAAAGAGCCAGCCATTCTTGAACAATCACCTCAGACTAATCCAGGATAACTTATGCCCTCAACCCTCTGCTACTTGAACAATCACCCCAGACTAATCCAGGATAACTTATGCCCTCAACCCTCTGCTACTTGTGCATCAAGGAGCTTGAGGTGTTAAACAACTTGTTGGGCAGCCACCACAGGACCAATGGAAAAAGTTTCCATGTTCCTGTGGGTTACATTTTGCAGGTAGTGGGTAGTGAAGGTCGTCTGATGCTTCCACATGCCCGCTTCTAGTACCTGCGCCACAGAGTAGTTTCGTATGAACAAAAAGAATGTTGCAATGCCCCTGATGTCATGAGCTCTGGTTTGTGTTGGAGAAGGATGACCTTATGAATCCATGCACAGTGTTCTTCGTGATCCTCCTCTTGACCTTCCTCGTGCTGACGAAGAGTGCTGACACTTGGGGGCCAGCTGCAGATGTTCTTTTGACGTAATACCTCAAACCTCCTTACTGGACATAGCAACAGTTGATCAGGGTCATCGGTTACAGTAGGGAGACTTTTAATCCGGAAGGAATCGAATCTAGGATCTGCTACCCCTGGATTTTGAGACCTTGCAATGAACTCAGGGATGAAGCTGAGGATATCCTCTCCCCATTCCTTTGAATGGGCGATGTCTTAAGAAAGACCATGAAGTTCACAAACTCTTATGGCCAAAGCCAAAGCGAGTAGGAACACCCTCTTCAGAGTGAGGTGGCGATCTGTTACCTGGCGTAATGGTTCATAGGGGAGACTGAAGGACCCAAACCACGTTCCAAGGAGGAGTTCTAACTTTCAACTGGGGACAGTAAACTCATAACTTCTATGAGGCGAGAAAGTTCTAACGAAGAAGAAATATCTACAACTTTCAGCTTAAATACTAGACTCAAGGCTGAGTGGTAACCTTATACCGCCAAAACTGAGAGGAGTATTTTCTCCCGAAGGTGTAAAAGGAACTCTGCTATTCCTGGAATAGTAGCATCGACAGGAGAGATACCCCTTCCACGACACCAACCACAGAAGACAGTCCACTTAGCTTGGTAGACCGAAGCTGATGAGTGTCGAAGGTGTCCAGCCATCAGGTTCGCAACTTGTTGAAAAAATCCTCTCAGAGTGAGGAGGTTCTGGATAGTCTCCAGGCGTCAAGTCGTAGCAAAGCTACGGCATTGTGGAAGATGTTCCCATCGGGCTGCTTGGGTAGATCATGTCGTGGAGGGAGTTCTCTTGGGAGCTTTGTTAGGAGCTGCAGAAGGTCCGGGAGCCATTCTGCGGGATGCAATAGCAAAGCTATGAGGGTTATCGAGAGATTGGTGGATGCTCTGGTCTTGTTGAGAACTCTTCTCATCAGACAGAACAGGGAAAGACCCAAACGTCGATGTTGTCCCACCATTGCTGGAATGCATCTTGCCAGATAGCCTGGGGATTTGGGACCGGGTAGCAGTAAAGCGGGAGCCTGAAATTTGGGGATGTTGCGAACAAGTCCATAGTCGGGGAACCCCACAAAGTCAGGACTTTGTTAGCTGCTAGATGATTTAAAGACCACTCGGAGCCCAATATCTGAGTCACTCTGGTCAGGTTGTCTGCGGGCACATTCCTTTTGCCTGGAATGAAGCATGCTGATAGGGTCACCGAGTTGTCTTCTGCCCATCTCAGAATCTCTAATGCTAGATGGGATAGTAGCTGCAAAAACGTACCGGCTTGTTTGTTGATGTAAGCCACTACCGTGGTGTTGTCGCTCATCAACACCACCGAGTGGCCTGCCAGGAACTGCTGGAACTGTTGGAGGGTTAAGAAGGCTGTCTTCATTTCTAAGAGATTTATGTGCTGGTACTTTTTGGACTCTGACCATAGGCCTGAGGCTGTGCGGTGCAGCATGTTGGCCCCCACCTTTCTTTTGATGCATCTGAGAAGAGCATCAAGTCTTAGGAGACGAGAAGGTTGACACCTCTGCGGAGTCTCATTATGCACCCACCATCTGAGGTCTGTCTGCTCTTCTAGTCCTATAGGAACTCGAATGTCCGTGAAATTCTTAGATTGATTCCAGCTAAACTTTAGCCTCCATTGGAGAGATCAGATACTGAGACAGCCATTGGGAACTAGATGAACCAAGGCTGCTATGAGCCCTAGGAGATATAACCACCTCTGGGCTGGGAGTTCTTCTCGTCTGAGGAATGGTCTTACTACCTTCGTCAGCCTCACTACCCTGTCGTCTGATGGGATGACCTTCTGTTGATCAGTGTCGATGATTATATCTAAGTATACCAGTCGTTGAAAGGGAAATAGTGACGACTTCTTGAGATTTTCCATGATTCCGAGATCTTATCAAAACTCATGAAGTTTGTCTCAGAGTTGAAGAAGGGTTGCCCCCGAGTCTGCTAGAATCAGCCAGTTGTCCAGATATCTCAGGATACATATGCCAATTCTGTGAGCCCAGAATGACACTAGGGCGAATATTCTAGTGAAGACCTGAGGTGCTGTGGAAAGACCGAAGCACAGCACCTTGAACTGGTATTTCTTGTTGTCTAGAATGATCCTTAGATACTTCCTTGAAGACGGGTGGATTGAGATCTGGAAGTATGCGTCTTTTAGGTCCAGTTTGCACATGAAGTCCTGTGGTCTTACCGCTTGTCTGACTGTGTCTGCTGTCTCCATGCTGAACGGAGTTTGTTTGACAAATTATTCAGAGCTGAGGTGTTGATAACCCCTTTTCACAAGAAAGAGTCGACTGAAGAAGCCTGGGGAGTTGCCGAGGACCTCCTGGAGAGCACCCTCCTTCAATATGGGCTGGACTTCGGCCCGGAGAGCCAGCTCTATTGAGGATCCCTTCGCATAGAAGCTCGATGGAACTGGATCCTTGGTCAGTGGAGGGAGAGATTGAGTGAATGTAACACAATACTCTGAATGAATCACAGAGGCTGTCCAGGGTTTGACCTTGAGCTGTAGTCACCTTTGCCAGCGGCAATGCAGGCAACCACCACTGGTGGATAAGTGGGAGGATGGCCCATCCTAGCGGGTGCAGTCTCAGCCACCTTCTCTAGAACTCTTACCTCCACATGAGGACTTGGAACCTTTTCACTCTTTGGCTGGGAAAGGCTTCTACACCTTGTTGTCGTCGTAGCTGCTATCCTATTCGTTTATTCGTTAGCGGTTTTAGCTGTTGCTCTTGTTTCTTCTACAGAGGAAGTGGTCTATAGGACGAGATGTTCGAGCCCTATGGAGGAGAGCATCCTGGTTGGACTTTCTTCACCTCTCTGAAGCCTGCTTGACTTTCCAGCCTGAGCAGAGGAACCATTCAGAGTAGAGTTTCTCAGTCTCATTACTTCATTCTATGGGAGTCCC
Source organism: Palaemon carinicauda (assembly GCF_036898095.1). Classification (NCBI taxonomy): domain Eukaryota; kingdom Metazoa; phylum Arthropoda; class Malacostraca; order Decapoda; family Palaemonidae; genus Palaemon; species Palaemon carinicauda. Next base: position 260,987 of record NW_027171949.1, read on the forward strand.
TTTGCCGAAGGATCGTATTTGCCCAAAAGTTCACAACTTGGTGGGAAAGGAACTCAATGGTTCAATTTCCTGATAATAGAAAGGTCTACATCACCTTCCTCGAGGTCTTGCACCTGTCCTCGGTCCTTATGAGGTGTCCCACTGATCCTAACCAGAAGTCCAGCCACGAAGTAGCATGCATGGCGTACTTCGTTACTTTCTCCTGGTTAAGAATCTTCAATGCCGAGAACGAGACTTGAAGTCCTGATAGTCTCTCGAGGGAGATCCCTCTGGTAAGGGCCTCTATGGAGTGAACGAGAGGCAGGGGAGGAAGGGGCTCGTTGGAGACCTCGTGATACTTCCTCTGCTGCACAAAAGGAGGCCGAAGATGTTTAAAGGAGGGGCAGGTGATCTGTGAGAACGCCTTACGACAGGCACTGCTGAGGGGCCACCGCTGGATCAGATAACCCATTAATGATCCTCATACAGGCCAAGATCTGCTAGAAGGCGTACTCCAACTCCTCCTGCTCTGCCTATGATAGCTTTATACTAGCAGGTCTTGGGAGATGGTCGTCATCGTCGTTAAGTCATCCACCCACTAGATCTCCTCTCGAGGTGAGTTGACGTCGCCCCTCGAACAATGATGACGACCCTACAGGGTTTGGAGAACATCATTTGGATCCTTCCTGCAAAGGTCTTGAAGTCCTTGCCGAAGACTTGGTGACAGTCTGGGCACACTTCGACTCCTTACGGGGCAGAAAGAATTCCTCCAGGAGTGAAGGTCTTGCATGCTCTTCCCTATGTCCCTCACTTGCTGAGGGAGCGACGTCCTCCTGTAAAGGACTGGATACCGGTAGCTGCTCCAAGGGAACCACCTTGATAAGGGAAGGGCAAGAAGACCCAGCCAAAGATCCACTCCCTTTCGTAGGTTCTCGTCTGCTACCCACCACTGGAGATCCGTCTGTTCTGGTTGTCCCATAGGGATCAAGGTGTCCGGGGAATCGTGTCCCTGATTCCACCGCGACTTGAGTCGCCACTGGAGAGATCTCATTCTGAGGCGACTGTTGAGGACCAGACGGGCCAGGGAGGAGAGATGGCCGAGGAGACGTAACCACGTTGGCTGGAAGTTCTTCTCGTGTGAGGAAAGGTCTCGCGACCTTCCTCATCCTTGCTATCCTGTCGTCTGAAGGGAAGGCTCTGTGGAGATTGGTGCCTATGACCATGCCTAGGTATACCAGTCTCTGAGAGGGCTGTAGAGAGGACTTCTCGAGGTCTACTATGATCCCTAGATCTTGGCAAAGTTCGAGAAGCTTGTCTCGATGGTGACGAAGGGTTGCCTTCGAGTCTGCTAGGATCAGCCAGTCGTCCAGATAACGGAGGAGACGGATGCCGATCCTGTGAGCCCCTGATGAACACCTTGGTGAACACTTGAGGTGCTGTGGAGAGACCGAAGTACAGCACCTCGAACTGGAATATCTTGTATTCTAGGCAAAATCTAAAGTACTTCCTTGAAGACAGGTGGACTGGGATTTGGAAGTACGCGTCCTTCAGGTCCAGGGTACACATGAAGTCTTGTGGTCTCACTGCAAGCCTGACTGTGTCTGCCGTCTCCATACTGAACGGAGACTGTTTGACAAACTCGTTCAGTGTCGAGAGGACGGTGACTGGTCTCCAAACTCCAGACGCCTTCCTCACAGAAAGGAGTCGATTGAGAAGCCTGGGGACCAGTCTACAACCTCTTGGAGAGAGTCCTTCTTCAACATGGTCTGGACTTCTGCCCGGAGGGCCTGTCCCTTTACCGATCCCTACTCAGGGAGGAGGGAGGAGCTTGTTACAAGCACTGGATCTATTGAAGGAGGCAAGCTCAGAGAGCTGGCCCTTGACCTTGTCTCTGGCGCTCTTTATCCCGAGACCAGGGCAAAGCTCCACTGGCCCTAGAGAGTTTCTGGGTGCCGTAGATTCGGTCCAGGACCGTATCCTCCCTTCACGAGGAGGAATCTCTGGGTCTGGGATCTCATTGAGGTTCCTCATGAGGGTTAGGACTTGCCAGAACGCATGTTCTGACTCTTGATGCTTTCCTCCCGATGGACTGGCAGCGAAGTCTCCCGTCCCCAGAGGCTCTTCCTTGGGAGATTCGCGGACGTTCTCCAAGGGTCTTTCTGGTTCTTGTCTAGGCCTTGCGGAAGACTTTAGTAAAGTCTTCGAGTCCTTCGGTTCCCTCCAAGGAGGGATACAGGACTCCAGCAACGATGGGTGTAAGGTTTTCCCTACCTCCGCGCGATAAGACTTCTCAGGAAGAGGAGGAGTTTCCCCCACTGGTACGATGGGGGAACGCACCGGCTCTTCCGACTCTCCTGAGGATGGGTAATACTCATCCTCAGGGGTGGGAGAGAAAGTCTGCAGAGGGGGAGTAACCTTACGCAAGGGCTTTTGAGGAGACAAGATAGTCCTTGGAGAAGTTACCACAGAGGGGACTCCTCTCTTTCTCTTCAGGGGGGTGGAAGCTGCCACTGATTTGTGGCCTTGGTCAGAGAGCACAGGCTTTATAGCCTGCATAAGGGCTCTGAACACGGCACCAAACCTGGGCTGCTGACTGACAGTTGCACTGTCAGACACTCCGTCTGGAGGGAAAGGAATCGTTCGATCCCTTGGAGGAGTCGACAAACGAGGGTTCGTCTGTTGAAAAGCTGCGGAAGAAACAGAAGAGTCCTTAGACCTGTCTGGAAACCTCCCCTCCTCCGACAGGCGCGCTGTTGTGCGCTTGCGGGGAGGGGAACGCGATGATGACCTTTCCGCCTGTAGCCCTGTGACTAGTACATGATCGTGTTGGGGATCAGGGCGCCGTGAAGATCCCTGTTCTGGATCGCGTGTGAATAATTCGCGCGCAGCAGGGTATTAGCGCTCGCGCGCACGCGCGTGGGCGTGCGAGGTTAAGGGCGTGGGCGCGCAGCCGATGGTGTGGGCACTTGGGCGCGGGCGCGCGTAGGAGATGGCGAGGGCGTGTGGCGCGCAGGAGCTGGCTTACAAGGGATTAAAGGATGGATGCGAGAGTCAGTGGGTTGATGAGCTGCTGATGAGCGCTGGCGCGTGTCTGTAAAGACAGGGCATGGGCGTGAAAGCGCATTCAGGGATTGGTGCGCTGGTGAGATTGCGCGTTGGCACGCAGGTGAACGGCGCGCAGGTTGCGCAGTTGCCTTCGGCGATCATGAGATGGCCAAGCGAACAATTTGCGCAGGTGCCCTTGGTGATCGTGGGCGCGCATGGCGCCCATCAGGATGTGGGCGCACAGGTGTGCGCTGTTGTGGTGGGCACGCAGGGCGTGCAGCAGGAATCGAACGCGTGGGCGTTCGCTGCTGATTTTGGCGCGCAACTTGCGCAGCTGGAACTTGGCGCGCATATAGCGCAACTGGAACTGGGCACGCAGACGAAGCTGGAACATTGTGCGCCGTTGGATTATTACGCACCGCTGGAACAGAGTCCACGGGAACCTGTGAGGTTCCTCCTGGACTGCGCGCTGGTGCGTTGGAGAGTCCAGGTGAACCCGTGCGCTATCTTGGGAACCTCCTGGACTGAGAGCTGAGATGTAAGTGAGGTTTGAACAAAGTTTGAAAAGGAAGTTTCATTATAAAATTTGAAAGTTGGGTTTAAAGGTAAAGTTTGAAAGACGTTTGAATGTAAAGTTTGAAAGTTAGGCTTCAAAATAATGTTTGAAAGGGAGGATTGAACATAAGATTTGAAAGTGAGGTTCGAATGTTCACCTTGAACATAATGTTTAAAAGTGATGGTTGAACATTAAGTTTGAAAGTGAGGTTTGAACGTAATGTTTGAATTTAACGTTTGAAAGTTAGGCTTGAACATAAAGTTTGAAAGTGAGGGTTGAACATAAAGTTTGAAGGTGAGCGTTGAACGTAGTTTGAAAGTGAGGTTTGAACGTAATGTTTGAACGTGAGGTTTGAACATAATGTTTGAATGAGAGGTTTGAATATAATGTTTGAAAGTGAGGCTTGGATGTAAAGTTTGAATATTTGGAAGTGGTTCGAAAGTGACGGTTGCACGTGGTTTGAAAATGAAGTTTGAAAATGACAAAATCGTAGATAATTTGTATTTTTCCTAACTATACAAACCTTAGCTTTTTAATAGGGGTATTACTTTCGGCGTAGCTGAAATGACGAGCAATTAAAATTTAACGAGGGTTTACAACCCACACCGCTAGTTAGCGGGGATAGGGGAGGGTAGCTTGCTACCCATCCCCGCCCACACACCTGTGCTTGAACTCACTTTGCTTGGAGGTAGGACTTCAAGGGGGATAGGGCTGGCAGGCAAGTTTGATTAAATAGCTAAGGTTTGTATAGTTAGGAAAATTGTCATTTATTCCGTAACTGGAATACAAACCACGCTATTTAATACGGGTGACTCACCCATTAGGAAGGGTGGACGTCCCAGCCAGTCTGGCTTTTGGCTTTGCCCGGGGCTCCTTATTTGAGTGTGTCAGCCCTCAAGAAATAAGGAGTGTCTGCACCTCGCTAAAACCTTGCTACGCAAGGTCTGCAGCCTACACAAGCTGTGTGAAGGTATGAAGTGTGACTCATCCTAGAAAATCGTTCTGAAGTTTTTTAGATGGTCAGCTATGCAGAAAACCCAGGATGCTGCTTTCCCCAAGAGAGGGGAGGATGAAGAAAAGAATAGGGGCCAGTCAAACCTTTTCATTCATGCAGACTAAAAACGGGTAACAATGCCCTCAACCTTCTGCTACTTGTCCACTAAGGAGCCTGAGGTTCTAAACCAGCTGTTGTGCAGCCACCACATGGCCCATAGAGAATGTATCGAGCCTCCTGTGGGTCACGTCTTACAGGTAGTGGGCTGTGAAGGTCGTCTGACGCTTCCACACACCAGCCTGAAGAACCTGCGTCACTGAGAAATTTTTCTTGAAGGCCAGGGACGTAGCTACGCCCCTGACATCATGTTCTCTAGGGCGACGTGACGGAGGAGGGTCTGGATTCAGGGATAGATGGATCACCCTACGAATCCATGCCGAGATGATGTTCTTGGTGACCCTCCTCTTAGTCCTCCCAGTGCTAACAAACAATACTTGCACCTGAGGACGGACTGCAGCCGTTCTTTTGAGATATAGCCTCAGACTCCTTACTGGGCACAGTAGGAGATGGTCTGGGTCATCTGTTACAGAACGAAGACTCGAAATCTGGAAGGAGTCGAACCGAAGGTCCAGCACCCCCGGATTCTGAGTCTTAGCAATAAACTCAGGGACGAATTTGAACGTTACCTCCCCCCATCCCCTTGAATGGGCAATGTCATATGAGAGACAATGAAGTTCACTGACTCGCTTGACCGATGCCAAACCTAGTAGGAACACCGTCTTCCAATTTAGGTGGCGATCTGAAGCCTGGCGTAATGGTTCATAGGGAGGTCTCTAAAGAGACCTGAGAACTCTAACCACGTTCCATGGAGGAGGTCTCACTTCTGACAGAGGGCAGGTAAGATCATATCTTCGTCCGAGTAGGGAAAGTTCCAGCGAGGGAGAAATATCCACTCTTTTGAGCCTGAAGGCTATACTTAAGGTTGAGCGATAGCCTTTCACCGCCGAGACTGAAAGGCGCATTTCTTCCCGCAAATACACGAGGAACTCTGCTATTGTTGGAATAGTGGCATCAAGTGGAGAGACACCCCTTCCACGACACCAACCAAAGAAGACTTTCCACTTTGCCTGGTAGACAGATGCAGATGATTTTTGCAGATGTCCAGACATCCTAATAGCAACTTGCTGCGAAAATCCTTTCTCAGAGAGGAGATGCTGGATAGTCGTAGCGAAACTATGGCTTTGTGGAAGATGTTGGCATGTGGTTGTCTGAGTAGATCGTGTCGTGGAGGGAGTTCTCTCGGAAGTTCCATTAGGAGTTGCAGAAGGTCCGGAAACCATAGCGGAGCTATGAGGGTCATTGAAAGATTGACCGATATTCTGGTCTTGTTGAGCACCCTCCTCATCAGACAGAACGGGGGAAAGGCGTACACGTCGATGTTGTCCCACCGTTGTTGGAAGGCATCTTGCCAGAGTGCCTTGGGGTCCGGGACTGGGGAGCAGTATAGTGGAAGCTTGAAGTTCAACGCTGTCGCGAACAGATCCACAGTCGAGGAACCCCACAAAGTCAGGACTTTGTTGGCTACTAGATGATCCAAAGACCACTCGGTACTCACTATTTGAGACGCTCTGCTCAGATTGTCGACGAGCACATTCCTCTTGCCTGGAATGAAACGTGCCGAGTGAAATTGAGTGGACTTCGGTCCATCTCAATATCTCTACTGTAAGATGGGATAGCTGCTTTGAAAAGGTACCTCCTTGCTTGTTGATGTAAGCCACTACTGTGATGTTGTCGCTCATCACCACCACAGTGTGACCCGCCAGGTATTGTTGGAACTGCTGAAGGGCCAAGAAAACGGCCTTCATCTCTAAAAGATTTATATGGAGGCACTTTTCTGATTTTGACCACCGGCCTGAGGTCCTGTGGTGTAGAACGTGGGCTCCCCACCCTTTCTTTGAGGCGTCCGAAAACAGAATCAAATCCGGGGGGAGGACAAGAAGATCCACTCCTTTTCGTAGGTTCTTGTCTGCCACCCACCACTGGAGATCCATCAGTTCTGCAGGTCCCATGGAGATCATGACGTCCGAGGAGTCGTGTGCTTAATTCCACTGGGACTTTTGAGTCGCCACTGGAGGGATCTCATTCTGAGGCGACCGTTGGGAACTAGACGAGCCAAAGATGAGAGGTGACCGAGGAGACGTAACCACGATTGGGCTGGAAGTTCTTCTCGTCTGAGAAAAGGGCTTGCGACCTTCCTCAGCCTTGCTATCCTGTCATCTGATGGGAAGGCTTTGTGGAGATTGGTGTCTATAATCATGCCTAGGTATACCAGTCTTTGAGTGGGAAGCAGAGAGGACTTCTCGAGATTTACCATGATCCCCAGATCCAGGCAAAGTCCCAGAAGTTTGTCTCGGTGTTGAAGAAGGGTTGACACCGAGTCTGCTAGGATTATCCAGTCGTCCATATAACGGAGGAGACGGATGCCAATCCTGTGTGCCCAAGATGATACTAGGGTGAACACTCTGGTGAAGACTTGTGGTGCTGTGGAAAGACCGAAGCACAGCACCTTGAACTGGTATTTTCGGTTGTCCAGGCTGAATCTGAAGTACAGTACTTCCTTGAAGACGGATGGACTGGGATCTGGAAGTATGCGTCCTTTAGGTCCAGTGTGCACATGTCTTGCGGTCTTACTGCTAGTCTGACCATGTCTGCCGTCTCCATGCTGAACGGAGTTTGTTTGACAAACTTGTTCAGAGCTGAGAGTTCGATGACTGGCCTCCAGACGCCTTCTTTACAAGAAAGAGTCGACTGAAGAAGCCTAGGGATCCGTCAAGGACCTCTTGGAGAGCTTCCTTCTCCAACAGGATCAGGACTTCTGCCCGAAGGGCTTGCCCCCTTGCCGATCCCATGGCAAGGGAATTCAATGACACTGGATTCGTCGTCAGGGGAGGTAGAGATGTTATGAACGGGACGCGATATCCTAGAATGATCACGGAGATTGTCCAGGAATCAGCCCCGAGTTGCTTCCACCTGTTTGAGCAACTTTGTAGGCATCCCCCCACTGGTGGAAATGCAGGGGGACTGCCTATCCTACCGTTTGCGGCCTCGGCTGCTCCCTCTAAGATTCTTGCCTCTCCTGGAGGACTTTTTGCCTTTCCTTTCTTTGATAGGAAAGGCCTTACACACCAAGGTCTTCGCTGCTGTTGTCGTCGTAGTGGTCTTGACTGGACGGGACTGCTGTGGTGCTGGAGGCTTATAGGGCTTAGATGTTAAAGCCCTATGGAGGGAAGAGTCTTGATGTGACTTCCTCCACCTCTCAGCAGCATGTTCCACATCCTTAGGCTTGAATAGAACAGACCCCTCCATGGAGGAAAGTCTGAGCTCTTGATCTCGGCGCTAGGGACCTTTTGGTGGAATCTCTCAGCTACTGCATCCCGACGTTTTAGGATGGTATTTGCCCACAAGTTCGAGACTTGGTGGGCCAGAAACTCGATCGTGCGAGTACCTGAGAGGAGGAAGGTTTCCATAGCTTTACTGGTACGTTCCTTGGAGAAATCCTCAGAACTTGTCAGGATACCTGAGGTCCCCAACCAGATATCGAGCCACGAAGTGGCTTGCATAGCAACTTCACGACCTTCTCCTGGTTGAGGATCTCGGCGGCCGAGAACGAGACCTGCTGGTTGGAGTTTCTCTCAAGAGGGACTCCCCTGGCTAGCTCTTCCAGCAAGTGGTGAAGTGGGAGAGCTAAACATGGCTCCTCCAGGATCTCAAAGTACGCGAGGAGGTGGGAGGAGCTTGGTGGTACTGGAACGGTTGGAGGAGGACATCTCGGAGAGCTGCTGGGCGATCTTGTACCTGGTACTCTTTACCCCTTGAGACCAGGGCAGGGCTGCAATGGTCTTAGAGGGCTGCTGAGTACCAAAGACGTGGTTTGCCCTCTCAAGGAGGGATCTCTGGGTTGGAAAACCCGTTGAGAGCCCTCATTAGAGTCAGAACCTGCCAAAACGCGTGTACTGACTCCTGCTGGTCTCCTCCTGTTGTAGGACTTGCAGCAAAGTCTCCTCCTATCCCCCAAAGACTCTTCTTGGGGAGAATCGCAAACATTCCCTGAGTGGCTGGCTGAATCCATCCATGCCCTAGTGGAGGACTTAGGCAATGTTTTGAAGTCTTTGGATTCCTTCCTGGGAAGGATGTAAGACTCCAACATTGAAGAGGGTGGCATGTTCCTTCTAATCCCGGACTGTGTGGAACTCTCGGTGTGAAGAGAGGCTTCCTCCATTGGTGCAATGGGGTTAAATCTCTCTTCGCGTGATTCCCTTGGTGACGGGAGATCTTCGTCTGAAAGGGAAGGAGAGTCGGTCCGAGGAATAGGAGGAACTTGCCTTGAAGGTCTGCGTGGAGTCAGTTTCGCCCTTGGGGAAGTGACCGCATCCAGATCTCTTTTCCTCTTCAGAGGGGTAGAGAAACCCACGGTTCTGTGTCCTAGATCAGAGAAGACAGGCTTGAAACCCTGAGTTACGGCTCTGATCAGGGCACTGAACCAGGGCTGTTGGCCGACAGACGCACTATCAGACATACCCCCCCGAAGGGAAAGGGACTGAGGAATCCCTGGGAGGAGTCACTGGAATAGGTGGGTTCGCCTTTGGTAGCTTTGGGATCCTGAACCTCCTCTGGAAGTTTCCCTTCTCCCACAATGCGCGGTAGTATGCGCTTGCGGGGAGGGGAATGAGGCAATGGCGACCTTGCCGGACGTCGTTCCTTGTGATGCGCAGGCTCGCGCGTAGGGGAATATTGACGCTCGCGCGAGGGAGAATAATGGTGCTCGCAGGAGGGAGGAAATTGAAGCTCGCGTGCGGGAAACTGATGGCGCGCGCACGGGCGCGCAGGAGAATCACGATGAACGCGCGGGAGAGTGTTTGCGCGCATCTGTCAAAGCCTTAGGGCGCGCGCGCAGGAGAATGTCCCTTAGCGCGCAGTAGATTCATGATGGGCGCGCATCCCTGGGAGATGGATGGCGCGCACGCGTATCTTTGTGAGTGCTCGCAGGAGAAGGCTGGCGCGTGGGTGAGGGCAGCATAGCTGTCTCATCTACAAACTTGCTTGCAGGAGAAAGTTGGCGCGCAGGTTTTACCTGGCACGTAGGATGGCACGCAACATGGAACTCATGAGAGCGTGATGTAGGGCGCGCATATGAGAGTTGGCTCGCAGGTGGGCGCTGGCGCAAAGGAGATCGTTGGCGCGTAGGCGCAGGGCACGTGAGCGCAGTGGGCGCAGGGCACGTGAGCGCGGTGGGCGCAGGGCACGTGAGCGCGGTGGGCGCAGGGCACGTGAGCGCGGTGGGCGCAGGGCACGTGAGCGCGGTGGGCGCAGGGCACGTGAGCGCAGTGGGCGCAGGGCACGTGAGCGCAGGGCACGTGAGCGCAATGGGCGCAGGGCACGCAGGAGATCGTTGGCGCATGTGCGCGCGCATGGTGGAGCTCTACTCTTGTTGGCGCATATGCACTTTAGGATGATGCCCCGTGTTAGTGCGAGCAGGATGAGCAGCGCGATTGTAGTAATGTCTCCTGACGAGCTACTGATGAGCGCTGGTCGCGTGGACTGTTGGCACGCAATAGCGCGTTCAGGTGGAGCCTTGTTAGGCCAATGCAGGAACGACAACGGCAGGTCTGACAGGTGGAAGGTCGACATGTCCTTTAAAAGGACGACCTTCCACCGAAGGAGATTGCGAACGATCTGCAGAAAGGTCCAGGACCAATGCAGGTGCAGTGAAGGAAGATCGGTCTAGAAGCTCCTCTGCGGGGGACTGCATAGAAGACGTTGAACCAAAGAGGTGCCTCCTCATCGCAGGTGAAGGAAGGGCTCTATGGCGAAGAAGAAGGCGAGCCTTCCGACAGATGCGCCCTCTGGGGGTCGTTGGATCAGCAGGCTGACCTTCTGCAGTCCTCAGAAGACGAGTCTCTGTAAGTGAACTTCCCCGAGGGGAAGAAACACTAGCAGGAGAGAATGACGATAGACTTAGTTCCCCCTCGTAGGATGGTCAGGAACGGGGGAAACTAAGTCGTCAGCAACCGTAGAGTCTGGAGTGGAAGAGGAGATGGGTGAAACTGCACGGGATACCTCTGACACCACAACGTCGACAAGAGACAGGGGATCAACCTCTGACGGTGACGACGATTGCTTGACAGCAGCACCCAAGCGGATATAATCAAGCAAAACCTCCTTGGAGGGCAAACCCGTAAGCCCCAAGGAGGACCAAAGCTGAAATAGGGAAGTTAGTGACATGTCCTGCTCTGGGGGGAGAGGTGGAGCTGCTTCGCTAGGGGAAGCAACGTCATCTCTCGAGACCCGAGGTTGGTTAGAAATAATTCGATCTATGCTACCACTCGACGGTCTCTTGAAAGAGACCGACCGAGTGGGAGCTTCGGAAGAGGTTTGGGCAACGAAAGAAGAGGCCTTGGGTTTTTCTTCCTTTGAAGTAACCTTCGAAGGAGAAATGTCCCGCTTGGACTCCGTCTTCCGCCGTCGCGAAAACCTCTCCCAATGGGAGGCAGAGCACTCCCTACACTTGTTGACATTATCACACAGCTGGCCCCTAAAAGAAGGACAAAGGGCGTGAGGATCAGTCTCGACCGCCGACATGAACGTTCCACAAGGGCGGTCGGGAAAACCAGGGTAGGTGCGCATGGTCGCAGAGGCCAACTTCAAGTACACAGTAACTAGAAAAAGAAAGAACAAAAAGTGTTAATGGCTGCCAATATGACGGCGAGGATGAGAGCGGACACGTCCGACCACCATCCGAGCCAAGAGCAAAGTGAGCTCAAGCACAGGTGTGTGAGGGGGGGTAGCAAGACATCCTCCCCTACCCCCGCTAACTAGCTGTGTGGGTAGTAAACCTTCGTTAAAAATTAATGGCTCGTCATTTCAGCTACGCCGAAAGTAATACCCCTATTAAATAGCGTGGTTTGTATTTCAGTTACGGAACAAACTAATTTGTTATATATACAACCAAAGGTTAGGGTAGGCAACATCTAGTTAAGATGTTTAGGAGGATTAAGCCAGTGTCAATCAGCCTACCCAAACTAACCTTTCTTTTCCATGCACTTGTAGGCTTGCTTTTGTTGGCCGTGTGTTTTTCAAACTTTTTAACCCACCCGCGACCCAAGATTGACCTGAGCGAGGTCGGCCTTTCCAGCGCTAACCTCCAAGATGGACAGACGCATATCCTATACTGTAGTTTTTCTTTGAGCGATGTGGTTGAATTTATTACTCATATCGGTCAGCTTGATACTTTGAGGACGATCGTGTATAATAGGAGATGCAGGAACCACAATTGCCGTAAAAAATGCACATAAAGGTAATCCCAAGTAATATTTTTATTAGCGTGGTTAAGATATAATTTAGAGTGCTGCCCACCGTTTTATTGTGTAGGAGAGAGATTTATTTGTGATTCACTTTAACATAATGTAAGGATTTATTTTTTATTCCGTTTTAGTTTCTGACCTGGAGGGAGTCTGGGGCTTGCCCCCGGCTAGGGGTTATGCCCTGGGAACTATTAGGTTAAGTTAGGTGGCTTTGTGAGGTTCTATAACCTTTTACAAATCTGGCTAGGGGTTGTGACCTGGAACTACTAGGTTAGGTTAGGTGGCTTTTTACAAATCTGGCTAGGGGTTGCGACCTAGGAAGGGGATCCGGGGGCTTGCACCGCCTAGGGGTTGTAACAAGGGTTAAATAATCACGTTTAGTCCTATTTAACCACACCCAAACCCCAAGGTTCCCACCTGTGTCCGTCGAGTGTTCTTAGTACAGTATGTAGAACGCTGGGACAAACGAGTGAAATTTCAGTTATTTGACATCGTATGAAATGCCAAGCACAAAATTAGGGTTTTATTAGGGATTTTTTCGGTGTTCCAACACGTTTCTTGTTGGCTATTCTCACGTTTCCGACATTCATGCGCAAAGTGGTCCTAGTATGTAGATTGTTGAGACAAGCCTTCACAAAACTAGTGAATTCATTGATATCTCATTCGGTTATAATTCCAGTGAGGTGTATGTATGATAGCGGCCACCTGTATGTATTATTATGTCTGACTTAGAATACAGCAGTGTAAGGGGGGTTCGCAGGGGGCGTCAGCATCCCCCCCCCCTTCATTAGGTAAGTAGGTAAGGACAGGGGTTGTAAGTTAGGTTAGGGGGGGGGGGAAGTTTAGTTAGTTGATGTAAATTTTTATTCCACATGGGAGGAACTGGCCGCTGATATACAAAGGCTTCATATGGTTATAATTCCAGTGAATAAACAGCCAATTTCTGACATCTTTTACTCTATTTTCTAGTTATCCCAAACCTCTCCCAACAAACTACAAAAGCAACAAAGTTTTACCTATCCACCATAGGTGGGCTAGGGTCTAGCCTACAACCCTGTCAAAAGTGGGGCGAAAATGGAACAAAACACGACATATTTCCGTAACAAAACAGTTATTTCAAATATTAGATTAAATTTACTAACTGAAAAATCCAAGTTTTGAAACTCCAATCAACGCCCATAACCTACGATTTTACCGGCCAAACAGTGCCGAAATAAAGGCCAAAAACCCTGGTTTTATTATAAATATAAATTAAAATGGTGAAAATAATCAATAAAATAAGAAATAAAATTAATTAGATACATAAATATGGTACGTGACCTCTACTCAAAAACCCCAAATGATACGCCGACAAATTCCTGCTTTATCGGTTAAATAACATAATTCCCGGCTAAATAACGTCAAAATAAACCATATTCAACACTTACTGTCTTCTGTTTCTTGCAATCTGAACTCGACATATTTCTCTACACTTCAAAATATGAAAACATTTATGATTTGACGACAGGAGAACTTGGGACTCTCTCGAGAGAGAGGACTATAGACGACTGAATCTTGAAATATAATGGATCAAAAGTGTCAATTTGAAGGCTATTAAATCCCTTAAAGCGAGACTTATGATCCATTATACTTCAAGATTCAGTCGTCTATACATGTAAACAAAACCGGCAGTTGATTCTTCTTCTTCATACTTCTTCAACGACGTCATGACCAGTTGATAGGATAAATATATCCCTTTTAAATTATGTAAATACATTCGTGTGATGTTGTTTAGGATGAATATATACCTGTTATATTATGTAAATACATTTGTGTGATGTTGTTTAGGATAAATATATACCTGTTAAATTATGTAAATACATTCGTGTGATGTTGTTTAGGATAAATATATACCTGTTAAATTATCTAAATACATTCGTGTGATGTTGTTTAGGATAAATATATACCTGTTAAATTATCTAAATACAATCGTGTGATGTTGTTTAGGATAAATATATCCCTGATTCGAGTGATGGTGTTTAAGATAAATATATACCTGTTAAATTGTGTAAATACATTCGTGTGATGTTGTTTAGGATAAATATATACCTGTTAAATTATCTAAATACATTCATGTGATGTTGTTTAGGATAAATATATCCCTGTTAAATTATCTAAATACATTCGTGTGATGTTGTTTAGGATAAATATATCCCTGTTAAATTATCTAAATACAATCGTGTGATGTTGTTTAGGATAAATATATCCCTGATTCGAGTGATGGTGTTTAAGATAAATATATACCTGTTAAATTGTGTAAATACATTCGTGTGATGTTGTTTAGGATAAATATATCCCTGTTAAATTATCTAAATACATTCATGTGATGTTGTTTAGGATAAATATATCCCTGTTAAATTATCTAAATACATTCGTGTGATGTTGTTTAGGATAAATATATACCTGTTAAATTATCTAAATACATTCATGTGATGTTGTTTAGGATAAATATATCCCTGTTAAATTATCTAAATACATTCGTGTGATGTTGTTTAGGATAAATATATCCCTGTTAAATTATCTAAATACATTCGAGTGATGTTGTTTAGGATAAATATATCCCTGTTAAATTATCTAAATACATTCATGTGATGTTGTTTAGGATAAATATATCCCTGTTAAATTATCTAAATACATTCATGTGATGTTGTTTAGGATAAATATATACCTGTTAAATTATCTAAATACATTCGTGTGATGTTTTTTAGGATAAATATATCCCTGTTAAATTATGTAAATACATTCGTGTGATGTTGTTATGAATATATTATATTCTCAATAGAAGTAAAATTAAATGATTTAGATGTTTTTAGGCAACTTATAGTGTTTTAAAGCCAAGAAATGGCATAATATTATAGTTATATAAACTAAAACCATATATGTTATGTTTGAGTACATATATCATAATCTCAATATAGCTAAAAATTTTATAATTTTGTACTTTTTATCCAATTTATAACGATTTTAATACATAAAACGACTTAATTTTGTGTTGTTAGACATTGAAATATATATTAATCACTTACAAGTTCTTTTGTGCAATTTAGAATTAAAGTCACGAGTATAATATAAAGAAATTGTGTTTTAATTTTGGACGATAAGGTAAATTAAAACACGCACATGTATAAAACGAGGAAAACCCCATAGTTGCACTGAGAAGGACAAGGAAAGGAACCCAGTTTATCAGAATCCAACAAGAGCAGTCCATGATTATCAAACTTCACATTTAAGTTTGAAATGTAACATCTCAAAGGGAAGTTTAAATGTGAAGTTTGAACATGGATTACGAAAATGAAGATTGATAATGAGGTTTGAGAGAAAAGCTTGGAAGTGAAGTTTGAAAAAGGTTCATACCTGAAGTATGAAAGTATCGCTTGAAAGTGAAGTTTGAACGTAAATTTGAAAAAGGTTTGAACGTAAAGATTGAAAAAGGTTTGAATATAAAATTTGGAAGTGAAGTTTTTAAGCAAGGTTTGAACATCAAGTTTGAAAAAGGTTTGAATATAAACTTGAGGAAGTGAAGTTTTTAAAGCGAGGTTTAAACGTAAAGTTTGAAAGATATAAACATGAAGTTTGGAGTGGGTTTGAACAGTTCAAACGTGTGGTTTAAAAGGGAGGCTTAAAAATGGGGTTTAAGTGTGAAGTTTGAAAGTGATGTTTGAATGTGAAGTTAGAAAGTGGGGTTTAAATGTGAAGTTTGGGTATTTTGAGCAAGGTTGAACATGAAGTTTGAAAGTGAGGTTTGAAGTTTGTAAGCGAGGTTTGAATGTGAAGTTTGAAAGAAGGTTTTAATCGGGAAGTTTAGGTAGTTTGAATGTAAGGTTTGAACGTGAATGTGAGGTTTGAACGTGGATGTGAGGTTTGAACTTGAAGTTTGAAAGTGAGGATTAAATGTGAAGTTTAGGTAGCTTAAAAGTGAGATTTGAACCTGAAATTTGAAGGTGAGGTTTGAACATAAAGTTTGAGAGTGTGGTTTGAACATAAAGTTTAGAAGCAATTTGAGTGAGGTTTGAATATGATGTTTGGAAATGAAGTTTGAAAGTGAGGTTTGAACACAATTTTGAAGCGAGGTTTGAATATGAAATTGGTGAGGTTTGAATATGAAGTTTGAAAGTGAGGTTTGAACATGGAGTTTGAAAGTGAGGTTTGAACATGGTTTGGAAGTGAGGTTTGAATAAGAAGTTTGAAAGTGAGGTTTGAATATGAAGTTTCAAAGTGAGGTTTGAACACGAATCTTGAAAGTGAGTTTTGAATGTGAATGTTGGAAATGAAGTTTTAAAGTGAGAATTTTATGAGCAGTTTGAAAATGAGATTTGAATGTGAAGTTTGAGTGTGGTTTGAACACAGCGTTTGAAAGTGAGGTTTGAACGTGAAGTTAGAAAGTGGGGTTTGAGCACAAAGTTAAAAGTGAGGTTAGATTATGTTTGGAAATGTAGTTTGAAAGTGAGGTTTGAATATGAATTTTTGAAATGAAGTTTGAATGTGAGGTTTGAACTTGCAAGTTGAAAGAGAGGTTTGAATGTAAACTTTGGAAGTAGTCTGAATCTGAGATTTGAATGTGAAGTTTGGAACATGAGGTTTGAATGCAAAGTTTGATAGTGAGGTTTGAACGTGAAGTTTGATAGCGAGGTTTGGAAGTGGTATGAAAGTGAAGTTTGAACGTTAAGTTTGAAAGTAAGGTTTAAACGTGAAAACTGAAAATGGAATTTAAATGTGAAATTTGATTGTGAGGTTTTAAAGCAAATAGCCTAATGAGGAAAGAAAATAAGGAAACATAATAGAATCGTGTGCTTGATTGTATCCTCAAGCAAGAGAACTCCAACCCAAAACAGTGGAAGACCATGGTACAAAGGCTATGGCACTACCCACGACCAGAAAACAAAAGTTTGATTTTGGAGTGTCCTTCTAGGAGACTTGCTATGGCTAGAGTCTCTTCTACCCTTACCAAGTGGAAAGTAGCCACTGATCAATTACAATATTAGAAAGGCCATGGAAATATATATATATATATATATATATATATATATATATATATATATATATATATATATATATATATATATATATATATATATATATATATATATACATATATATATATATATATATATATATATATATATATATATATATATATATATATATATATATATATATATATATATATATATATATATATATATATATATATGAATATCATGTTAATAATTTCAAAAGCTACATTTAAAGATAGACAATGAAATGACATTTTGTCGACACAAATAATAATAATAATAATAATAATAATAATAATAATAATAATAATAATAATAATAATAATAATAATAATAATAAATAATAATAATAATAATAATAATAATAAAGCATATGCTGACATTTAAGACTATTATTATTATTATTATTATTATTATTATTATTATTATTATTATTAGCCAAGCTATAAACCTAATTGGAAAAGCAAGATGCTATAAGCCCAAGGGCTCCAATAGGGGAAAAAAATAGCCCAGTGAGGAAAGGAAATAAGGAAATAAATGGTGAGAACTCTGTCTCCTGGAAAATAGTACATTAAATAGGTACATTAAATATATGTAAAACATAAAATAAGATGAAGAGAACAATAATGATAATTTTTATCAACTTTTTCATCTATTTTAAAGTTTTGTAGACATTTAATTCATGTCTTTCTATGAAATAAGATGAAGAGAACAATAATTATCATTTTTATCAATTTTTTAATCTATTTTAAAGCAATAATAGACATTTAATTCATGTCTTTCTATGAACTGGAAAATTAAAGGAGAGCCGTTGCATAAGTAAAACCTCTTCCAGCCACTACTACTACCACCACGTTGTTTACAAGGCCCAGGGTTGCCAGATATGGGGATTTATACCCTAGATTTGGAGACTTATCCCTACATTTTGGGAATTTATCCTTAGGTTTGGGGATTTTGGATGACCAACGACTATATTCTATACATGTATCTATGAAGAAACAGAGATGAGTAAACCTCTATATTGTTGCAATTAGTTTATTTATAATTACATGAAGTATAGCGAGTAATTTCTGTATTAGAAGAAAATATATTTCTGGAAATGGGGATTTTTTATCAAGAGTTTTAGGGAATTTTACATTAACCCACCGCTGGCAACACTGTGTTTACCCGCCCAATCTTTGTGGAAGTGCGTGACGGAAATTACTCAAAAATAGGATAATATCTACATATTACAGTAAGTACACCATGATTTATAGTAATTAATAGATTGTATTAACTTACTTTCAGTGTTAAGATCGGGTTTTAAGTGTAATTAATACGGGAAATAACTAATTTCATGTACTTTAGTGCAGTCACCTGTAGCTTACGGTAGCGTTGTTAGATTTCTACACTTTACGGGTAAAATAAATACTGATATCTGATTAAATATTGTATTTAATTATATTTAAATTATTTGGGAGTTTGCCTGCTCATAATTTTAAGTTTTATATCGTTTTTTATATACAATTTCGTAAATCAAAAATTTTCACATTGACCCAACCTTAGACATCGTCCTTGCTTATGGAATTTGCCCAAGGGCTTCTAAATCCCTCCATTTACCTATACAAGGTTAATAACTTAATATTGTGTTCTTTTTCATCGTACAGTGAAGCATGAATGACATACAGGGAGTTAGTGATGCTATTTATGGTGTAGGGTTTTGTCGGGGTTTATGTACGATAGCGGCCACCTGTATGTATTATGGCTAACTTAGAATACGGCAGTATGTGCGGATTAAAAATGGACATCAACTAACCTAAACTTTCCCTCTTAACCTAACCTACAAGCCATGTCCTTACCTACTTAACTAACAGGGGCGCTAATGCCCCACTGCTACCCCCCTTACATAGCCGTAATCAAACATACAGGTGGCCGGTATCATACATACACCCTCCCCAAAATTTTTGTCCACCTAAATACTCGCCTGTTCCTCACGTGTTCTTTAAAAATGGACATTGACTAACCTAAACTTTTCCAACGTTCTACACACATAACCTGATAAGTGGGGCTTCAGTTGTAAGTTTATGGGAGCCTTTGTATAATGATGGACAGGAACGCATACCTAGAATACTTCCTTACCTAATTTAACCTACAAGTAGTTCCATTATTTATATACCTAATGGGGTCTAATGCCCCTATGTGACTCCCCTAAGACGGCTGTAATCTTAGCGATAAGGCTGAAAATAAAGTAGTTAGGTAGCATGGCTGTCTTCTTATATACACCAGGTTACTTCTTTGTATAGAATAAATGACCCAACATTTTATATTCTAAACATCATAATTATTTTTTTTCAATATTGACTAACATTGTAGAGTGTAATTAAAGCTCTTCTTTTATTCATGGTGTTATAAATGATAGGTTCGGGTAGAAAATTATGGTGGTCAACCCATTATTGCAGAAAAACTGGAGTTTTTGCCAGAAATCATTATTAAAGCCATTCAAAAGACCATAAAATACATTGTCTTATTTTTTCAATATTAAACTTACCCGATAATCATGTAGCTGTCAACTCCGTTGCCCGACAGAATTCTATGGAGGGATACGCCAGCTATCACAATACTAGAAAGGGCTGTACTTACAGCGCCACCTGTGGCCAGGTACTATAGTACTTCTTGTTGACACCTCTTCAATTTTTCCTCTGTCGTGCTTCCGGCAAGACGTTCTGGGATACGCTTATGATCTTCGAGTATTTTCACGGCTTTTGGTGAAGTATTCTCTCAGATTTCGGCTGTCGCTTTACTGGAAACCTTCTTATATTAGCTTAGATAGCTTTTATTTAGTCCTGATTAACGGTTAACGATCTTTTGCTTGATTTTGAAACCCCACTTGGCTAACTCTTTGGATTCAAGATGTCTGACATTTCACAAGCCCCCACCCATAGACGATGTAGGTCTTGTAATAGGCGTTTGTTCCGTAACCGAAATACAAACCACGCTATTTACAAAGGGTTATTACTTTTAGCGTAGCTGAAATGGCGAGCCATTAGAATTTAACGAGGGTGTATTACCCCCGCGCTAGTTAGCGGGGGGGTAGGGGAGTGGTAGCTAGCTACCCCTCCTCCCCCTCACACACAGGTGAATACTCACTTTCACTTTTGGCTCGGACTGTGACAGACGTCTCTGTCTTGGTCCTCGCTTGGCAGCC
This sequence comes from Palaemon carinicauda, assembly GCF_036898095.1. Taxonomy (NCBI): domain Eukaryota; kingdom Metazoa; phylum Arthropoda; class Malacostraca; order Decapoda; family Palaemonidae; genus Palaemon; species Palaemon carinicauda. The sequence continues at coordinate 281,139 of NW_027171949.1, forward strand.
ATTGTCTGTTTTGTCTTTACTTAATCGCTTACTTTTCTTTTACTCAATATATATGTAAACATGTTTTCATGTTTGTATATATATTTGAGTATAGAAATAAGTAAGTTTCCTTTTCAGATGTGTGTGTGTAGTGTACGATATCTACGTGGAGGCCTCGGCAGTTAGGCCACCACGGCCTAATTTTATGGGTTGCGATCGAGTTTGACTTCGGTCTTTCTCTCTCTCTCTCTCTTGAGGTCGTTCACCCTTTTACTATGTTTTACTACGCCCTTGTAGCTTCCTTCCCGTGTGGGTGGGGTTGCTACGCCGTACATTTTGTCTCAATTAGTTTATGAATCTAATTGTAGTTGTTAATTTTTCAGCTTGTAGAACGATTCCTTTCGGGGTTTTCGTTTTTTTCTTTAGTGTTCATTCATTTTTAAATTACATAATTACATAGTTACATAATTATAATTGTTATAATTCTGTTTTGGTTACAGCTCTCCTTCCGCGAGTGTAAGTGGTTGTGAGGGCACGTGCCTGTTGTGTAATTCTTGTTCCTTTTCCTCGGGATTCCTCTTCGGAGCCTTCCCGGGGGAATGAATGTGTACTAATATTATTTGTTTTATTTTTTTACAGTTACCGATCTAGTTCGTTTCTGTAATATAGCAACGGTGTGAGCTGTCTGGTTGAGTCCTGGGGATTCGGCTGTTGCTGCCTCCCCCCTTGTATTGTCGTCAGGGGCGTGTCTCCTTCTACTGGTAGTACTCCCGTGTCGACGGACAGCTCTCCAGTTCATTTTAGAACAGTCAGGAGGCTTGCCTCCTTGGGCGGATAACTTTCCTTCCGAGGGAAGTTTTTTCCTGTCCAGGCTTGAGCTTTTCCTCTTTTGGGGGGTTCTTCTCTTGCCTTTTTTTCGTGCGACTATGCTCTTGGTGCTGAGCGGTCGCACCTGCAGTTTCGCTCAAGGGGCTGGGCAACTGCAGGAGCTCCTCTTCGGAGGATTGCCCCTTTTAGGTCACTGGCTGACCAGTCTCTTCCACGAAGTGTTTCTCTTTCGTTCGCGAGAGAGTACACTCATAGAGACTCCTCTTCGGAGGTTTCTTCTGTTGCTGTTGCTGTTGGCCTCCCTCGCCGTAAGGCCCTCCGTCCGCCTCGTCGTAAGGGCCTCTCATCTCCCTATAAGGGTGCTTGAGGCGCCTTTTTTGAATCTCCGTTTGCAGCCTACAACTTCTTTTTCTCGATCTTCCGTCTTGGTGCAGATGGACAGCAGTCTAATCTCGTCTTCCGACGGGCAACGGTCTTCCCGACGGACAACGGTCTTCCCGACGGACAGCGGTATTCCGACGGACATCAGTCTCCCGGCGGACAACGATCCCTTCGGGGCAAAGGGTTGCCCCCACGGGGGTTCTTCCCTTGCGTGTCAGGGTTTCCCTGCGCGCCCTTCTGTTCGTCAGCGCTCTCCTGTTCGTCAGCGCTTTCAAGATGATCTTCCCTGCGGTTCCTGTTACGTGCCCTGTGCGCCCACGTTCGCCCTCGCGATCTAGAACTTCGGTTCAGGTCGGGGTCAAGGACTCTTCTTCTTTGCGCAGGCTTCCACGCGTAGCCTTCTGCTCGTCAGCGATCATCAGCTCGTCAGCGATCATCAGCTCGTCAGCGATCATCTGCTCGCCAGCGATCGTCAGCTCGTCAGCGATCATCAGCTCGCCAGCGATCTCCGGATCGCCCACGTGTGTTACAGCTGGCACGCCAACGTTCTCCTACACTTCTGAAGGAACATGGTTCGCCAGCTACTAGCTCAACTGCGGATGCTGATCGCCATCGCGCGACCCTCAACTGCAGATGCTGATCGCCATCGCGCGACCCTCAACTGCAGATGCTGATCGCCATCGCGCGACCCTCAACTGCGGATGCTGATCGCCATCGCGCGACCCTCAACTGCGGATGCTGATCGCCATCGCGCGACCCTCAACTGCGGATGCTGATCGCCATCGCGCGACCCTCAACTGCGGATGCTGATCGCCATCGCGCGACCCTCAACTGCGGATGCTGACCGCCATCGCGCGACCCTCATTTACCTGCGCATGCTGCTCGCCATCGCACAACCCTGAACGATTGCCCGCTTACGCATGCTGCTCCTCATCGCACCACCCTGAACGATCGCCCTCCTGCAGATGCTGATCACCATCGCACCCTTTCACGCGATCATTCACCTGCGCATGCTGCTCGCCATCGCACAACCCTGAACGATTGCCCGCTTACGCATGCTGCTCCTCATCGCACAACCCTGAACGATCGCCCTCTTGCGGATGCTGATCACCATCGCACCCTTTCACGCGATCATTCACCTGCGCATGCTGCTCGCCATCGCACAACCCTGAACGATTGCCCGCTTACGCATGCTGCTCCTCATCGCACCACCCTGAACGATCGCCCTCCTGCAGATGCTGATCACCATCGCACCCTTTTACGCGATCATTCACCTGCGCATGCTGCTCGCCATCGCACAACCCTGCACGATTGCCCGCTTACGCATGCTGCTCCTCATCGCACAACCCTGAACGCTCGCCCTCTTGCGGATGCTGATCACCATCGCACCCTATCACGCGATCATTCACCTACACATGCTGCTCGCCATCGCTTACCGCCAGCGATCTTCTTCACCTACGCGGCAGCACGATCCCTCGCCGTCACGCCCATTCGCCTGCGCGCCCGCGCGATCGCTCGCCTGCGCGCCCGCGCGATCGCTCGCCTGCGCGCCCTCGCGACCGCTCGCCTGCGCGCCCGCGCGACCACTCGCCTGTGCACCCGCGCGACCATTCGCCTTTGCGCGACCGTTCGCCCTCGCGCGACCATAGTTCGCGGCGAATTCCACAGCCGGTGGTAGCAGCAGGGACGCGTGCTCCTAGGCGGCACTCGGGATCACCTCCATCCAAGCACAGGTTGGTAGTGCAGGACGAAGACAGGTCAGTACAGCATTCTTCCCACCTTCTTTTCAGGCAGGAACCGTCGTGTCCTCTCCAAAGGATCGCCCGATCCCTTTCACCTTAGCGAGGATTTCGGACTCTGTGTCCTTGGAGCAGCAGACATGGTTTGATCCGCTGGCACGGGCGTTAATGAGGGTTATGAAACCAGCACTCACCGGCCAGGGTAACAAACCAGCGGCTGTCTCTCCTACGCTGAAGAGAAAGAGAGGAGTGGACTTCGTGGTGACTTCCCCCAGGGCGAAGTTGGTTCCCAAGAGGTCGGTCTCGAGGGTCCCCTCTCCTGCACGAGTACTCTCTCCTTCTCCCGCCCTGGAAGGATTTTTGGCGGGGGGGGGGCTTTCCGTTGAAGATTTCTCCATCGGACAAGGGGTGACTGCTTACCTCTTCCTCTGGGAGCTTACCAGGTTCTTTCCCTCCTCGGTTACGGCCCGAGGTTTGGTTCAAGGAAGCTACAGGAAGATCAAGGGTACTTTCCTCCTCTCGAGCTCAGGCACCTTGGCCTTTCGTCGTTAAGTATCTACTTGCGGACAAGCTCGATGTTGTACCATCTGGACGCACTGACTGAAGGCTTCCTTCGGGTGTCTCATCTGTGGAGGTCAACGACCTCAGACACCCTTCCATCCTTGAGAAGAGTTTTGTCTTTGCCCAAGGACAGAGACTTAAACATCTGCTGTGCGGAGTAAATCGACTTCCGGTTTCACTCCTCCAAGGCGCTTTCTTCCAGACTCTGCAGGGCTCCAGCTCCCTTTTCTTTCAACCACGTCGGCCTAAGTTATCGGCTACGACAACTGGGACAAGGTGTCCAATTGCAGTTTCCTCCTGTCAGGAACAGATGGCACGGGAGACTCCCCCGGGGGGGGCATAGTCCTAAAAGGAGTTCACGAACTCTAGGATTGCAGGTTTTTTCGCTGGGAGGATGCTTAAGGTTACTCATCCGAATGACAGCTTCCCGATGCCCATTCCCGCACAATCTCTGTGAGTAGCCAAGGATATCGCGCCTGCCGTCTCTGTCAGCGAATTCAGTGTCTCTGAACCTCTATGCCATAGCATCAGCAGAGTTGCCCGGTTGGGCAGAATGATCCATACCTTAGGCGAAGGTCTTCCTTAGGATCATCGACGGCTTCACCCCCGGCCCCCTCAGTCGATCCTTTCTTGTAAGGAAGGATCTGAGAGGGGATGTCCATAGTCGACCTCTCAGCCCTGATCAAGTTTGTCGAACAAACTTCGGCCAGCGTAGACCAGCAGAATCGATCAGACTGGTAACGAGGCGACAGGACTCCTTTAACCCTGGATCGGAAGGACGGGTACTTTCAGTTTCCATTCCATCCATCTTCCAGGGTGCTCGTCGAATTCAGCCTAAACTGCAAGTATTCCTGCTTATGATGCAGTGTGGCTATCCCGCCGTGGCATAGCAGGTTTGTTTCCCCAGAGAACTCTCCCTGCCTTCCTCTTGGCCGCTCAGGTGCAGACTTCCGCCTCCTCTGCTGTTTGGAGGGCTGGTCAACTCCGGTAGGCTCGGGTTTCGACCTTCTTCAGCGCCGGGAAAAGCTTCCGAATGCTGACCATGAGTGTGGGCTCATGGTATTTTGCTTGGAGCCTTCTCTTCCTCTGCCTCAACATCTGGAGTATCTGGCCATGATATTGAGTCAACCGCCTTACCACGTTGGAAACCCCGCTTCTCGTCCGTCCAGCGAGGTTAAGCAACGTCGGTACTTGGATGGGTGACCACCTGGGGACGCCAGATTCTGTTACCACATCCTCCGAGCCTTCCTTTCGGTTGACTGTGGCAAGACTGAGGAGAGTCGCAGTACCTGTTCTCAGTCAAGCAGAGTTTTCAGCCCTACCTTGGAACGTTTCCTAGTTCTTCTTTCCTCATTGACCCGTTTATAGTCCGAACGGTCGCCTCAGGATAAGTTCCATGTGGGGCGATCCAAGTTCCGGTGGCTTCAGGCAATGTTTAACCGGACTCCCTGGCCCTATGGGACCAGCGGAACTATTAAACCTGCAATGGGTGTTGACCTATGGAGCCTCTTGATGGTAGTGGATATTCTCGTCCTTTCCCCACATTCTTGATGCGGTTCTCGGACTCGTCAAAGGAAAGGGGGGGGGGCATGTTCCGGTCCAGGCCTATGGTCAAGACCTGAAGGATACCTCCATCATTCAGGCAGGCTTAAGGGCCTTAGTCTGGCCCCTCTTCAGATCCTACCGCTCCTGCCAAGTCGCCCCGTTGCGTGTCGACTTCATGCTAACCAGCAGGGGACGCATTTTCACACCTTCACATCTTGCAGTAGAGATACCGGGATGATTGAGATTCTCTCAATTCCACCATCGGCTCTCTCATTCCAGGCAGGGGAATGTTTCTCTCAGACTATTCGAGCAGAGCCTCATAGAGAGAGTGTACCTAGGGGTCTTTGACCTTGGGTAACCAGCAAGTGCTGGTCTGGGGGACCTGATCGCGACAGCTTGGAACCTCAAGCTTCCGCTAGTTTTCCCCCCAGTCTCAGACCCCGAGACTCTGGCAAGATGCATTCCGGTGATGGTGGGACAACTTCGACGCCTGCGTCTTCCCTCCTTTTTGTCTGCGGACAATGGGTCTCAACAAAACCAGGTTGTCTGTCAACCTTTCAATGGGAGAGCTCCACTGGGACTATGCGCAGAACGGTTTCTGGACCCTCTGCTTCCCCTGACGGAACTCCCGGGAGAGCTTCTCCCACGGCGCAGACTACTCAAGCAACCACACTGCGACATCTCTCCCGAACCGGGGCGTCGCTTCGGCTTCATGCCTGGAGACACTACGCTTCCTCCTCTAGAAGAGACAACCCGCTACAGTCGCGGTACGGAGGTCGCGTCATCTGCGATAGTCATCCACAGGGGTCTCCCAGGCAAAGTGAAGAGTCTAAGGTGGTTGGTGCCGTGGGAGATATACCTCTTCCCGTGAGGCCTCTTCTCCAGCAATAACGGTCTTATTGCCTTTCGGCGGGAGGAAACTCCTTTCCGCTCTTGGCAATGAAGCCTGTCGCTCAGCCTTTCCCTGACCTTCAGGCTTAAAGGAATAACTTTTTCCTGCCCGCTGGATCTATCCTCGCTCATGCGAAGCTACGATCGTCCCTGCCCTAGTCGGAGGAAGACCTCCAACTTGGAGCATGGCTCGGACTTTTAGTCCTTTAAGAGATCTTCTCAAGACCCTTTTACGACAGGCCTCGGATTGTATTCCGCCTTGGGTCTTCTGCTCACTCTGGCCACGGCCAGTGTGTAAGCAATCTTCTTGGTCTCTTACTACTCCCCCCCTTTCTAAGGAAGAGGGGAAGGCAACATTCAGGCTCGCTCCTGAGTTGTTGGCTAGACTCAGAATCTGAGGGTCCCGACCCTTCGGTCCGATTCATTCAAGATTTTGAGTCTCCATTCTGTGTCTGATGTCCCAAGACCTTCTCTTTCTTGCCAGTACAGGAATCGAGAGGTTAGCGCTGGGAACAGCTGCAGTTTGGCCTCAGTTGCAGCCGATTTGGGAACACAAGGAGGACATGGGGGGAGAGTCACCAGTATACCTCTTCAGCCCGGACTCAAGGACATTCATCTCGACCTGTCTTCAGACCCTCCCCCGTCACGTCGCCCTACAGCACGATGTTGGATACATCGCAACGTCCCTCGCCTTCGAGTAATACTACTCTGTGACGCAGGTGCTACAAGCTGGAGTCTGGAAGCGTCTGATGACCTTCGCAGCCCGCTTCCTGCAGGGCGTGACCCACAGGAGTCTCGATACGTTTTCTATCGCTCTGTGGTGGCTACACAACAGCTGGTCTAACCTCAGGCTCCTTTTTGGACAGGTAGCAGAAGGTTGAGGGCATTGTTATCAGGTTTTAGTCTGCATGAACGAAAGAAGTATGTCTGGCCCTTACTTCTTTCTTCATCATCCCCTCTACGGGGAAGCAGCATCCTGGTCTCTGCATAGCTGACCTCGAACCTCTGCAGGTAAACCATGCTTCCTTGTGTTCCGAGTATTGAGTCAATACTGTCGCGTCCCCCATACCCTGACGAGGTGGTATTGGGAACGTCCTAACCCAGAGTTCCTTCTGGAACTCCAGGTCAACTGCCTAAGACGGGTCACACTTCTTCCTTCACACACAAGCTTACGTAGGCCACATGGTTCCTTGCGGTGCAAGGAACTTGTGAGGTGCAGGGACTCCTTTTCTCGAGTGCGACTCACTCGGATTCTGAGTCCCCGGGTAAAGCCAAAGCCAGTATGGCTGGGGACTTTCCACCCTTCCTAAGGGATAAGTCACCCTTTGTAAATAGCGTGGTTTGTATTTCGGTTACGGAACAAATGACAAATTCGAAGATAATTTGTATTTTTCCTAACCATACAAACCTTAGCTATTTACACATATTTGCCCGCCAGCCCTGTCCCCCAAGACAAGTCCTACCTCTAAGTGAAAGTGAGTATTCACCTGTGTGTGAGGGGGAGGAGGGGTAGCTAGCTACCACTCCCCTACCCCCCCGCTAACTAGCGCGGGGGTAATACACCCTCGTTAAATTCTAATGGCTCGCCATTTCAGCTACGCTAAAAGTAATAACCCTTTGTAAATAGCTAAGGTTTGTATGGTTAGGAAAAATACAAATTATCTTCGAATTTGTCATATTCCGAAGGCCTCGGTAGATCCTCACACCGCTTGTTCTGACTGTAGGGATAGGCCCTGTCAGTTAGAAAATCGATGTGAGGAATGCGCCGGACTTTCGGAACTTGATTTTGTCCGTCTTCTGAAGTATTCAACCAAGTTAGAGAGAGGGAGAGTTAGGAGGAGTTCTTCTCACTCATCACTTTTTTCCTCACCTCATGATCCCCTACCTTTTCCTACCCCTGTAGTGGCTACCCCCGAACCTACTGTTTGCCCTCAGCCTGATATGTCTGTTGTTTTGCGTGCTATTCAGGCCTTAGGCGATAAAGTAGAGTCAGTGGTTAGCGATCATAAGTCTCTTATGGCCGAAGTCAAGGAACTTAAGGTCAAGAGTGCAGTGGGTGGTATTAGTGCCAGTGCTGTGACGAGTGCTAGTGTCAGTGCAGTGCCAAGTGCTAGTGTCAGTGTCAGTGTGGTGCGTGAGGATACTTCTGTGCGTGCCAGTCGTCCTCCCAGTCCGGGACCTCTTGCAAGCTCCCAAGCCCAGGGGAGAAGCAATGTCGAAGGGCAAAAGGGTTCGGCAGGCCTTGATCGGCGCACGGAAGTATCCTCGGTGGTTGCGGGCGTGTCTTCCAGAGACCGTCACTCCCACCTGCAGACGATTGAGCCCGTCTTTTACTCGTCTGCTGATCAATTGTCAGGGAAGAAACGCTGGACTCAGGTCTCAAGACCACTCAAACGCAGAGTCCAGTCCGCAAGTACTCAACCGGGCTGCAGTCATTGGCTCAGCTCCGACTCGCCTCAGTCATCCGACTGCACTCCGCCTAAGAGGAGTAAGGTTCTGCCGCAACAGATCTCTGCTGTTAAGGCTTTACCTCAGCAGACCTTAGTGTCTGCCGACCCTAAGTTGACTCTACTGCAGTCCATGCAGTCACAACTTTCGGTCTTGATGCGTGAGTGTCAGACTGAGAAGGTTGCGCCTCCGCCTGCGCTCGCTCCGCCTGCGCTCGCTCCGCCTGCGCTCGCTCCGCCTGCGCTCGCTTTGCCTGCGCTCGCTCCGCCTGCGCTCGCTCCGCCTGCGCTCGCTCCGCCTGCGCTCGCTCCGCCTGCGCTCGCTCCGCCTGCACTCGCTCCGCCTGCGCTCGCTCCGCCTGACCGCAGCACCACCTGCCAGGCGTACGATGTTGAGCCTCGTTCTGAGTTTTCTGTTCCCAGTGGTGTGCAGCTCCCTCCGCCTTCCTTAAGGCAACCTCAGCAATGGGAACAGGAGGCTTATACCTCTCTTCCTCCGCTTCCACTTGCTGTTCCACCAGTGAGGCAACACTCGGTTGAGGTACAACAACCTCTCCCATCCATGAGTCAGTCTCCTCAGCTCTCGCTGCAGCGAGCTCAACCCTCCTCAAGGCAAGCACAACACCTTAGCCTTGCGCCACAGGAGCCTCAACTCGCGAGACATTTACTGCATTCTGCGCAGCCACTACCTCATCGCTCTCAGCTCACACCGCAGGAACCTCAACTCGTTCCTCAGGAACTTGCTACTCCGCTTCCGCCAACCACTCAGCAAGCGCAACCCTTGAGTTCTGCCACTCATGCCAGGAGTCAGCCTCCTCCACCCATGCGCCTTCCTTCTGCTTCTTTTGTTCAGCCTTTGCAGACTGTGCCTCAGGTGTCCCCTCAACAGACTCTTGAAGAGGAAACCACTATTGTTACTGTTCCAGCTCATGCTGACTCTGCTGTTCAGCATACCTTACCTATCTCTTCGCTACACTCTGGTGATGAGGCGTCTGATGATGAGGCTGCACACCTGGATCCCTCATCAGACGTGGATGAATCCAAGTCTTCTCCACCTTCTATTGACTTTCGTAAGGTCTTGGCTCTTTTTAGGGAGGTTTACCCAGACCACTTTGTCACTGCTCTCCCCCGATCTCCGCCATCTGAGTTTTCGCTGGGCTTGCAACCAGCTAAGTCCTCTTATACTAAGCTCGTCTTAGCAAGGTCCTCTAAGAGAGCGTTTAGGATTTTAGGGGAGTGGTTGCAGTCTAAGCAACAACTTGGAAAGACGTCGTTCATGTTTCCTTCGACTAAGCTCACTTCTAAAGCGGGTGTTTGGTATGCCACAGGAGAGGAACCAGGCTTGGGAGTACCTGCCTCTGCCCAGGCTGACTTCTCAAGTCTGGTAGACTCTCCTCGTAGAACAGCAATGAGGCGCTCAAAGGTTTGCTGGACCCTCTCAGACCTTGATCATTTCCTGAAGGGTGTATTTAGAGCATTTGAGATGTTCAACTTCCTAGACTGGTGCCTGGGGGCCCTCAGCAAGAAGACCTCCCCTGCGGACAAGGATTCTGCCATGCTCTTAATGTCCTGCATGGATAAGGCCATTAGAGATGGTTCTGGCGAGCTTGCTTCGATGTTTGTGTCAGGGGTTCTTAAGAAAAGGGAGCAGCTTTGTACCTTCCTCTCCTCCAGCATCACACCTTGTCAAAGGTCTCAACTCCTTTTCGCTCCGCTCTCGAAGTTCCTTTTTCCCGAAGAGCTTGTTAAGGACTTGTCTGCTGCCCTGATACAAAAGGACACACATGATCTTGTGGCCTCATCGGCTCGTAAGACTAAGGTTGCTACCTCAGTCCCCAGGACTTATCGCACCCCAGTGGCTGATACTCCTGCTACGAGGTTCATACCGCCCTTTCGTGGTAGAGCCCCCAGCCGAGGAAGCTCCCGTCCAGACTCTTCCAGGAGCAAGTCTAGGAAAGGTTCCAAGGCCTCTAAAGGAAAACACTGACTCTCCGCATCTCCAGACAGCAGTAGGAGCCAGACTCAAGATCTTCTGGCAAGCCTGGGAAAAGAGAGGTGCAGACACCCAGTCTGTCAGTTGGCTGAGGGAGGGTTACAGGATACCATTCTGCCGCAAACCCCCTCTGACCACTTCTCCCATCAACCTCTCTCCCAACTACAAAGAAGAGGACAAGAGGCTAGCGTTGCACCAGGAGGTGTCGCTCCTTGTACAGAAGAAGGCAGTGGTTATAGTCCGGGACCATCAATCCCCGGGCTTCTACAACCGTCTCTTTCTGGTGGCCAAGAAGACAGGAGGTTGGAGACCGGTGCTGGACGTCAGCGCGCTCAATGCGTATGTCACCAAGCAGACGTTCACGATGGAGACGACGAAGTCGGTCCTAGCAGCGGTCAGGCAGGAGGACTGGATGGTCTCGTTGGACCTGAAAGATGCATACTTTCACGTTCCTATTCATCCAGACTCCCAACCTTTCCTGAGATTCGTTTTTGGAAAGGTTGTCTACCAATTCCAAGCCCTGTGTTTTGGCCTAAGCACAGCTCCTATGGTGTTCACGCATCTGATGAGGAATGTAGCAAAATTCCTTCACTTATCGGACATCAGAGCCTCCCTTTACTTAGACGACTGGCTGTTGAGAGCCTCCACGAGTCGTCGCTGTCTGGAGAATCTCAACTGGACTTTGGACTTAATCAAAGAACTGGGTCTTTTAGTCAACATAGAAAAGTCTCAGATCATTCCCTCCCAATCCATTGTGTACCTGGGAATGGAGATTCGGAGTCAGGATTTTCGGGCTTTTCCATCGGCCCCAAGGATAAGCCAAGCCCTAAATTGCATCATGAGCATGCTGAAGAGGAGCAGTTGCTCGGTGAGACAGTGGATGAGTCTCACAGGGACCCTTTCATCGCTGGCCCTGTTTGTCGAGCTAGGGAGACTCCACCTCCGCCCTCTTCAATTCCATCTTGCAGCTCATTGGGACAAGGGTTTGTCTCTCGAAGCAGTCTCTATCCCAGTCACCCAAGAGATGAAGACCACTCTCTTGTGGTGGAAGACCAATCTCCTTCTCAGGGAGGGCCTATCGTTGGCTATTCAGACCCCCAACCTTCATCTCTTCTCAGATGCATCGGACTCGGGCTGGGGTGCGACCTTGAACGGACAGGAATGCTCGGGAACGTGGAACGAGGAACAGGGAACACTCCACATCAACTGCAAGGAGCTACTAGCAGTTCATTTAGCCCTGCTGAACTTCAAGTCCCTCCTGCTAGGCAAGGTGGTGGAGGTGAACTCAGACAACACCACAGCCTTGGCTTACATCTCCAAGCAAGGAGGGACCCATTCGAGGAGCCTATACGAGATCGCAAGGGACCTCCTCATTTGGTCAAGAAGTCAAAACCTCACTTTAGTCACGAGGTTCATTCAGGGCAACATGAACGTCTCAGCAGATCGCCTAAGCAGAAGGGATCAGGTCATTCCCACGGAATGGACCCTCCACAAGAGTGTGTGCAACAGACTTTGGACCTTGTGGGGTCAGCCTACCATAGATCTGTTTGCCACCTCCATGACCAAGAGACTTCCGCTGTACTGTTCCCCAGTTCCAGACCCAGCAGCAGTTCATGTGGATGCTTTTCTGCTGAACTGGTCCCATCTCGACCTTTACGCATTTCCACCGTTCAAGATAATAAACAAAGTCCTTCAGAAGTTCATCTCGCACGAAGGGACACGGCTGACGCTGGTTGCTCCCCTTTGGCCTGCAAGAGAATGGTTCACAGAGGTACTTCAATGGCTAGTCGACGTCCCCAGGACTCTCCCTCTAAGAGTGGACCTTCTACGTCAACCTCACGTAGACAGGTTGCACCCAAACCTCCACGCTCTTCGGCTGACTGCCTTCAGACTGTCGAAAGATTCGCTAGAGCTAGAGGCTTTTCGAAGGAGGCAGCCAGCGCGATTGCCAGAGCAAGAAGGGTTTCCACTCGTAGAGTCTACCAATCTAAGTGGGAAGTCTTCCGGAGCTGGTGTAGAGCCAATGCAGTATCCTCTACCAATACCTCTGTGACCCAATTAGCTGACTTCCTATTACATCTTAGGAATGAGAGATCCCTTTCAGCCCCTACGATTAAAGGGTACAGGAGTATGTTGGCTTCAGTTCTCCGCCACAGAGGTTTGGACCTTTCTTCCAACAAGGACCTTCAAGACATCCTTAAGTCTTTTGAGACTTCTAAAGAGCGTCGTCTATCCACTCCAGGCTGGAACCTAGACGTAGTCTTAAGGTTCCTTATGTCACCTAGGTTCGAACCTCTCCAGTCAGCTTCCTTCAAGGACCTTACCCTCAAGACTCTTTTTCTCGTCTGCCTTGCAACAGCTAAGAGAGTCAGTGAGGTTCACGCCTTCAGCAAGAACATTGGTTTCACGACCGAATCTGCAACATGTTCTTTTCAGCTCGGATTCTTAGCTAAGAATGAACTTCCTTCACGTCCTTGGCCTAGATCGTTCGAAATACCTAGCCTCTCCAACATGGTAGGTAACGAGCTAGAGAGAGTTCTTTGCCCTGTCAGAGCTCTCAAGTATTATCTTAATAGGTCTAAACCTATTCGAGGACAGTCAGAAGCCTTATGGTGTGCCATCAAGAAACCTTCGAGGCCCATGTCCAAAAACGGGGTTTCGTATTATATAAGGCTTCTGATTAGAGAAGCCCATTCTCACTTAAAGGAGGAAGACCTTGCGTTGCTGAAGGTAAGGACCCACGAAGTAAGAGCCGTAGCTACTTCGATGGCCTTTAATAAAAACCGTTCTCTGCAGAGCATAATGGATGCAACCTATTGGAGGAGCAAGTCAGTGTTTGCATCATTTTATCTTAAAGATGTCCAGTCTCTTTACGAGAACTGCTACACCCTGGGACCATTCGTAGCAGCGAGTGCAGTAGTAGGTGAGGGCTCAGCCACTACATTCCCTTAATCCCATAACCTTTTTTAACCTTTCTCTTGAATGCTTTTATTGTTGTTTTTATGGTTGTTACGGTAGGCTAAGAAGCCTTCCGCATCCTTTTTGATTTGGCGGGTGGTCAATTCATTCTTGAGAAGCGCCTGGGTTAGAGGTTGTGTAGAGGTCCTTTAGTAGGGGTTGCAGCCCTATATACTTTAGCACCTTTGAGTTGATTCAGCCTCCAAGAGGAACGCTGCGCTCAGTAAGGAAGACGAACTTAAAAAAGAGGCAGAGTAACGGTTCAATTCGACTTCCTTACCAGGTACTTATTATTTCATTGTTATTTGAGATAACTGTTATATGAAATATGGGATACTTAGCTATCCTTTAATCTTGTACACTGGTTTTCACCCACCCCCCTGGGTGTGAATCAGCTACATGATTATCGGGTAAGTTTAATATTGAAAAATGTTATTTTTATTAGTAAAATAAATTTTTGAATATACTTACCCGATAATCATGATTTAATTGACCCTCCCTTCCTCCCCATAGAGAACCAGTGGACCGAGGAAAAATTGAGGAGGTGGCAACAAGAAGTACTATAGTACCTGGCCACAGGTGGCGCTGTAAGTACACCCCCTTCTAGTATTGTGATAGCTGGCGTATCCCTCCATAGAATTCTGTCGGGCAACGGAGTTGACAGCTACATGATTATCGGGTAAGTATATTCAAAAATTTATTTTACTAATAAAAATAACATTTTTCCAAATTGTCATTTTTTAATCATTATACTTGAGAAATGAGCTTGTTAACACTCCCAGTTTTATTGTCTACTCATTTAACATGATCCAATCATAAACATCATTATTTGCCGTCATTCTAATATTTTTTCCTTGGCCGTGGCTTGCTTCTCTCGCAAATAAACGTATACTCACTGTGGTATGTGAATGTGTTGCGCTCGCCAGTCGCATGGATCAGTATTAAATTATCTTAATTACCTATAATTTATATTATGTTTATTATGTTCCTCAAATTGCTTTTGCCATAAATAGCAGATGAGTGTCATAGATTGGCTGATCTCATTTTGGAAGAGCACCGAAAAAACCTAGTTCTATTAGAAACTACATAGTACCGATCTTCTTCAGTAATCTAGTATATTCAATAAGCATGTAAATTTGTTTCAATCATGAATCCTGACCCAACATGAAAATTAGTTATGGAGTGGCATGTGACTTGAGATTTTTCTTTCATTTCAGGTTTCAACTATAAGAATTGCCAGCAAAATGAATCGGCAAAGCAGTCCCCCAAGAGGCTTCAGCAAAATCCCGGCAGTTTCAATTATAGCAAGCAAGAAAACCTGTTGTCTATGATGACGACACAATAGGAATTGGCCCTTCCAGTGATGGAATACAAAAGTAAGGGGTAAAAGTTCATTAAGAAAGGCTGAGAAAATTTTGTAAATCAATTGTCTGCTGTACACTAATCCACAAGAGACACTTTCTTTATTATGAGTTGACTGAGAAGTAAGTGGATCTATTCTTAGCATCACTATTAGATTTTTAAGTTATAGATTGCAAAGAATGGAGAAATGTTGATTCAAAAGCTCAAGATAGAGACGACTGGCGAAATCTAACCGAGGCCCTTTACGTCAATAGGCGTAGGAGATGATGGCAATGATTATTATAAAGTAGTAAAAATGAGGTTCCATTTGAGAATCTTTTATTTTTTAATATAATTTGAATGATTGTATACTACATTTATTACTACCATGTAATCATTTTGCTGATCTTAAATCTGTGTAAAAGATCCTTTATATCCTGTTTTACACTAAAGTTCATAGCATTATTTAGTTGCTTCTATTATCATTGAGTTAAGAAAGGTACAAATATGTTTGAAAAAAGTCAGGACAGGAAGAAATGAGTGAGGGGAAAAAAACAAAGACTGAAAGGATAGAGTTGGTGTTATGCTAGACACTGAAAATCCTTGGTTCCGTGTGTGTTGAGTTTTATACATATGTCTTTTAGTGGCTCAAACTCTGTTTAGTTTTTATGAAAAAAGCATTTTTTCATAATCTTGGATTAAAATTGCATTTCCATCGAAGACAAATTGATAGCGTTTCTTGCATGTCTGTTCGGCTGGAAGTACATACATACATATACCAAGGCACTTCCCCAATTTTGGGGTGTAGCCGACATCAAACAAATGAAAAAAAAGGGGGACATTTCCTCTCTACGTTCCTCCCAGAAGACGAGTGACTCAAACGAGTTCGGGTGATAGGTTACTGCCGTTTACAAATGTAGATGTCACTCGAGTGGGGTTTTTTCATGGTGACTTTTCTCAAGCTGCACGGCTTTCCGTCCCTTTGCTATTTTGGTTACTTTCCAATAAGCTTTTCATCTTCTTTTGATATTGCTTGGATCCCTTAGGACTGGCCTCTGGAATGCCTAATGTCCATTGTGGAAATATTTGACGATCATATTGTTTATTGATAATAATAATGACATTATTAATAACTTTGTTTGCGGATGATACTGTACTGGTTGCAGACACAGAAGAGAAGCTTTGCCAATTAGTAACAGAATTTGGAAGTGTGTGTGAGAGAAGGAAGTTGAGAGTTAATGTGGGTAAGAGTAAGGTTATGAGATGTACGAGAAGGGAAGGTGGTAAAAGGTTGAATGTCATGTTGAATGGAGAGTTACTTGAGGAGGTGGATCAGTTTAAGTACTTGGGGTCTATTGTTGCAGCAAATGGTGGAGTGGAAGCAGATGTACGTCAGAGAGTGAATGAAGGTTGCAAAGTGTTGGGGGCAGTTAAGGGAGTAGTAAAAAATAGAGGGTTGGGGATGAATGTAAAGAGAGTTCTATATGAGAAAGTGATTGTACCAACTGTGATGTATGGATCGGAGTTGTGGGGAATGAAAGTGATGGAGAGACTGAAATTGAATGTGTTTGAGATGAAGTGTCTAAGGAGTATGGCTGGTGTATCTCGAGTAGATAGGGTTGGGAACGAAGTGGTGAGGGTGAGAACGGGTGTAAGAAATGAGTTAGCAGCTAGAGTGGATGTGTTGAGGTGGTTTGGCCATGTTGAGAGAATGGAAAATGGCTGTCTGCTAAAGAAGGTGATGAATGCAAAAGTTGATGGGAGAAGTACAAGAGAAAGGCCAAGGTTTGGTTGGATGGATGGAGTGAAGAAAGCTTTGGGTGATAGGATAGATGTGAGAGAGGCAAGAGAGCATGCTAGAAATAGGAAGGACCTTGGATGACGCGGAGGTAGCAGCAGTAGGGGATTCATCGTTATGAAGCTTCATCTGTGGTGGATAATGTGGGAGGGTGGGCTGTGGCACCCTAGCAGTACCAGCTGAACTCAGTTGAGTCCCTTGTCAGTCTGGGAGGAACGTAGAGAGTAGAGGTCCCCTTTTTGTTTTGTTTCATTTGTTGATGTCAGCTACCCTCAAAATTGGGGGAAGCGCCTTGGTATATGTATGTGTGTATGTATGTATTAATATCTATAATGATGATATTAGTATAAGAAATATGGATGATTATGATTAGAATTCCGTGAGCATTGCATTAGGGTAGAAATATCTATAGTCAATTTTTTTTAAGCGAGGCAGATTTGCACCGACTCGCAGCGGTGCCCTTTTAGCTCGGAAAAGTTTCTCGATCGGTGATTGGTTAGAATGATCTTATCCAACCAATCAGCGATCAGGAAACTTTTCCGAGCTAAAGAGGCAGCGCTGCGAGTCGGTGCAAATCTGCCTCGCTAAAAAAGATTGACTAATAGTGATATTTGTATATTTTTTCTTTTTGAGGTTCTTATTTAATAATTTGGTTTAAGTAGTTTAAAGCTTACAAAATTGTATCGGTTCTAATTCACAGCTTCATTTCAGGTTCCCGGCGTGTCGTCGTCGTCGTCGGCGCCCACTCGTGTCCGAGTATTGGGTTCTGTCGTTAGCCATCAGCCTCCTGAGAAAGAGATGAAGAAGGGTGGCGGAAACGACAGAATGCCAGTAGCTGGGTATATTGTTTTGGGTGGTCGTGGCTTTGCAACGGCCACGCACACACACTTGGCCCACATGGTTTTCACCGCGGCTCAAGACATATGAGACAGACGGCGTGTACGATGTCATGAAGTCCATGAAGGATGTAGGATGAAAGAAGAGAAAAAAACCTTAATGATATATTGTCACAAGATGAGAAGAGCTCGCTCACTCTTTGAGTGTCGGTATAGAAAACTGGGGCGTGATTGAACCACGACCATAGATCCCTTGTATTGTATTAATCCTTTTACCCCCAAAGGACGTACTGGTACATTTCACAAAACTCATCCCTTTACCCCCATGGACGTACCTGTACGTCCTTGCAAAAAACTGCTGTTTACATTTTTTTTTTTTGCATATTTTTGATAATTTTTTGAGAAACTTCAGACATTTTCCAAGAGAAAGAGACCAACCTGACCTCTCTATGAGGAAAATTTAGGCCGTTAGAGCAATTTAAAAAATATATATTGCAAAATGTGCTTGAAAAGAAACCCTGGGGGTTAAGGGTTGGAAATTTCCAAATAGCTTGGGGGTTAAAGGGTTAAGGAGTTATTATTGATGGGCACCATAGTAAGTATAGGAATGTGATATATGGTGTTCCACAGGGTAGTGCTCTTGGCCCATTGCTTTTCATACTATATATACATGACATGTGGTTTGGCCTAGAAAACAAGCTTGTTGCATATGCAGATGATGCTACTCTCTTTGCATCAATTCTATTTCCTGAATGTAGATCTGGGTGGGTGGAATCCCTTAATAGAGATCTAGCTAAAATTATTGCATGGTGTAAATTATGGGGAATGAAGTTGAATCCTAACAAAGCTCAAAGTATGATTGTAAGTAGGTCAAGGACGGTGGCTCCTCAACATCCAGATTTCAGTATTGATAAAGTTTCTTTAACTTTGAATGACTTTTAAGATTTTAGGTGTGATTCTTGACAGCAAATTTACTTTTGAGAAACACACTAGGTCTGTGTCTTTTCGGTGATCAATCTATTCTAAAAAATGTTTTTTAATTCTTTCATTCTACCTTGTTTCAAGTATTTTTCTTCTGTCTGGTCTTCTGCTGCCGATTCTCATCTTAACTTGTTGGACAGAAACTTACGATCTATTAAATTTCTTTTGTTCCGTAACTGAAATACAAACCACGCTATTTAATAGGGGTATTACTTTCGGCGTAGCTGAAATGACGAGCCATTAAAATTTAACGAGGGTTTACTACCCCACCGCTAGTTAGCGTGGGTAGGGGAGGGTAGCTTGCTAACACCCCCCCCCCACACCCACACACACCTGTGCTTGAGCTCACTTTGCTCTCGGCTCGGATGGTAGTTGGACGTGTCTGCTCTCATTCTTGCCGCTCATTGGCAGCCTTTAATGCTTTTTTTGCTTTCTCTTCGTGACAGGTTTGTGTGTGAAGTTGGCCTCTGCGATAATAAGTGTGGTGAGTGTAGGGCGTGGTCTACCTCCCAGTGGGAGAGGTTTTCGCAGCGACGTAAGAAGAAGTCCAGGCGGGATATTTCTCCTTCGAAGGTTTTTTTGAAAAAAGAAAAACCCAAGGACTCTTCTTCAGATGCCCAAACCTCCTCCGAAGCTCCCACTCGTTCGGTCTCTTTCGAGAGACCGTCGAGTGGTAGCGTAGACCATGGTACTGTTTTCCAAGCTCGGGGTTCGAGAGATGGCGTTGCCTCCCCTAGCGAGGCAGCTCCACCTCTCCCCCCCCGGGGGAGGATGTGGCACTAACAAATCTTTTGCAGCTTTGGTCTTCCTTGGGGCTCGAGGGTTCGCCCTCCAAGGAAGCATTATAGTACTTGACTACATCCGATTGGGTGCCGCTGTCAAGCAATCGCCGACTCTGGCAGAGGTTGATCCTCTGTCGATTGTCGACGTTGTGGTGTCAGAGGTATCCAATGCGGTATCTCCTAATACCTCTGCCTCTTCACATCCCGCAGTAGCTGAAGGCTTAGTTTCTCCCGTTCCTGCTCAACCAACGAGGGAGAAACTAAGTCCAACAGTCTCTCCTGCTAGTGTTTCTCTCTCTCGGGGGAGTTCACTTACAGAGACTCCTCTTCGGAGGACTGCAGAAGGTCAGCTTGCTGATCCAACGGCCCCCAGAGGGCGTATTCGTCGCAAGGCTCACCTTTCCCTTCGCCAGAGAGGCCTTCCTTCACCTGCGGTGAGGAGGCGCCTATTTGGTTCATCATCTTCGCTACAGTCCGCCGCAGAGGAGCCTCGTCAGCGATCACCGACTGTTCCTGCTCTGGTCCTGGACCTCTCAGCGGATCGTTCGCGATCCCCTTCGGTGGAAGGTCGTCCTTTCAAAGGACACGTCGACCTTCCACCCGACAGACCTGCTGACCTGCCGTCGCCGTTCCTGAGGGCTGATGCGCGCTACGCGCCTACGAAACCTGACTTACATGCTCGTCAGGCATCGAACTCTAATACGGGGCATCAAGGGCGTATGCGCCATTGCGCGCATACGTTCCTCACGCGCCATGCTGATGATGGGCATGCGCGCCAGGCTTTGCCTAAGCTAGCGCGCCAGTGCTCACCTGCGCGCCATCAACCTCCTGCACGCCAGCGCATCAGCGCTCTCCAGCGCGCCAGCGCTCTCCTGCACGCCAGCGCATCAGCGCTCTCCAGCGCGCCAGCGCTCTCCTATACGACAGCAATCTCCTGCGTGCCAGCGCTCTCCCGCTCGCCAGCACCCACGCACAGCGATCTTTTCTCCTGCGCGCCCATGATCTTCGGATCTGGGTGTTGTTGGGAAGTCGAAGGTGACTTCTCCTATGCGCCAACAGCTGTCTCCAGCGCGCCAACGCGCAGTCTCCTTCTGGCGCCCAGGAGGATACGTGCACGCGCCCATTTTCTCTTGTAGTTGACAGCCACCATGCTGACGCGCGTCCACAAGATGCACGCACAAGCTTCAACCGTGCACCAGGGATATCTCTCCTGCGTGTGCGCGCCCTACGACATCTGCTGGGGTGCGCGAACTCTCGCCCGAGTGTTCAACGCCCTGATCCTGTGCGGAACATTCGCCCACGCTCGCCATCAGTCTCCTGTGCACTCTCCTGTGCACCCACAGTCACCCGCACTCGCTCCTACGCGCCATCATTCTCCTGCGCGCCCTTGCAATCACACGCGCATCAGCAATCTCCCCCGGGTATTCTCCATGGCGCGAGCACCATTACGCGCCCCCACACGAGCGTCAATACCCTCGTGCGCGCGAGGCTGCTGGACAACGCACGGCAAGGTCGCCATTGCTGCATTCCCTTCCCTACAAACGCATAACAGCGCGCATTGCGGCGGAAGGGAAACATCCAGAAAGGTCCAGGATCCCTCTTTCTTTTCAGGCAAACCCACCTTTGGGAACTCCTCCCAGGGATCCGTCGATCCCTGTCCCTCCAGAGGGAGTGTCTGAAAGGGCGACTCAGTCAACAACCATGGTTCGGTGCACTAATCACAGCGGTTACGCAGGCTTTCAAGCCTGTTCTCTCTGAATTATGTCACAGATCCTCTACTCCTCTGAAGAGAAAAAGAGGAGTTCCGGACGCGGTAGCTTCTCCGAGAGCTAAGTTGACTCCACGCAGGCCTTCGAGGCAGGTTCCTTCACCCCCTCAGACTTTTTCTCCTTCCCTGTCAGACGAGTACTTCCCGTCCTCAGGGGAATCACGTGAGGTGAGACGTTCCCCCATCGCACCCATGGAGGAAACCCCACCTCGCGCTGAGAAGTCTTCCCGAGTAGGGGCTGGAAAGAACTTCCCACCGTCTATGTTGGAGTCCATCATCCTTCCCAGGAAGGAGTCGACTCGAAGACGGTACCAAAGTCCTCTACAAGACCTAAGACTGAGCCAACTAGCCACTCGGAGGACGTCTGCGAATCTCCCCAAGAAGAGCCTTTGGGGACAGGACACTTTGCTGCAAGCCCATCGTCAGGAGGAGAACTACAAGAGTCAGAGCATGCGTTTTGGCAAGTTCTGACTCTGAGGGCTTTCAATGGGTTTGCCGACCCAGAGATCCTTCCTTGAGAGGGCAAGGACATGGTCTTGGACCGCGTATTTGGCACTCAAAAACCTTCCAAGGCCAGTGCGGCTCTGCCCTGGTCTCCGGGGGTTAAGAGTACCAGGGACAAGATCGCTGTACAGCTCTCCGAGTTGTCCTCCTCCAACCGTTCCAGTGCTGGCAACAAGCTTCTCCCACCTCCTCGCGTACAGCAGAGGAGGATGAGATATTGGAGGAGCCTTGTTTAGCTCTTCCTCTGCACCATTCGTTGGAAGAGCTTACCAGGGGAGTCCCTCTTGAGAGAGACTCCAACCAGCAGGTCTTGTTCTCAGGAGAAGGTTGCGAAGTGTGCTATGCAAGCCACTTCGTGGCTGGACATCTAGTTAGGGACCTTAGGTATCCTGATACGCTCAGAGGATTTCTCCAAAGAACGTACCAGGAAAGTTATGGAGACGTTCCTCCTCTCAGGCACTCGCACGATCGAGTTTCTGGCCCACCAAGTCTCGAACTTGTGGGCAAACACCATCCTGAAACGTCGGGACGCGGTGGCTGATAGGTTCCATCAGAAGGTCCCTAGCACCGAGATCAATAGGCTCAGACATTCTTCCTTAGAAGGAACAAACCTGTTTGAGCCTAAGGATGTGGAACAGGCCACTGAGATATGGAGGAAGTCCCACCAAAACTCCCTCCTTCATAGGGCTTTGACATCGAAGCCCTATAAGCCTCCAGCACCCCAGCAGTCCCGTCCGACCAAGACCACGAAACCAACGGCAGCAGCGAAGACAGTGGTGTCTAAGCCCTTTCCTGTCAAGGATACAAAAGGCAAAAAGTCCTCCAGAGGGAGCAGCCGAGGCCGCAAACGCTAGGATTGGCAGTCCCCCTGCATGTCCACCAGTGGGGGGATGCCTACAAAGTTGCGCAGACAGATGGCAGCAACTCGAGGATTCCTGGACAATTTCCGTAATCAGTCAGGGATATCGCAACCCGTTCACAACATATCTACCTCCCCTGACGACGAATCCAGTGTCATTGAGCTCCATTTGCCATGGGAGCGGCAAGGGGGCAAGCCCTTCGGGCAGAAGTCCAGACCCTGTTGAAGAAGGGCGCTCTCCAAGAGGTCCTCGATGGGTCTCCAGGCTTCTTCAGTCGACTCTTTCTTGTAAAGAAGGAGGCTGGAGACCAGTCATCGACCTCTCAGCCCTGAACAAGTTTTTCAAACAAACTCCGTTCAGCATGGAGATGGCAGACATGGTCAGACTAGTAGTGAGACCACAAGACTTCATGTGTACACTGGATCTAAAGGACGCCTACTTCCAGATCCCAGTCCATCCGTCTTCAAGGGAGTACTTAAGATTCAGCCTAGACAACAAAGAGTACCAGTTCAAGGTGCTGAGCTTCGGTCTCTCCACAGCACCACAGGTTTTCACCAGATTGTTCACCCTGATCTCTTCGTGGGCACACAGGATCGGCATCCGTCTCGTTCGTTATCTGGACGACTGGTTGATCCTAGCAGACTCGATGTCAACCCTTCTTCAACACCGGGACAAACTTCTGAGACTTTGCCAAGATCTGGGGATCATGGTAAATCTCGAAAAGTCCACTCTGCTTCCCACTCAAAAGACTGGTATATCTAGGCATGATTATAGGCACCAATCTCCACAAAGCCTTCCCATCAGACGACTGGATAGCAAGGCTCAGGAAGGTCGCAAGCCCTTTTCTCAGACGAGAAGAACTTCCAGTCCAATTGTGGTTACGTCTCCTCGGTCACCTTTCATCATTGGCTCGTCTAGTTCCCAACGGTCGCCTCAGAATGAGATCCCTCCAGTGGCGACTCAAGTCCCGGTGGAATCTAGGTTACGATTCCCCGGACGTCCTGATCCCTATGGGACCTGCGGAACGGACGGACCTCCAGTGGTGGGCGACAGACGAGAACCTACGAGGAGGAGTGGATCTTCTCGTCCCTTCCCCAGATTTGATGCTGTTTTTGGACGCTTCAAAGAAAGGGTGGGGAGCCCACGTACTGCACCACACGACCTCAGGCCTGTGCTCAGAATCAGAAAAGTACCTCCATATAAATCTCCCAGAGATGAAGGCCGTCTTCCTGGCCCTTCAACAGTTCCAACAATTCCTGGCGGGTCACTCTGTGGTGGTGATGAGCGGCAATACCACAGTAATGGCTTACATCAACAAACAAGGAGGTACCTTTTCGAAGCAGCTATCCCATCTTGCAGTAGAGATACTGAGATGGGCCGAAGCCCACTCGATTCCACTATCTGCACGCTTCATTCCAGACAAAAGGAATGTGCTCGCAGATAGTGAGTACCGAGTGGTCTTTGGATCATTTAGTAGCCAACAAAGTCCTGACTTTGTGGGGTTCTCCGACTGTGGATCTGTTCGCAACAGCCCTGAACTTCAAACTTCCGCTGTACTGCAGCCCAGTCCCAGACCCTAAGGCTCTCTGGCAAGATGCTTTCCAACAACGGGGGGACAACATCGACGTTTACGCCTTTCCCCCCGTTCTGTCTGATGAGGAGGGTACTCAACAAGACCAGAACATCGGTCAATCTCTCAATGACCCTCATAGCTCTGCTATGGCATCACGCGGAATGGTTTCTGGACCTTCTGCAACTCCTAACGGAACTATCAAGAGAACTCCCTCCACGGCAAGACCTGCTCAGACAACCACATGCCAACATCTTCCACAAAGCCGTAGCTCCGCTACGACTTCATGCCTGGAGATTATCCAGCATCTCCTCGTTGAGAGAGGATGTCCGGACATCTGCGAAAGTCTTCCGCAGCAGTTTACCAGGCAAAGTGGGAAGTCTTCTGTGGTTGGTGTCGTGGAAGGGGTATCTCTCCACTTGATGCCACTATTCTAACAATAGCGGAGTTCCTCGTGTATTTGCGAGAAGAAATGTGCCTTTCAGTCTCGGCAGTGAAAAGGCTATCGCTCAGCCTTAATTCTAGCCTTTAGGCTGAAAGGAATGGACATTTCTTCATCGCTGGAACTTTCTCTACTCATACGTAGTTATGAACTTACCTGCCCTCAGTTGAAAGTGAGACCTCCTCCATGGAACGTGGTTCGAGTTCTCAGGTCTCTAAGAGACCTCCCTATGAACCATTTTGCCAGGCATCAGATCGCCACCTAACCTGGAAGACGGTGTTCCTACTAGCTTTGGCTTCTGCCAAGCGTGTTAGCGAACTTCATGGTCTCTCGTATGACATCGCCCATTCAAGGGGATGGGAGGAGGTAACGTTCAGCTTCGTCCCTGCGTTTATTGCTAAGACTCAGAATCCTGGAGTAGCGGTTCCTCGATTCGACTCTTTCCGGATTTCTAGTCTCCGTTCTGTAACAGATGACCCAGACCATCTCTTACTATGCCCAGTAAGGAGTTTGAGGCTATATCTTGAAAGAACAGCTGCAGTCCATCCTCCTGTGCCAGCATTATTCTTCAGCACAGGGAGGACTAAGAGGAGTCACCAAGAACACCATCTCGGCATGGATTCGTAGGGTGATACATCTGGCTTTGAATCCAGATCCTCCTCCGTCACGTTGCCCTAGAGCACATGATGTCAGGGGCATAGCTATATCCCTGGCCTTCAAAAGAAAATTTTCAGTGACGCAGGTTCTTCAAGCTGGGGTGTGGAAGCGTCAGACAACTTTCACATCCCACTACCTGCAAGACGTGACCCACAAGAGGTTCGATATGTTCTCTATCGGTCCTGTGGTGGCTGCACAACAGCTGGTTTAAAACCTCAAGCTCCTTATTGGACAAGTAGCAGAAGGTTAAGGGCATTGTAACCCGGTTTTAGTCTGCATAAATGAAAAGGTTTGACTGGCCCTTATTCTTTTCTTCATCATCCCTTCTCTTGGGGAAAGCAGCATCCTGGGTTCTCTGCATAGCTGACCTCAAACCACTTCAGGTAAACCATGTTTCCTTGTGTTCCTAGTATTAAGCTAATACTGTCACGTTCCCATACCCTTACGAGGTGGTATTGGGAGAGTCCTAGCCTAAAGTTTCCATCTAAAGGACTACAGGTCAACTTCCTAGAACGAGTCACACTTCATACCTTTACACACAGCTTATGTAGGCTGCAGGCCTTTTGTAGCAAGGTGCAGGGACTCCTTATTCTTCAGTGCTGACACACTCAGATACTGAGTCCCTGGGCAAAGCCAAAAGCCAGTACTGGTTGGGACTTTCCACCCTTCCTAACGGGTGAGTCACCCATATTAAATAGCGTGTTTTGTATGTCAGTTACGGAACAAATGACAAATTCGTAGATAATTTGTATTTTTCCTAACTATACAAACCTTTGCTATTTAATCAAACTTGCCCGCCAGCCCTATCCCCCTTGAAGTCCTACCTCCAAGCAAAGTGAGCTCAAGCACAGGTGTGTGTGAGGGGGGTGGGGTAGCAAGCTACCCTCCTCTACCCCCGCTAACTAGCGGTGGGGGTAGTAAACCCTCGTTAAATTTTAATGGCTCGACATTTCAGCTATGCTGAAAGTAATACCCCTATTAAAAAGCTAAGGTTTGTATAGTTAGGAAAAATACAAAATATCTACAAATTTGTCATATTCCTGATCTAGATGTTAATTTTTGGCACTGTTGTTCAATTAGTTCATTATGCATGTTGCATAAGATTTTTCATAATTCTGACCATCCTTTACATTCAGATCTCCCGGACAGTTCCATCCTGTTCGTAATACTAGGCAGGCAGTTAATTCTAATAGTCTGGCCTTTTCCATCATGAGGCTCAGTACTACACAGTATTCTAGAAGTTTTATTCCAGCTGTGACCAAGTTGTGGAATGATCTTCCTAATCGGGTAGTTGAATCAGAATTTCGAAGGTTCAAAGTTGGAGCAAATGTTTTTATGTTGACCAGGCTGACATGAGTCTTTTTATAGTTTATATATCACATATCTGTTTTGATGTTACTGTTTTTAGAATAATTTATTGTTAATTTTTCCTCATCGCTTATTTCCTTATTTCCTCACCGGGATATTTTTCCCTATTGGAGCCCTTGAGCATATAATAATAATAATAATAATAATAATCTTTATTTCAGCAAAAGCCATATACAGAGTTACAATAAGGATACAGTGATCTTACACTTTTGACATCGGTAAAAAAAAAAAAAAAAAAAAAGGATGAGATATGCAATAATATCAGTGATATATTATAAACATCAATTAGCAGGTTGACCACAGAGTTCTAAGGACTGGATAACAAACTCACAATAGAATTAACGCTTAACAATGATGATAACATACATAACAGCAAACAAAAAGAGAGGGAGAAAGCAAAAAAGAAAAAAAAAATGGAGATGACAATGATAAATATGTTGGAACAGAAATTGCTTTTCCAACTAGGGTCGTACCTTGGCTAGTAATAATAAAAATTAAAAGTGTTTTATCTACCTCCCTTTTCTGTGTCTGTTTTGTTTTCTTTTTGATGTGCTGTACAATATGCCTCATTGTCCAGTCTTTGGTCTGGGGAAGAAGATATTCAGCTCCTGTATGCCCTGTCATGAAGTGATATTGTTTTATTTATTCAGTGGCCCTTGTTTTAAAGGGAAATGGTTCTCTCTCCAGGCAATCTTCCCTGTGTGTAAGGGCCAATTTGTAATGCCATAGCCTCTGTACCATGGTCTTCCGCTATCTTGGGTTAGAGTTCTCTTGCTTGAGGGTACACTTGGGCACAGTATTCTATCTAATTTCTCTTCCTCTTGTTATTTAAGGTTTTATAGTTTT
This sequence comes from Palaemon carinicauda, assembly GCF_036898095.1. Lineage (NCBI taxonomy): Eukaryota > Metazoa > Arthropoda > Malacostraca > Decapoda > Palaemonidae > Palaemon > Palaemon carinicauda. The sequence continues at coordinate 308,214 of NW_027171949.1, forward strand.
TATGGGAAATATTTATTTTAATGTTGTTACTGTTCTTGAAACATTTTGTTTCCTTGTTTCCTTTCCTCACGGGGCTATTTTCCCTCTTGGGGCTATTTTCCCTCTTGGGGCCCCAAGGCTCTCTGGCAAGATGCTTTCCAACAACGGTGGGACAACATCGACGTTTACGCCTTTCCCCAATTCTGTCTGATGAGGAGGGTACTCAACAAGACCAGAACATCGGTCAATCTCTCAATGACCCGCATAGCTCCGCTATGGCATCACGCAGAATGGTTTCCGGACCTTCTGCAACTCCCAACGGAGCTACCAAGAGAACTCGCTCCTGCTTTTCCAACTAGGGTTGTAGCGTATCAAGTAATAATAATAATAGAGGATTCAAATCACTCGGAGACACGACTAAATGTCATGCCAAGTCTTCGTTGGATGCATTTTAAATTTCATTTCACGCTTGCAGTGGACTCACGCTTATTAGTGAGTCGCAAGTGTTATCTGACAAAGTTCTGACTGCTAACATGCTTCCTCTTCCTGTAATGCACTCGGGGGAGGTTTCCCATTCGCAGATCAGATTTGAGTGGGCGAAGTCTCAAAATCTTGGGTGTTCATAAACTCGTAACCTTTATACATATGCTTTTATTACTTGGCTGGCAGTCTTTGAAGCAAATCCATATTTATCTCAGATTTTGGATGGATTTTCTATGTTCCTAAAGCTTCATTCAGTACCTCACTTTTCAGTGTAGAAAGCTGTACTAAAGTATATGTCAGTTACTATAATTTTTTTTATTTCATAACCTTATTTACAGTTTCAAAGTAAAATGAGATGACTTTCCTGTGTGAATCTCGCTTGGCATTCTTTACCTTCTTCATTTCTTGTTTTTAATCATAATTTCTTTTTATTTTCATCATTTATATTATTATTATTATTATTTGCTAAGCTACAACCGTAGTTGGAAAAACAAGATGCTATAAGCCCAGGGGCTCCAACAGGGAAAATAGCCCAATGATGATGTATGTTTACGTTTCACATACTGCACTAGTAAATTGTCCTCTATTGGTCAGCTGTAAGCCATGAAATTTGTTCTTAAGGCATCAATAAGCTATAGGATTTGCTCTTAAGACCCAGTCCAGGGAGAAGTTCAAGTCAACAAAGTGATCCATTGGTTGCTCTTACCTTGCCGTTTCTCATGAAGGGTATTTCTGTGTCCTGTTCCAGACACTGCTCTGTTGTTATGGCTTCCTCTTGCTTCTCGCTCAAGGATAGTTGCCTGTTGTCTCTGATGAGGAAGACTGATTCTTTCTGGAAATGTGTGAAGGAGACCTTGTTTATCTCTAGATTATTATTTGAGATATGTGCTGTGCTCACTACTGTTTTAAATTCCATTTGGGGCTCTCTGCACTTCTTGGAATTGGCCTCTGCCATAATACCTTCTCGTAAGTTTTGTCCTTTGATGCACGAACCCCTCCCTCATGTGGATGATTCTTCCTCGTCCAAATTGGACGAGGTTAGTGTGACTTCCATGAGAGACTCGGTGCGTTCCGTTGTTTCAGCTGTCGTCACTACGGTGGCTGCTCTATCAACCGTTACGACCACGTCTTCCTTTTCAGGTACGCCTCCGGTTTCTGTCCCTCCTCCTTCCCTGGTTGAGCCGGGCGAACCAACACTTCCTAAATTCTCATCTAACTTGGAAAATAGGTCCCAGTTGGAATACATGAAGGCCTGTATGGAAGGGACCCAAGAATACCTAAGAAGGATGGGTAAAGCCTTACAGGAGGAGATTAGAGGATCCTTTTATTATTATTATTATTACTATCCAAGCTACAACCCTAGTTGGAAAAGCAAGATGCTATAAGGCCAGGGGCTCCAACAGGGAAAAATAGCCCAGTGAGGAAAGGAAATAAGGAAATAAATAAAGGAAGAGAACAAATTAACAATAAATCATTCTAAAATAAGTAACAACGTCAAAACAGACATGTCATATATAAACTATTAACAGCATCAAAAACAAATATGTCATAAATAAACTATAAAAAGACTCATGTCCGCCTGGTCAACAAAAAAGCATTTGCTCCAACTTGGAAATTTTGAATTTCTACTGATTCAACCACCCGATTAGGAAGATCATTCCACAACTTGGTAACAGCTGGAATAAAACTTCTAGAGTACTGCGTAGTATTGAGCCTCGTGATGGAGAAGGCCTGGCTATTGGAATCAACTGCTTCCCTCTTACACGGGTCATGCAGTGCTTTCAGAGGGTATTTTTCATATTGGAGAGGAGCTAAGCTCTAGTCCATTGCTGATCTGGAATTTTATCCAGATATAGAGGCCTACCCCTTTTGCTATGATAGGTTAGCTGAAGGTGGCCCATGGGGACGACACTATCCCTAAGAAACGATTCTTCTAGTTCACACCAGAGTGCAGCATCTGGCAGTGAAGGAAATAAAGACACTAGGGTGTATTAGCACAATTAGGTGCTTTTACTGAAAGGTTGGACACTTTTATGGCACCCGACACAATGGTTTTTCCCTTTGCTTCGAAAGCTTTTTTGGCTGTGGAAAAGGCCTTCAAGGAGGGTAAGTCTCTTCCGGTCTTGGAAGAAGGGAAATCTGTCACTCGTTCTTCCCTTTGAGGCTTAACACTGGTTGGGTATTGTGTTTACTTTTGCTGGAGGGAAATTAGATAATGATATAGCCAGCCGGCAGTTAATGAAAGACAGCTGAGAATTCCGGCACACCTACTTAAGGCGGAATTGGAGGCTAGGGAGAGACTATCAGCTTCGATGTCTCTTCTATGCTTTGTAGAATTGATGATTGGTAATCCATTGATGTCCCTGCCTTTTTGCTTTTGACCAAGATGCACATGGCCACTTTTATGAAGCATGTTTTAACTTCCGGGTTCAGTCGTCTTGAACCGAAGCATCTTATTGACGCCTGTATTTGGGGTAAAGATCTTTTTCCACAGAATTTAATAAAGAAGATCTTGAATAAAGCGGGAGCAGAACATGGGAGTCTTTTCCGGAGATGGGGAAGATCTCAAAAAAGGGAATTTATTCCTGAGGTTGGCCCTCAACCTAAGAGGGTCCGTACACCAACATACCTTAGGAGGCACTTCATCTCTGCTTCAGGTAGTGCTTTGCAGAATCTTTTCACTGTTCCTCACCCAGTGACTTCACAGTCCCCATCATTCAATCCCGGATTTGAACAAGGGACCTCGTCCTTTCGTCCCTCCAAGACTGAAAGAGGGGGTAGAGGTCGTAGGCCAAGGAGTCAGAGTCTCCGGAGTAACGGGAACTAAGGGCATACATCCTCAACCAAGCAATGAGGATACTCCAGTAGGGGGAAGACTGTAATGGTTCAAGGACAGATGGCTGTTCAGTCCTTGGCCGCAAAGCATGATTTCCAGCGGTTTAGGCTGGAAATGGAAGAGACAAACCCCGAGGATCAAGAGATTCTTCCAGAAATCAACACCACATCTAGAACAATATGTGCAGGACCTTTTGGGAAGAGAGTTATCCATTGCACGAAATCTATGAAATTTCGAGGTCGTCTATTCTGCGTGGCAAAGAAAGTTTCGATAATTCCTCGAACTATTCTCGACTTGTCCCATCTAATTCTATTCGGTCTTTGCGACAAGTTCTGGAGGCTGACTATTTCGCAGATACGGACCTTACTACTTTCGGGGGGTTTACACCATCTCTATAGATCTTACCGACACTTATTGGCATCTTCTCATAGGTCGACGCTTCTCCCCCTTCCTTGATTTCAGACTAGAAAGAAAGGCTTATGTATTCAGAGCTATGCCATTCGAGCTCCCTCAGCAAGGGAATGCACAGAAGCAACATATGTGGCAAGATTCCTCCAATATTTAGGATTCCAAATAAACTTCTAGAAGTCTAGCCTGAACCCAGCTTAAGGGTTCCCGTGGTTAGGGATTCGTTGGAATCTAAAGACTCATGCCCTCTCTGTTCCTTCTGCCAAGAGGAAGGAAATAGCCCAGTCAGTTCGGTCTTTCATCTACTTGAGAAAGACCACCAGACGTCAGGAAAGGGTTCTGGGCTCATTTCAGTATGTTTCTATAACGAACCCTCTCCTCAAGGTCAGACTCAGAGATGCAAGCAGGGTTTAGAAGAAAGGAGCTTCCACAGCTCCCCGCGATCATCAGAAGACGACCCCGGAGTTGCTTCGACGGCAACTCCGTCAGTGGTCACATGCCAGGAGTCTTTCCAAGACGGTTCCGTTGCACTTTCCTCCTCCTACAGTGATTCAACTGGACGTTTTGGGGGGGTCATGCTTCACTCAAGAAAGTGCAAGGTCGTTTGTCCCAGAGTTTCAAGCAATTCCACTTCAATATTTTGGAGAACATGGCAGTCTTCTTATCCCTACAAAGTCTACTTTTTTACAAAACAGCATTCATTTTTGTCTTGTATTTGACAGCAGAGTAATAGTTCATTGCATCAACAGACAAGGATCAAGATCTCCCCAAAGAAACCATGTACTGATTGCCATTTTTTTAGCCCAGAGGAAGAGGTGATTTCTGTCTGCCTCTCACCTTCACGGAATCCGGAACGGGATGGCAGACTCTCGAACACATCCTCTAGAGAGAGTATGGTCTCTAGACGAATCATTCCCTTTCGTGCAGGAGGTAGTCCAAGGTCTTCAAGTGGACCTGTATGCAACGAGCCTCATCAAGACACTTCCCAATTATGTGGCACCGTATGTAGATCCAGAGGTGATAGGCATGGATGTGTTATTCATGAATTGGATTTATTGGGAGAAGATTAATGTATACCCTTCAATCTTCTCTTGAAGGTGCTAGGCGAATTCTGATCGTCCAGGTGGACAGCAGCCCTGGTTGCTCTTTGGCCGAAGAGCAACTGGTATCCTTTGGTGACCTATTGAACAGGCTGATACCTCTACCCAGCCCGAGCCTGTCTCAATACAGAGAACAACTATCTTCGCTTCATCCTAATAACCGAATGCCCTTCATCTCATGATTTTTTCGCATTAGCCCTAGGAAAAAAAGATTTCAGATTCAACGGGACAAATTGGCATTTACGGAAAATGATAAAACTTCCACTATTTTGAATCGGTATGAAACTTTGTGGAAGAATTGGGTTCGATATGTGGAAGATAAAAATCCATCTTCTAAATCTATGGGTTTTTGTCTAGGCTTTCTGATCGACTTACATGCGAAAGATTTAGCATCCTGCACGATTGCGTCATGCAAGTCGTACCTAGCTGGACCCATTTTATATACTTTTAGATTTTAACTCTGTCCTCTTTGCCACGATTCCGAAAGTTTGCGCCAGGTCGGGACCAGCAGATCTGCCGAGGCCGATCTCCTGGTTATTGGATAAAGTATTATAACTAGCTTCGGAAGTTGACGATCGAACAGTGTCTTTCCGAGTTTTATCAAAGAGCGATTTTTCTAATCGCTATGGCTTCTAGTGCTCTTGGTTAATAAACTTATGGCTCTCTCTAGAGATGAGGGTCACATAGAATATACAGACAATGGTGAAGTTAATTTATACTCTGATCTTACCTTTTTGGCTATGATAAGCTACCAACTAAACATTGGTGGCCATGAAAAATAATTCCCCTCGGAAGTGTTCTCACCCCTTGTTTAGTACAGTGTTTAAAGACATACCAGGACAGGACGAAAAAGGTTAAACCGGGCCAATTCTTTAGACAGTCGGTTCGTAGTTGTCTTAAGACATATCTGGACAGGACAAAAAAGGTTAAACCGGGCCAATTCTTTAGACGGTCGGTTCGTAGTTGTCTTAAGACATATCTGGACAGGACAAAAAAGGTTAAACCTGGCCAATTCCTTAGACGGTCGGTTCGTAGTTGTCTTAAGACATATCTGGACAGGACAAAAAAGGTTAAACCTGGCCAATTCCTTAGACGGTCGGTTCGTAGTTGTCTTAAGACATATCTGGACAGGACAAAAAAGGTTAAACCTGGCCAATTCCTTAGACGGTCGGTTCGTAGTTGTCTTAAGACATATCTGGACAGGACAAAAAAGGTTAAACCGGGCCAATTCTTTAGACGGTCGGTTCGTAGTTGTCTTAAGACATATCTGGACAGGACAAAAAAGGTTAAACCGGGCCAATTCTTTAGACGGTCGGTTCGTAGTTGTCTTAAGACATATCTGGACAGGACAAAAAAGGTTAAACCTGGCCAATTCCTTAGACGGTCGGTTCGTAGTTGTCTTAAGACATATCTGGACAGGACAAAAAAGGTTAAACCTGGCCAATTCCTTAGACGGTCGGTTCGTAGTTGTCTTAAGACATATCTGGACAGGACGAAAAAGGTTAAACCGGGCCAATTCTTTAGACGGTCGGTTCATAGTTGTCTTAAGACATATCTGGACAGGACAAAAAAGGTTAAACCGGGCCAATTCCTTAGACGGTCGGTTCGTAGTTGTCTTAAGACATATCTGGACAGGACGAAAAAGGTTAAACCGGGCCAATTCCTTAGACGGTCGGTTCGTAGTTGTCTTAAGACATATCTGGACAGGACGAAAAAGGTTAAACCGGGCCAATTCCTTAGACGGTCGGTTCGTAGTTGTCTTAAGACATATCTGGACAGGACGAAAAAGGTTAAACCGGGCCAATTCTTTAGACGGTCGGTTCGTAGTTGTCTTAAGACATATCTGGACAGGACGAAAAAGGTTAAACCGGGCCTACGGTCGGTTCGTAGCTGTCTTAAGACATATCTGGACAGGACGAAAAAGGTTAAACCGGGCCTACGGTCGGTTCGTAGCTGTCTTAAGACATGTCTGGACAGGACGAAAAAGGTTAAACCGGGCCAATTCTTTAGACGGTCGGTTCGTAGCTGTCTTAAGACATGTCTGGACAGGACGAAAAAGGTTAAACCGGGCCAATTCTTTAGACGGTCGGTTCGTAGCTGTCTTAAGACATGTCTGGACAGGACGAAAAAGGTTAAACCGGGCCAATTCTTTAGACGGTCGGTTCGTAGCTGTCTTAAGACATGTCTGGACAGGACGAAAAAGGTTAAACCGGGCCAATTCTTTAGACGGTCGGTTCGTAGCTGTCTTAAGACATGTCTGGACAGGACGAAAAAGGTTAAACCGGGCCAATTCTTTAGACGGTCGGTTCGTAGCTGTCTTAAGACATGTCTGGACAGGACGAAAAAGGTTAAACCGGGCCAATTCTTTAGACGGTCGGTTCGTAGCTGTCTTAAGACATGTCTGGACAGGACGAAAAAGGTTAAACCGGGCCAATTCTTTAGACGGTCGGTTCGTAGCTGTCTTAAGACATGTCTGGACAGGACGAAAAAGGTTAAACCGGGCCAATTCCTTAGACGGTCGGTTCGTAGCTGTCTTAAGACATGTCTGGACAGGACGAAAAAGGTTAAACCGGGCCAATTCCTTAGACGGTCGGTTCGTAGCTGTCTTAAGACATGTCTGGAAAAAGGTTAAACCGGGCCAATTCCTTAGACGGTCGGTTCGTAGCTGTCTTAAGACATATCTGGAAAAAGGTTAAACCGGGCCAATTCCTTAGACGGTCGGTTCGTAGCTGTCTTAAGACATATCTGGAAAAAGGTTAAACCGGGCCAATTCCTTAGACGGTCGGTTCGTAGCTGTCTTAAGACATATCTGGACAGGACGAAAAAGGTTAAACCGGGCCAATTCCTTAGACGGTCGGTTCGTAGCTGTCTTAAGACATCTGGACAGGACGAAAAAGGTTAAACCGGGCCAATTCCTTAGACGGTCGGTTCGTAGCTGTCTTAAGACATCTGGACAGGACGAAAAAGGTTAAACCGGGCCAATTCCTTAGACGGTCGGTTCGTAGTTGTCTTAAGACATATCTGGACAGGACAAAAAAGGTTAAACCGGGCCAATTCCTTAGACGGTCGGTTCGTAGTTGTCTTAAGACATATCTGGACAGGACATAAAAGGTTAAACCGGGCCAATTCCTTAGACGGTCGGTTCGTAGTTGTCTTAAGACATATCTGGACAGGACATAAAAGGTTAAACCGGGCCAATTCTTTAGACGGTCGGTTCGTAGTTGTCTTAAGACATATCTGGACAGGACAAAAAAGGTTAAACCGGGCCAATTCCTTAGACGGTCGGTTCGTAGTTGTCTTAAGACATATCTGGACAGGACAGAAAAGGTTAAACCGGGCCAATTCCTTAGACGGTCGGTTCGTAGTTGTCTCAAGACATATCTGGACAGGACAGAAAAGGTTAAACCGGGCCAATTCCTTAGACGGTCGGTTCGTAGTTGTCTCAAGACATATCTGGACAGGACAGAAAAGGTTAAACCGGGCCAATTCCTTAGACGGTCGGTTCGTAGTTGTCTCAAGACATATCTGGACAGGACAGAAAAGGTTAAACCGGGCCAATTCTTTAGACGGTCGGTTCGTAGTTGTCTCAAGACATATCTGGACAGGACAGAAAAGGTTAAACCGGGCCAATTCCTTAGACGGTCGGTTCGTAGTTGTCTCAAGACATATCTGGACAGGACAAAAAAGGTTAAACCGGGCCAATTCCTTAGACGGTCGGTTCGTAGTTGTCTCAAGACATATCTGGACAGGACAAAAAAGGTTAAACCGGGCCAATTCCTTAGACGGTCGGTTCGTAGTTGTCTCAAGACATATCTGGACAGGACAAAAAAGGTTAAACCGGGCCAATTCCTTAGACGGTCGGTTCGTAGTTGTCTCAAGACATATCTGGACAGGACAAAAAAGGTTAAACCGGGCCAATTCCTTAGACGGTCGGTTCGTAGTTGTCTCAAGACATATCTGGACAGGACAAAAAAGGTTAAACCGGGCCAATTCCTTAGACGGTCGGTTCGTAGTTGTCTCAAGACATATCTGGACAGGACAAAAAAGGTTAAACCGGGCCAATTCCTTAGACGGTCGGTTCGTAGTTGTCTCAAGACATATCTGGACAGGACAAAAAAGGTTAAACCGGGCCAATTCCTTAGACGGTCGGTTCGTAGTTGTCTCAAGACATATCTGGACAGGACAAAAAAGGTTAAACCGGGCCAATTCCTTAGACGGTCGGTTCGTAGTTGTCTCAAGACATATCTGGACAGGACAAAAAAGGTTAAACCGGGCCAATTCCTTAGACGGTCGGTTCGTAGTTGTCTCAAGACATATCTGGACAGGACAAAAAAGGTTAAACCGGGCCAATTCCTTAGACGGTCGGTTCGTAGTTGTCTCAAGACATATCTGGACAGGACAAAAAAGGTTAAACCGGGCCAATTCCTTAGACGGTCGGTTCGTAGTTGTCTCAAGACATATCTGGACAGGACAAAAAAGGTTAAACCGGGCCAATTCCTTAGACGGTCGGTTCGTAGTTGTCTCAAGACATATCTGGACAGGACAAAAAAGGTTAAACCGGGCCAATTCCTTAGACGGTCGGTTCGTAGTTGTCTCAAGACATATCTGGACAGGACAAAAAAGGTTAAACCGGGCCAATTCCTTAGACGGTCGGTTCGTAGTTGTCTCAAGACATATCTGGACAGGACAAAAAAGGTTAAACCGGGCCAATTCCTTAGACGGTCGGTTCGTAGTTGTCTTAAGACATATCTGGACAGGACAAAAAAGGTTAAACCGGGCCAATTCTTTAGACGGTCGGTTCGTAGTTGTCTCAAGACATAACTGGACAGGACAAAAAAGGTTAAACCGGGCCAATTCTTTAGACGGTCGGTTCGTAGTTGTCTCAAGACATATCTGGACAGGACAAAAAAGGTTAAACCGGGCCAATTCTATAGACGGTCGGTTCGTAGCTGTCTCAAGACATATCTGGACAGGACAAAAAAGGTTAAACCGGGCCAATTCTATAGACGGTCGGTTCGTAGCTGTCTCAAGACATATCTGGACAGGACAAAAAAGGTTAAACCGGGCCAATTCTATAGACGGTCGGTTCGTAGCTGTCTCAAGACATATCTGGACAGGACAAAAAAGGTTAAACCTGGCCAATTCTTTAGACGGTCGGTTCGTAGTTGTCTCAAGACATATCTGGACAGGACAAAAAAGGTTAAACCGGGCCAATTCTTTAGACGGTCGGTTCGTAGTTGTCTCAAGACATATCTGGACAGGACAAAAAAGGTTAAACCGGGCCAATTCTTTAGACGGTCGGTTCGTAGTTGTCTCAAGACATATCTGGACAGGACAAAAAAGGTTAAACCGGGCCAATTCTTTAGACGGTCGGTTCGTAGTTGTCTTAAGACATATCTGGACAGGACAAAAAAGGTTAAACCGGGCCAATTCCTTAGACGGTCGGTTCGTAGTTGTCTTAAGACATATCTGGACAGGACAAAAAAGGTTAAACCGGGCCAATTCCTTAGACGGTCGGTTCGTAGTTGTCTTAAGACATATCTGGACAGGACAAAAAAGGTTAAACCGGGCCAATTCCTTAGACGGTCGGTTCGTAGTTGTCTTAAGACATATCTGGACAGGACAAAAAAGGTTAAACCTGGCCAATTCCTTAGACGGTCGGTTCGTAGTTGTCTTAAGACATATCTGGACAGGACAAAAAAGGTTAAACCGGGCCAATTCTTTAGACGGTCGGTTCGTAGTTGTCTCAAGACATATCTGGACAGGACAAAAAAGGTTAAACCGGGACAATTCTTTAGACGGTCGGTTCGTAGTTGTCTCAAGACATATCTGGACAGGACAAAAAAGGTTAAACCGGGACAATTCTTTAGACGGTCGGTTCGTAGTTGTCTTAAGACATATCTGGACAGGACAAAAAACGGTTCGTAGTTGTCTTAAGACATATCTGGACAGGACGAAAAAGGTTAAACCGGGCCAATTCCTTAGACGGTCGGTTCGTAGTTATCTTAAGACATGTCTGGACAGGACAAAAAAGGTTAAACCGGGCCAATTCCTTAGACGGTCGGTTCGTAGTTGTCTTAAGACATATCTGGACAGGACAAAAAAGGTTAAACCGGGCCAATTCCTTAGACGGTCGGTTCGTAGTTGTCTTAAGACATATCTGGACAGGACAAAAAAGGTTAAACCGGGCCAATTCTTTAGACGGTCGGTTCGTAGTTGTCTTAAGACATATCTGGACAGGACAAAAAAGGTTAAACCGGGCCAATTCCTTAGACGGTCGGTTCGTAGTTGTCTTAAGACATATCTGGACAGGACGAAAAAGGTTAAACCGGGCCAATTCTTTAGACGGTCGGTTCGTAGTTGTCTTAAGACATATCTGGACAGAACAAAAAAGGTTAAACCGGGCCAATTCCTTAGACGGTCGGTTCGTAGTTGTCTTAAGACATATCTGGACAGGACATAAAAGGTTAAACCGGGCCAATTCCTTAGACGGTCGGTTCGTAGTTGTCTTAAGACATATCTGGACAGAACAAAAAAGGTTAAACCGGGCCAATTCTTTAGACGGTCGGTTCGTAGTTGTCTTAAGACATATCTGGACAGGACGAAAAAGGTTAAACCGGGCCAATTCTTTAGACGGTCAGTTCGTAGTTGTCTTAAGACATATCTGGACAGGACGAAAAAGGTTAAACCGGGCCAATTCTTTAGACGGTCGGTTCGTAGTTGTCTTAAGACATATCTGGACAGGACGAAAAAGGTTAAACCGGGCCAATTCCTTAGACGGTCGGTTCGTAGTTGTCTTAAGACATATCTGGACAGGACATAAAAGGTTAAACCGGGCCAATTCCTTAGACGGTCGGTTCGTAGTTGTCTTAAGACATATCTGGACAGGACATAAAAGGTTAAACCGGGCCAATTCCTTAGACGGTCGGTTCGTAGTTGTCTTAAGACATATCTGGACAGGACATAAAAGGTTAAACCGGGCCAATTCCTTAGACGGTCGGTTCGTAGTTGTCTTAAGACATATCTGGACAGGACAAAAAAGGTTAAACCGGGCCAATTCCTTAGACGGTCGGTTCGTAGTTGTCTTAAGACATATCTGGACAGGACATAAAAGGTTAAACCGGGCCAATTCCTTAGACGGTCGGTTCGTAGTTGTCTTAAGACATATCTGGACAGGACAAAAAAGGTTAAACCGGGCCAATTCCTTAGACGGTCGGTTCGTAGTTGTCTTAAGACATATCTGGACAGGACAAAAAAGGTTAAACCGGGCCAATTCTTTAGACGGTCGGTTCGTAGTTGTCTTAAGACATATCTGGACAGGACAAAAAAGGTTAAACCGGGCCAATTCTTTAGACGGTCGGTTCGTAGTTGTCTTAAGACATATCTGGACAGGACAAAAAAGGTTAAACCGGGCCAATTCTTTAGACGGTCGGTTCGTAGTTGTCTTAAGACATATCTGGACAGGACAAAAAAGGTTAAACCGGGCCAATTCTTTAGACTGTCGGTTCGTAGTTGTCTTAAGACATATCTGGACAGGACAAAAAAGGTTAAACCGGGCCAATTCTTTAGACGGTCGGTTCGTAGTTGTCTTAAGACATATCTGGACAGGACAAAAAAGGTTAAACCGGGCCAATTCTTTAGACGGTCGGTTCGTAGTTGTCTTAAGACATATCTGGACAGGACAAAAAAGGTTAAACCGGGCCAATTCTTTAGACGGTCGGTTCGTAGTTGTCTTTGAAACAACTGAGAGCAATGTTGGCTTATTTCCTTTGGAAGAGCAGACCCCGCTAGCCTGCCGTTGGGTCGTGGCGCTAGGAAAGTGGAATCATCTCTGAACCCCTTTCAATATATGTCATTTGAAGCAGTACAAGCTTATCCTGGTTGGAAGTCCCCCAGGGTGTTCTTCAAGTATTAAATGAAGCAATTGGATGAAGTTGAAGTTGTGGTGGCAGCAGGTAATATAAAACCGGCTGCAACGACGTAGGCCTCAAGTGCGTCCTTGGGCATTCTTCCAGTTTATTTTCTTTAACCCTTTTACCCCCAAAGGACGTACTGGTACATTTCACAAAACTCATCTCTTTACCCCCATGGACGTACCGGTACGTTCTTGCAAAAAAATGCTATAGAAATTTATTTTCATATTTTTGATAATTTTTTGAGAAAATTCAGGCATTTTCCAAGAGAATGAGACCAACCTGACCTCTCTATGACAAAAATTAAGGCTGTTAGAGCAATTTAAAAAAAATATACTGCAAAATGTGCTGGGGAAAAAATAACCCCTTGGGGGTTAAGGGTTGGAAATTTCCAAAGAGCCTGGGAGTAAAAGTGTTAATAGGTAAACTGTCGGTTTTTGCTTCATGATCTACATTAAACAATATCAAATATTTTAAAATTCAGGATTCAATTTGGTTTCTCTGAATTCTATAAGTGTACCTATGTGAGCATACTATTCCTATTTCAGAACTGAGTTCAATATAACTAATATAACTCAGTTTCTTTTGTTGGGTTTGACACTTTTACATGTAGCCATATACGGCAATATTTTCTATCGTAAAATTTCCTCATAGAGTTGGATCTATCCTCGTCTCCCCTCATGTTTACTTAGGTAAAGAATTTTATCAGGAATATATTTTGGTGTACACCGGTAGATCACAATACAGTTCATATATACTGTATTAAAATTTGCTCAAATAGATGGTCTAATGAAACTGATATAATGGATGATTTTATTGCCAGACTTAATTCCTAGTTGAATTAAACTTAGCATACTATAGTTAATTTCTACCAACGCTGCACATTAAGAATCTATTTAACAATGAGTATTAGTTCTTCAATGATTACTCACTATCGTGTTATTGGTAATATGTGTTCTTCACAACATACAGGGAGTGTTCTTCACCACAGAGATGGTGGTTAGAGGTTCATAGATTCTTCCCATTAAAACACTACCATATTTACCAAATCAAGTTCATTTTGGTTTCTTTTTAAGGTAGTAATTTATAATTATACTTCATCATATAATTGGTGAGTCTCCATTTATGGCAGGGTTTTTTCCATAGGGAAGCCTCACACCGAGTATAAATAATTCTCTGGTATACTTCCATCAGGACGACATGGTTCAAGCCCCAAAAATTGATTTTGTCGTAGGAAAAATCTATTTTTCTTTGAGATAGCCATGTCGTCCTGATGGCCCACCCGTTACGTCCTACTTTTCCCCGCCCCTATGCTCGTTGGAGGCTTATATTTCACAGTAGCTCAGCTGCAACGTGGAATGGGAAGCAGGAACGTATAGGGGCACTCGAAGGTGATAGGATATGTAATGGTTCCTTATTTATCCTTCCCCATTGTGGATTAGACTGGATAAGGTCTATTTGAGGTGCAGATATCTATGGTTATCTTAGGATACGTCCCTGATTATATACGATATCTTTGGATAGTCGTTTCCGGGGGTTGGAACCCCGTGATACCTGACGGTAATTCTCTCGTAATATCAATCGCAGAAATATTATACGGTAGAAATTGCCAAGAGGAACTTCCATCAGGACGACATGGCTATCTCACTCGAAAATAGATTTTTCATACATCAAAATCCCTTTTAATGTGTATTTGTTTTTGGCGAATTATTGTAGCGAGTCATGTTCTGAAGGTTGGGAGGGATCATGCTGCAAATACATCACTTTAAAGTCATTAGAATATCATTTGCAGGTGATGTGCCTGGAATGTGGTGTATTTTCCTTTTCTTCACTGGTATATGACAGTTTATTCCTGTACTACATACCTAGGAGATAGTGCCAACCAGGATTTTGAAGCCTGTATTTTGTGAACATTTTGATTACAGGAAGTTGGCTTTCATTGTTTCTGTGGAAGATACATACATATACCAAGGCACCTCCCCCAACCCTGGGGGGCAGCCGACATCAACAAACGAAACATAAACAAAAAAGGGGACCTCTACTCTCTACGTTCCTCCCAGCCTAACAAGGGACTCAACCGAGTTCAGCTGGTACTGCTAGGGGTGCCACAGCCCACCCTCCTCTGTTATCCACCACAGATGAAGCTTCATAATGCTGAATCCCCTACTGCTGCTACCAAGGTATCTGGAAGATACCTTGAAGTAATTGTGTTTTTAGTTGTGATTTTTTTCTCCTCTCGAATATGCTGGTGTTTTGAAGTCTTACTTGTATAAAGTACATCCACAAATTGAGACCTTCAATACTTCTATTTATTCCACTTTTAATTTTCCCTCATTGACCTTACAAATTTAGTGAACACAAATCAAGGCATTTTTATTTGAAATTTAGACCTGTATGTTAAGGGCTAACTTTATTCAATAATTGTAGAGAAGGTTGGGTCTTTCAGACTTGAATACTGAAATTTCAAAGGAGAAATAAGAGATGAGAATATTTTTCTTGCGTTAGTATACATAATTAACATTTATGTTATACTGTACCACCATCCCTCCATCTAGGCAATGTAGCAGTCAGCAATGTGAGGCACGAGTAGGCCTAAGAGTCTTGGAAACAAAACAAATTTTTTTAGTAGTAGGTGTCGGTGGGGTAGTCCAACTGTATTCTCTAGGGCCTGTCACGGCCCTCCCCTTTGATGAAGGGATTATCTAAATGGAAGACAGCCTGTGAATAGTGGTTTTCACACGCCCTTTGTTATATACACGACACCCACAAGGTGCTCGCGCGAGGGTTGTAACCTCTGCATTCCATGCTTATATCTTTCTCTAGTATATTTGTAAGATTTATATTAGAAAAGTGTAAAGAAGGGCCCTTTTCACTGGGCGTCACAGGTCTCTCCCCAGATAGATTTTTCCTTCGTCAAAATCCCTTATTTCAATACTTGATTTGGACTCGCGGGATCCCGCACAAATTTCCACTCATGGAGATTCAGGGTTGCAACTTTAAATGTCTTGACTTACGATTGAGATGTGATGTAAGGGAAGGAAGGCTTTGGTATTACCGGTATAACGGCCCAGCATTTTCGCTGGCGGCCGGCGCCCTTCACCTTACGAAGATCTAGTTCAGTACAATATTTCTCTAGTCTTGGGTAGTGCCATAGCCTCTGTATCATGGTCTTCCACTGTCTTGGGTTAGAGATCTCTTGCTTGAAGGTACACTCGGGCACACTATTCTATCCTGCTTCTCTTCCTCTTGTTATTTTTAAGTTAAGGTTTATATATGAACGATTTTAATGTTATTGTTCTCAAACTTCTTTTGTGGTTTTCCTTATTTCCTTTTCTAACTAGGCTATTATCCCTTTTGGAACCCTTGGGCTTATACCATCCTACTTTTCTAACTAGGTTTGTAGCTTAGTTAATTCTAATAGCCAGGCCTTCTCCATCATGAGGCTCAATACTACACAGTATTCTAGAAGTTTTATTCCAGCTGTTACTAAGTTGTGGAATGATCTTCCCAATCGGGTAGTTGAATCAGTAGAACTTCAAAAGTTCAAAGTTGGAGCAAATGTTTTTATGTTGACCAGGCGGACATGAGTCTTTTTATAGTTTATATATGACATATCTGTTTTTAACGTTGTTAATAGTTTATATATGACATATCTATTTTGACGTTGTTACTGTTTTTAGAATGATTTATCCTTAGTTTGTTCTCATCATTTATTTATTTCCTTATTTCCTTTCCTAACTGGGCTGTTGTCTCTATTGGAGCCCTTGGGCTTATAGCATCTTGCTTTTCCAATTAGGGTTGTAGCTTAGCTAGTACAGTAATAATAATAATACTTATTTCAAGATATAAGTAATGTGACTTTCAATTATTGCAATGGTTAATCTTGTACTTAACAGTACTGTATGATGAACTTCCATCATTTATAGTTAATTTTTCACGAATGCATTGCGTAAAAGAATTTTATGGTTTTCTGTTACAGTTTTCCTTCTATTATTTTCATTTCATGAAGTAACGCAGCTTTCATAAGAAACTGTATGTTTTTTTTTTTGTCAAAATTTCATTTTATTATTCTATATGTTCTATAAATGTTTATACAGTATTACAGTAGTCCCAGGTATATTTCAATAATGAAATCTGTTTTTATGGTTTAGGCAGTTTATTTGGGAGCACGAGTTTAAATTTTTTCCTATGTCTTTATTGTTTTTAATAACTATACTTTCACAGATCTGCTTTGATGAGGGAATTTAGTCCCTTGGATTAAGTAACTAGATTATAATTTAGCAAATGCATTAACACAATTGAGTGATTTTGGTGCTTGTATTAAGTAATGTCATCCTATTTGCATAAAAACTTGAGTTACATGTCGTAGTAACAAAACTCTATGGTAACTGGAGCGCCTATACTGAATTTTAATTTGATATACAGTATATTAATAGTTTTTTCAAAGTTTAGCAACAAAAATAATGTACTGTATTCTATTATTGCTCTTTCATTTTTTAATATATTTTAGTAATTTGCCTTAAATTTTTTCCAAAGTTTAGCAACAAAAATAATGTACTGTATTCTGTACATGACCGCCTTTTCATTTTTAATGTATGTTGACTTCTTTTTTTTAATAAAATGTGTTTTGTGTTTGTTATTCTCTCTCTCTCTCTCTCTCTCTCTCTCTCTCTCTCTCTCTCTCTCTCTCTCTCTCTCTCTCTCTCTCTCTCTCTCTCTCTCTCTCTCTTATATTGCAAACCTGTTAGATATATAAACATTGTTAGTACAAATTGTCAAGACCTTAGTTCTGAAACTGAATGCTCTCTCTCTCTCTCTCTCTCTCTCTCTCTCTCTCTCTCTCTCTCTCTCTCTCTCTCTCTCTCATATATTGCAAACCTGTTAGATATATAAACATTATTAGTACAAATTGTCAAGACCTTAGTTCTGAAACTGAATGCTCTCTCTCTCTCTCTCTCTCTCTCTCTCTCTCTCTCTCTCTCTCTCTCTCTCTCTCTCTCTCTCTCTCTCTCTCTCTCTCATATGGCAAACCTGCTATGTATATAAACATTGTTAGTACAAATTGTCAAGACCTTAGTTCTGAAACTGAATGCTCTCTCTCTCTCTCTCTCTCTCTCTCTCTCTCTCTCTCTCTCTCTCTCTCTCTCTCTCTCTCTCATATATTGCAAACCTGTTAGATATATAAACATTGTTAGTACAAATTGTCAAGACCTTAGTTCTGAAACTGAATGCTCTCTCTCTCTCTCTCTCTCTCTCTCTCTCTCTCTCTCTCTCTCTCTCTCTCTCTCTCTCTCTCTCTCTCTCTCTCTCTCTCTCTCTCTCTCATATTGCAAACCTGCTATGTATATAAACATTGTTAGTACAAATTGTCAAGACCTTAGTTCTGAAACTGAATGCTCTCTCTCTCTCTCTCTCTCTCTCTCTCTCTCTCTCTCTCTCTCTCTCTCTCTCTCTCTCATATTGCAAACCTGCTATGTATATAAACATTGTTAGTACAAATTGTCAAGACCTTAGTTCTGAAACTGAATGCTCTCTCTCTCTCTCTCTCTCTCTCTCTCTCTCTCTCTCTCTCTCTCTCTCTCTCTCTCTCTCTCTCTCTCTCTCTCTCTCTCTCATATTGCAAACCTGCTATGTATATAAACATTGTTAGTACAAATTGTCAAGACCTTAGTTCTGAAACTGAATGCTCTCTCTCTCTCTCTCTCTCTCTCTCTCTCTCTCTCTCTCTCTCTCTCTCTCTCTCTCTCTCTCTCTCTCTCTCTCTCTCTCTCTCTCTCTCAGAAGAGCCATGTATGTGCACAAACCATTAATTACAAATGCCATTTTTATTTAGCGGCACAATTTATCTCCTGATTACCAAATTGAAACCCGAGTGTCTTTTTGTTCATTCTTTGATGTCTTGGTGCAAGTAACTTGCACCAGTGTGACGGAGATTTCAAGTGAAACTATCGAGACTTTTTGTTATCTTTTGTCCGCAGTGACGTCTCATGACAAACCCATCAGTCATATTTAGCCTTAATTCAGTGGCAAATTGCCCCTGGCATAAAACTTCTGAAGTCTTGATGAAGGAAAAATGTTGTATGCTCTTAAACAATTTTAACTTTTATTTTTATTGTTACTTCTAAGCCACCTCCTAATAATTTCCCTTATAACCTTCAGGTCAAGACTTGCCATGATTTGTAGGCTATACTTTTTCTGAGAAATTTGTAAACTGCAATTTTAGACCTTTTGTCAATTAGTATTATTGTAAATTGACACAATATTAGCATGTGTCCAATGCTGACTTAGTAAGAATTTCTCTATCTCCAGGTTTCTGAATATTGTTTTTTATCATCCTGCCTTGAATTGATTTCTTTTAATTCTTCATGTCAGAGTTGTATGTATATGAACTATCCTGTTTTTCCCCTGGTATACTTGTATATTGGTTATCACAGCATTTGTCCTGTATGCTACAGCAGATGAAGTCTTTTGATATTTGTCTTTATCTAGATTTTAATGGTTATTGGAGATGTCTAATGTTTATGACTCCTTTTGAGGGAGTTTCTCATCCCTCGATAGCATTCTGAAACCTGTCGGTTCTTGGACAGTTCTACCACTGGTCTCTTGTGTAGCCGAAAATCATATCAGACCAAGAAAGATGAGCAATTGAACTTGCTTCTAATCTCGTGTTTCATTTCTGCGCTGGGGTCCTTTCATCCCCTTGTGAATGTTAGAGAATGTATACTGCAAACTGGCTGCTCAACATGTGTATTCATTATGTTTTCTTTTGCTGTGAATCTCTTCCATGTTTTGGACCACTGCTTCAGGGCAAGCCTTCTCATGGACACCGCCTTATAATTTGGGTGCTTTCTCTGAGATGCTCTTAAACCTGCTTATCACACCCATTCACTATAGTGTGTTTCATATGTTCTCAAGCAACTGTTGGTTGTTCAGCAGATGCTCTTCCCATCACTGCGACTTCCCTGGATTGGGGCATACATTTCAAATTCTATAAATCACAACCCAATCTGTCTCCGTATTGGCTTAAACCTTTGATTATCCTGGTATTAGAAATATTACTTCTTTTCTTGTCAGTGATGCATAGTTGAGCAACATTCTTGCATCCCATTGTTGTCTAAGACTTTAACTGGACTTTCCTAAATTCCAAGAGTAGTTTTGCTTCTTTCATTTATGATTTAAATGGTATCAAGGCATCCTCTATGACTGTTTGTGACTGTATTATCATTTCCATTACAGCTGCACTGGTATTCTCTATGGTACCCAGAACCTCATCTTGATGCAATATATTCTATTTTTGATTGCTGGTCAGATCACTGACGAAAATAACCAAGCTGTTCTCTGATATGTTGTATTGACTGTTACAGCGAGTCAACTTTCCCTTACTTTACAGCCTTTTTTTTGCTGTTGTGACCTGCTTTTACTAATATGTCTATGATCTTGCCAGTTGTTTTACTGGTTAAATTGTAGAATTTAGATCTGCTACAATTCCTTGTAATTTTAAATGTGTCTGCTCTCTCATCGACTATAGTCCATTTCTTTTCGTGATGCATATTTGCACCGACTCTCGGCCGGTGCCCCTTTTAGCTCGGAAAAGATTCCTGATTGTGATTGGTTAGAATTATCTTGTCCAACCAATCAGCGATCCGGAAACTTTTCTGCGCTAAAGGGGCACCGCTGCGAGTCGGTGCAAATATGCATCGCCAAAAGAAATGGACTATAGGATTGCATATTGTCTCTCGTCGTTTTACCCCTCGTGTTTCCTTTCCTCGATTTTATCATCTTAAATTGTACTTCATAGTGCAACTGATGGGGTTCTCACCCCCCCCCGCAGTTGCCATAGTGGTGCTGAATAACCTCACAGGTTGGGCTTATGGTGCAAATTCTTGATTACAGCACATGATGTACCTTGAGATATATAGCAATCGTTCTGCCTAATGTCGGTTTTAGCACCTTTCATGTCTGTTGTACATGTTCATTCACCAGATGAGTTCACGTATGCAACAACTTTCATTGCTGTGAACTCGTCCTCGGTAGTGCCATAGCCTCAGTACCATGGTCTTCCACTGTCTTACAGGTAGGGTTCTTTTGCCTAAGTGTACACTCGGGTACACTTTTCTGTCTTATTTCTCTTCCTCTTGTTGTTTTAACTTTTTATAGTTTATATATAAAAGATGTTTTAATGTTATTAGTGTTCTTAAAACATTATCTATTGTTTATTACTTCCCTTGTAGTTTATTTCCTTACATCATGGTTATTTTTCTCAGTTAAAGCCCTTGGGCTCCTGATTTTCCAGGCTATACTTTTTCTGAGAAATTTTAAACTGCAATTTTAGAACTATTGTCAATTAGTATTATGGTAAATTGACACAATATTAGTATGTGTCCAATGCTGACTTAGTAAGAATTTGTTATCTCCAGGTTTCTAAATATTGTGTTTGACATCCTGCCTTGAATTGATTTCTTTAAATTGTTACATGTCAGAGTTGTATGTATATGAACTATCCTGTTTTTCACCTTGTATATTGTATATTGATTGTCACAGCATTTGTCCTGTATGCTACAGCAGATGAAGTCTTTTGATATTTGTCTTTATCTAGATTTTAATGGTTATTGGAGATGTCAAAAGTTCATGCCTCCTTTTGAGGGAGTTTCTCATCCCTCGATAGCATTTTGGAACCTGTCGGTTCTTGGACAGTTTACCACTGGTCTCTTGTGCGGCCGAAATCATATCAGACCAAGAAAGATGAGCAATTGAACTTGCTTCTATTCTCGTGTTTCATTTCTGCGCTGGGGTCCTTTCATCCCCTTGTGAATGTTAGAGAATGTATACTGCAACTGGCTGCTCAACTTGTGTATTCATTATGTTTTCTTTTGCTATGAATCTCTTCCCATGTTTTGGACCACTGCTTCAGGGCAAGCCTTCTCATGGACACCGCCTTATAATTGGGTGCTTTCTCTGAGATGCTCTTAAACCTGCTTATCACACCCATTCACTATAGTGTGTTTCATATGTTCTCAAGCAACTGTTGGTTGTTCAGCAGATGCTGTTCCCATCACTGCGACTCCCCTGGATTGGGCCATACAGTTCAAATTCTATAAATCACAACCCAATCTGTCTCCCTATTGGCTTAAACCTTTGATTATCCTGGTATTAGAAATATTACTTCTTTTCTTGTCAGTGATGCATAGTTGAGCAACATCTTGTATCCCATTGTTGTCCATGACTTTAACTGGACTTTCATAAATTCCAAGAGAGTAGTTTTGCTTCTTTCATTTATGATTTAAATGGTATCAAGGCATCCTCTATGACTGTTTGTGACTGTATTATCATTTCCATTACAGCTGCACTGGTATTCTCTATGGTACCAGAACCTCATCTTGATGCAATATATTCTATTTTTGATTGCTGGTCAGATCACTGACGAAAATAACCCTTCTGTTCTCTGATATGTTGTATTGACTGTTACAGCGAGTCAACTTTCCCTTACTTTACAGCCTTTTTTGTGCTGTCGTGACCTGCTTTTACTAATATGTCTATGATTTTGCCAGTTGTTTTACTGGTTAAATTGTAGAATTTAGATCTGCTACAATTCCTTGTAATTTTAAATGTGTCTGCTCTCTCATCGACTATAGTCCATTTCTTTTCGTGATGCATATTTGCACCGACTCTCGGCGGTGCCCTTTTAACTCGGAAAAGTTTCCTGATTGCTGATTGGTTAGAATTATCTTGTCCAACCAATCAGCGATCTGGAAACTTTTCCGAGCTAAAAGGGCACCGCTGCGAGTCGGTGCAAATATGCATCGCCAAAAGAAATGGACTATAGGATTGCATATTGTCTCTCGTCATTTTACCCCTCGTGCTTCCTTTCCTCTGTCTTATTATCTTAAATTTTACGCCATAGTGCAACTGAAGGGTTTCTTACTCCCCAGTTGCATAGTGGTGCTGAATAACCTCACAGGTTGGGCTTATGGTCTAAATTCTTAATTACAGCACATGATGGACCTTGAGATATACAGCGATCATTCTATGTCGGTTTTAGCACCTTTCATGTCTGTTGTACATGTTCATTCACCAGATGAGTTCACGTATGCAACAACTTTCATTGCTGTGAACTCGTCCTCGGTAGTGCCATAGCCTCAGTACCATGGTCTTCCACTGTCTTACAGGTAGGGTTCTTTTGCCTAAGTGTACACTCGGGTACACTTTTCTGTCTTATTTCTCTTCCTCTTGTTGTTTTAGCTTTTTATAGTTTATATATAAAAGATGTTTTAATGTTATTAGTGTTCTTAAAACATTATCTATTGTTTATTACTTCCCTTGTAGTTTATTTCCTTACATCATGGTTATTTTTCTCAGTTAAAGCCCTTGGGCTCCTGATTTTCCAGGCTATACTTTTTCTGAGAAATTTTAAACTGCAATTTTAGAACTATTGTCAATTAGTATTATGGTAAATTGACACAATATTAGTATGTGTCCAATGCTGACTTAGTAAGAATTTGTTATCTCCAGGTTTCTAAATATTGTGTTTGACATCCTGCCTTGAATTGATTTCTTTAAATTGTTACATGTCATAGTTGTATGTATATGAACTATCCTGTTTTTCACCTTGTATATTGTATATTGATTGTCACAGCATTTGTCCTGTATGCTACAGCAGATGAAGTCTTTTGATATTTGTCTTTATCTAGATTTTAATGGTTATTGGATATGTCAAATGTTCATGCCTCCTTTTTGAGGGAGTTTCTCATCCCCTGATAGCATTTTGAAACCTGTCAGTTCTTGGACAGTTTACCACTGGTCTCTTGTGTAGCCGAAATCATATCAGACCAAGATGAGCATTTGAAGAAAATATCTGCTTCTCTTGCTTCTAATCTCATGTTTCATTTCTGCTCTGGGATTCTTTCATCCCCCTTTAAATGTTAGAGAATGTATACTGCAACTGGCTGCTCAACTTGTGTATTCATTTATGTTTTCTTTTGCTATGAATCTCTTCCCATGTTTTGGACCACTGCTTCAGGGCAAGCCTTCTCATGGACACCGCCTTATAATTGGGTGCTTTCTCTGAGATGCTCTTAAACCTGCTTATCACACCCATTCACTATAGTGTGTTTCATATGTTCTCAAGCAACTGTTGGTTGTTCAGCAGATGCTGTTCCCATCACTGACTTCCTTGGATTGGGCCATACAGTTCAAATTCTATAAATCATCGTTAACCCAATCTGTCTCTACGTTGGCTTAAACCTTTGATTATCCTGGTATTAGAAATATTACTTCTTTTCTTGTCAGTGATGCATAGTTAAGCAACATCTTGCATCCCATTGTTGTCCTTGACTTTAACTGGACTTTCCTAAATTCCAAGAGAGTAGTTTTGCTTCTTTCATTTATGATTTAAATGGTATCAAGGCTTCCTCTATGACTGTGACTGTATTATCATTTCCATTACAGCTGCACTGGTATTCTCTGTGGTATCAGAACCTCATCTGGATGCTGCAATATATTATAGTATTTTTGATTGCTGGTCAGATCACTGACTAAAATAACCAAGCTGTTCTCTGATATGTTGTATTGACTGTTACAGCGAGTCAACTTTCCCTTACTTTACAGCCTTTTTGTGCTGTTGTGACCTGCTTTTACTAATATGTCTATGATCTTGCCAGTTGTTTTACTGGTTAAATTGTAGAATTTAGATCTGCTACAATTCCTTGTAATTTTAAATGTGTCTGCTCTCTCATCGACTATAGTCCATTTCTTTTCGTGATGCATATTTGCACCGACTCTCGGCGGTGCCCTTTTAACTCGGAAAAGTTTCCTGATTGCTGATTGGTTAGAATTATCTTGTCCAACCAATCAGCGATCCGGAAACTTTTCTGCGCTAAAGGGGCACAGCTGCGAGTCGGTGCAAATATGCATCGCCAAAAGAAATGGACTATAGGATTGCATATTGTCTCTCGTCATTTTACCCCTCGTGTTTCCTTTCCTCGATTTTATCATCTTAAATTGTACTTCATAGTGCAACTGATGGGGTTCTCACCCCCCCCCCCAGTTGCATAGTGGTGCTGAATAACCTCACAGGTTGGGCTTATGGTCTAAATTCTTAATTACAGCACATGATGGACCTTGAGATATACAGCGATCATTCTATGTCGGTTTTAGCACCTTTCATGTCTGTTGTACATGTTCATTCACCAGATGAGTTCACGTATGCAACAACTTTCATTGCTGTGAACTCGTCCTCGGTAGTGCCATAGCCTCTATACCATGGTCTTCCACTGCCTTGGGGGTAGGGTTCTCTTGCTTGAGGGTACACTCGGGCACACTATTCTGTCTTTCTCTTCCTCTTGTTGTTTTAAGTGTTTATAGTTTATATATGAAAGATCTATTTTAATAGTGTTCTTAAAACATTTTATTTTGTTTATTACTTCTCTTGTAGGGTTCTCTTGCCTGAGTGTACACTCGGGCACATTTTCCTGTCTTATTTCTCTTCCTCTTGTTAAGTGTTTATAGTTTATATATGAAAGATCTATTTTAAGTGTTCTTAAAACATTTTATTTTGTTTATTACTTCTCTTGTAGTTTATTTCCTTTCACGGTTATTTTTCTCAGTTGAAGCCCTTGGGCTCCTGATTTTCCAACTAGGTTTATAGCTTAGCTAGTAATTATAATAACAAATTTGTTTCTTCCAATCAAGTTTCAAGAGACTTTGGTTGTCTTAGGGCACAATATTTTGGTTGTGTTCTAGGACACAACCTTTTTATATTTGTTTTCTAGAATGTAGTGGCTGCTCCTTCGGTTGTAGTTACATGAACAGGCTTCTCGTGATAGGGTTT
Source organism: Palaemon carinicauda (assembly GCF_036898095.1). Classification (NCBI taxonomy): domain Eukaryota; kingdom Metazoa; phylum Arthropoda; class Malacostraca; order Decapoda; family Palaemonidae; genus Palaemon; species Palaemon carinicauda. Next base: position 333,759 of record NW_027171949.1, read on the forward strand.
CATAATCCTACGACCATCCTTTTGTGTTTTTGGATCAACATGATAAAACTTCCCTTAGAGCAGATAATGCCTCCATATATTTGATTCTTATGATTTTTTTTTTTAAGGAAAATCTGTCTGTTTACTCCTGGCCAAAGGTTGAATTGGTGATATTTCTTCCCCTTCCTTTTTTAATATTCCTCTTGGGATGTCAACACTGATGGGTCAGGTATCTTTTGGTTAGAGAGAAGAACTCTCCAACCTCAATCTTTTTTTGGTTCTTGTAATCCTGGGGATGAGGTCAAGGATTTCCAATGCTTTCCCTGTCTTCACCAAAGAGAACCTGCTTCGTGCTAACTTGACCCTGTTTGAGGTTAGGGCCATTGTTGACCTCACATGCTATGCTGTATGGATTACTCCTATTTCATTTCTTCCATCTTTCCAATATTGTAACTTTTAATTTGTAATGCAACTGCCAGGTTTTATCCCAGTTGCATCCTGGTGGCTTTTGATAGCCTTTCAGTACTGGGTCATATCATCCAAATTTCTGAATCCGAGTCTGATCACTTAAGCTGTGGTCCACTTGCTGGAATTCTCAAATGAAGATGACCAAGAATTTGACATATAGTAAAAGGACTTTTTTCCTGTAAGTAATGAAGTCCAATTGTAAGATCTGCGTTCTATATTTCCCATTGATCATTTTTGCTGGTACTTTTTTTCAGATGAAAATTCTTTCTCATCTGTGTATCAAAGGTATTCATGTGATTGCATTCAATTGGTAAATAATTTAGAATATTATAAAACCTTCAAGACTTAAGAAAATGTCTGGGGGAAATTTGACACCGATTTATGGTTCGTTAGTGTGAGAAACTTTATTATCTTTGTGAGGATTTCGATTTGTTTGAAAGGAGAAAGATTTGCATTTCTTGGTTCACTGGAGTTTGTCAGTATTCTTATTTGAAACTTTGCCTTCCTATGTGGCTGCTTTTAATGACCCCTATTGGAGTTTGTCAGTATTCTTATTTGAAACTTTGCCTTCCTATGTGGCTGCTTTTAATGACCCCTATTGGAGTTTGTCAGTATTCTTATTTGAAACTTTGCCTTCCTATGTGGCTGCGTTTAAGGACCCCTATTGGAGTTTGTCAGTATTCTTATTTGAAACATTGCCTTCCTATGTGGCTGCGTTTAAGGACCCCTATTGGAGTTTGTCAGTATTCTTATTTGAAACATTGCCTTCCTATGTGGCTGCTTTTAAGGACCCCTATTGGAGTTTGTCAGTATTCTTATTTGAAACATTGCCTTCCTATGTGGCTGCTTTTAAGGACCCCTATTGGAGTTTGTCAGTATTCTTATTTGAAACATTGCCTTCCTATGTGGCTGCTTTTAAGGACCCCTATTGGAGTTTGTCAGTATTCTTATTTGAAACATTGCCTTCCTATGTGGCTGCTTTTAAGGACCCCTATTGGAGTTTGTCAGTATTCTTATTTGAAACATTGCCTTCCTATGTGGCTGCTTTTAATGACCCCTATTGGAGTTTGTCAGTATTCTTATTTGAAACTTTGCCTTCCTATGTGGCTGCTTTTAAGGACCCCTATTGGAGTTTGTCAGTATTCTTATTTGAAACTTTGCCTTCCTATGTGGCTGCTTTTAATGACCCCTATTGGAGTTTGTCAGTATTCTTATTTGAAACTTTGCCTTCCTATGTGGCTGCTTTTAAGGACCCCTATTGGAGTTTGTCAGTATTCTTATTTGAAACTTTGCCTTCCTATGTGGCTGCTTTTAAGGACCCCTATTGGAGTTTGTCAGTATTCTTATTTGAAACTTTGCCTTCCTATGTGGCTGCTTTTAAGGACCCCTATTGGAGTTTGTCAGTATTCTTATTTGAAACTTTGCCTTCCTATGTGGCTGCTTTTAAGGACCCCTATTGGAGTTTGTCAGTATTCTTATTTGAAACTTTGCCTTCCTATGTGGCTGCTTTTAAGGACCCCTATTGGAGTTTGTCAGTATTCTTATTTGAAACTTTGCCTTCCTATGTGGCTGCTTTTAAGGACCCCTATTGGAGTTTGTCAGTATTCTTATTTGAAACTTTGCCTTCCTATGTGGCTGCTTTTAAGGACCCCTATTGGAGTTTGTCAGTATTCTTATTTGAAACTTTGCCTTCCTATGTGGCTGCTTTTAAGGACCCCTATTGGAGTTTGTCAGTATTCTTATTTGAAACTTTGCCTTCCTATGTGGCTGCTTTTAAGGACCCCTATTGGAGTTTGTCAGTATTCTTATTTGAAACTTTGCCTTCCTATGTGGCTGCTTTTAAGGACCCCTATTGGAGTTTGTCAGTATTCTTATTTGAAACTTTGCCTTCCTATGTGGCTGCTTTTAAGGACCCCTATTGGAGTTTGTCAGTATTCTTATTTGAAACTTTGCCTTCCTATGTGGCTGCTTTTAAGGACCCCTATTGGAGTTTGTCAGTATTCTTATTTGAAACTTTGCCTTCCTATGTGGCTGCTTTTAAGGACCCCTATTGGAGTTTGTCAGTATTCTTATTTGAAACTTTGCCTTCCTATGTGGCTGCTTTTAAGGACCCCTATTGGAGTTTGTCAGTATTCTTATTTGAAACTTTGCCTTCCTATGTGGCTGCTTTTAAGGACCCCTATTGGAGTTTGTCAGTATTCTTATTTGAAACTTTGCCTTCCTATGTGGCTGCTTTTAAGGACCCCTATTGGAGTTTGTCAGTATTCTTATTTGAAACTTTGCCTTCCTATGTGGCTGCTTTTAAGGACCCCTATTGGAGTTTGTCAGTATTCTTATTTGAAACTTTGCCTTCCTATGTGGCTGCTTTTAAGGACCCCTATTGGAGTTTGTCAGTATTCTTATTTGAAACTTTGCCTTCCTATGTGGCTGCTTTTAAGGACCCCTATTGGAGTTTGTCAGTATTCTTATTTGAAACTTTGCCTTCCTATGTGGCTGCTTTTAAGGACCCCTATTGGAGTTTGTCAGTATTCTTATTTGAAACTTTGCCTTCCTATGTGGCTGCTTTTAAGGACCCCTATTGGAGTTTGTCAGTATTCTTATTTGAAACTTTGCCTTCCTATGTGGCTGCTTTTAAGGACCCCTATTGGAGTTTGTCAGTATTCTTATTTGAAACTTTGCCTTCCTATGTGGCTGCTTTTAATGACCCCTATTGGAGTTTGTCAGTATTCTTATTTGAAACTTTGCCTTCCTATGTGGCTGCTTTTAAGGACCCCTATTGGAGTTTGTCAGTATTCTTATTTGAAACTTTGCCTTCCTATGTGGCTGCTTTTAAGGACCCCTATTGGAGTTTGTCAGTATTCTTATTTGAAACTTTGCCTTCCTATGTGGCTGCTTTTAAGGACCCCTATTGGAGTTTGTCAGTATTCTTATTTGAAACTTTGCCTTCCTATGTGGCTGCTTTTAATGACCCCTATTGGAGTTTGTCAGTATTCTTATTTGAAACTTTGCCTTCCTATGTGGCTGCTTTTAAGGACCCCTATTGGAGTTTGTCAGTATTCTTATTTGAAACTTTGCCTTCCTATGTGGCTGCTTTTAAGGACCCCTATTGGAGTTTGTCAGTATTCTTATTTGAAACTTTGCCTTCCTATGTGGCTGCTTTTAATGACCCCTATTGGAGTTTGTCAGTATTCTTATTTGAAACTTTGCCTTCCTATGTGGCTGCTTTTAAGGACCCCTATTGGAGTTTGTCAGTATTCTTATTTGAAACTTTGCCTTCCTATGTGGCTGCTTTTAAGGACCCCTATTGGAGTTTGTCAGTATTCTTATTTGAAACTTTGCCTTCCTATGTGGCTGCTTTTAAGGACCCCTATTGGAGTTTGTCAGTATTCTTATTTGAAACTTTGCCTTCCTATGTGGCTGCTTTTAAGGACCCCTATTGGAGTTTGTCAGTATTCTTATTTGAAACTTTGCCTTCCTATGTGGCTGCTTTTAATGACCCCTATTGGAGTTTGTCAGTATTCTTATTTGAAACTTTGCCTTCCTATGTGGCTGCTTTTAAGGACCCCTATTGGAGTTTGTCAGTATTCTTATTTGAAACTTTGCCTTCCTATGTGGCTGCTTTTAAGGACCCCTATTGGAGTTTGTCAGTATTCTTATTTGAAACTTTGCCTTCCTATGTGGCTGCTTTTAAGGACCCCTATTGGAGTTTGTCAGTATTCTTATTTGAAACTTTGCCTTCCTATGTGGCTGCTTTTAAGGACCCAAGCTTTAGAGCTTTTCCTGTCTTGTAAAGGCAAGCAACAGTATACCTGAGGAAGGTTGCAGCAACTGTAAGCTCTGGGCATGCCTTCCTAGCTGTGTAGTCAGCCTGCTCAGGCAGAAATCAACCAAATATAACATCTGCAGTCCCATGTCTGTCTGTCTGTCTGTTCTGTAGCTCATTGGGACCCAGTGTCATTCAGTTTCTATGTATTTTTGGTGTATGAGCTAGATGGAATGTCCTGGATTACATATTAAGGCAATTTTCAATGCATTATGCCTCTTTGCCTTGTGAATGTTATGCTTGAAGGTGCCTCATATCAAATTTATTTACTCGCCAATGTTTAAAAGATGGTTTTCAATTAGTGGCTATTTCCTGGTCTCATACTATGTATAGTCATTATCAGAGTATCCTACCTGAGGAATCCTTGTACATTCTATCCTCTTTTATTCAAGTCCTACTATGGTATTGTATTTTATTGTTGTGGCAATGGCTATGGAGTGTACTCATCTCCACTGAAAGGGTTTTTTTCCTGCTTTTCATATCTTGCAGGCAATTGGAAATTGTCTTGCTTGGCCACTTTAGGCAAGCTTCACTTCAGTAGCAGACTTTTATTGTCACTGTCATGTTAACTGAAGAAGTGTTTTCCACTTCACTCATCAATCACTTGCCTTGTTCCAAAAGTCTCGACCGTTTACTTGTCTTGTTCCAAAAGTCTCGACCGTTTACTTGTCTTGTTCCAAAAGTCTCGACCGTTTACTTGTCTCGTTCCAAAAGTCTCGACCGTTTACTTGTCTCGTTCCAAAAGTCTCGACCGTTTACTTGTCTCGTTCCAAAAGTCTCGACCGTTTACTTGTCTCGTTCCAAAAAGTCTCGACCGTTTACTTGTCTCGTTCCAAAAGTCTCGACCGTTTACTTGTCTCGTTCCAAAAAGTCTCGACCGTTTACTTGTCTCGTTCCAAAAGTCTCGACCGTTTACTTGTCTCGTTCCAAAAGTCTCGACCGTTTACTTGTCTCGTTCCAAAAGTCTCGACCGTTTACTTGTCTCGTTCCAAAAGTCTCAACCGTTTACTTGTCTCGTTCCAAAAGTCTCGACCGTTTACTTGTCTCGTTCCAAAAAGTCTCAACCGTTTACTTGTCTCGTTCCAAAAGTCTCAACCGTTTACAAGTTGAGCTGCTGTGCTTGTCAAGAAACTTTGCAAAGTTCATTGCATTTGGGCTAATATCCTTTCTCAATGTCTTATAGTTGAATAGGTTATATTTGAAGTGTCTCATATTGATGTCGAGTTCTGTCCTGGTTAAACATACTCCAGACAATATTGCAGTTGTTAAACTGCTATAAGTTCCTTTTATACCAAACACCCCTTCGGTTTTGGCAGAGTTGCTTTCAAAGAGGACGTTGATTCATTCAGTTTGTAATATATTGCTTGGAGCTTTGTGAAGGTTTTTTCTTTAATATTTCGTTTTATGCCATTACTAATTCATAAACAAGACATGCTACCACTATATAATTAATGTCTTATGATCTCTCTCTCTCTCTCTCTCTCTCTCTCTCTCTCTCTCTCGCTTTATGGAAGAAATGCCTAAAAACTAAGCTACTTAGATTTGTAGCTCCTGTATATTTCTCTACCATAAACAAACAATAATTTTCCTATTAGGTTTTCTTATTGGCAAGGGTTCTAACTCTGCAACGTTGATATATTTCATTGCCATAGAAACATTCTATCAATCATTTTCTTGGCTAAGTTCTTATCCTTTGGTCTCTGCTGGTTCCTGCAAGGATTAAAAGGAATCCTTGAAGTTTTGGGTCCTGTCAGACCATAAATTTTTCAAGACTGATTATCTAGATGTATTTAAAAGTATGTCTACAGTTCAATTCCACAATCACCACCACTGTAGCCATCTTTATTTAGGATTTGATTCCTAGTGGGGGTAATTTAGAAATCAGGAGGTATTTGCTGCTAAAATGAAAATGGTTCATTGAAAATAAGGTTTGCAAAATAAAGAATGGAATTTCTATCTTATACAAAATTATCTCTAGCCCCTTATTAAGATCAACTTTATCTATGTCTTTATGAAAATCTCTGGCTCATTTTCAATTTTTCTATTTCTATCCCACATTCAATTTCCTTTCCTTCCTGAATAATTAATAAAAAGTTGAGGATTGCCATTAAAGACGAACTGAACAAAAGTTATGTATAGAAGTACAGGTAAAAGAAGAAATGCACTCAATATAAACTGGTATGATTTAAAAGAACTGCTGGATACAGAGTATAAACCAGTAGGTATAAAATAAGGTCATAAGTAATACCCAACTGGAGTTTCAATAAGATCAATGTGTATAAATTGGTCATGAAAGGATACGGGTTTAAAGTCCATATCCCGTACGTAAAGAACTAGGAGAATAGTGGTCATTTAATGACGTCATATATAGCTATGTCACGTGGTTAATGACGTCATAGGTATAGTAAGGTACTGATTTCTGTCAAACCAAGGATGACGTCATATATGTAGTCATTATTAGTGACGTAGCAATGACGTCATAGGTATAGCAGGTCACTGATTTCTAATGTCAAACTAAGGATGACGTCATATACTTGTCACATTGTTAGTGACCTATAAATGACGTCATAGGTATAGCAGTTCACTGATTTCTAATGGTGTCAAACCAAGTATGACGTCATATTAGTCACATTATTAGTGACGTAGCAATGACGTCATAGGTATAGCAGTTCACTGATTGCTAATGGTGTCAAACCAAGGATGACGTCATAGGTATAGCAGTTCACTGATTTCTAATGGTCAAACCAAGGATGACGTCATATATAGAGTTGTCACATTATTAATGACGTCATAGGTATAGCATTTCACCGATTTCTAATGGTGTCAAGCCGAGGATGACGTCATGGTTGTCTCATTGTTAGTGACGTGGAAATGACGTCATAGGTATAGCACCTCTAACCTCCAATGGTGTTAGGCCAGAAAGATTATAATGACGTCATAAGGTATTACGTCACATGCTAGTGACGTCATGAGCCTTTATGAAGCAAGGATAATAAAATGCTGTTGAGAATCGAACTTCCTTTTATTTAAATCCATAATGAAGTATAAATATGGGTGTGGATAGTCATTTTTTAATGGGATAATTAAATAAATATATATTTTGACCCCACGGGGTCAGCATACAATGACCCGTGAAAGCTAACCAACCAGTTATCAGTTTCTTGACCAATTCAAAGGTTTCTAAAGTTAACAGCTGATTACTGAAATAGGAAGAGAAGTCCCTCGCTTCCCTTGTGCTCTTCCAGAAGTCCGTTTTCTATGTCACTGTTAAAGGATGTTTTGTTTTCATATATTAAAAGTAAACTGGTTAAGCACAGATGTCCAAGGGGGGGGGGGTAGGGTTACTCTTAAGACATGCCTGAGCTAACGTTCACCCTCATGGCTATGTTTTATTATGGTACGTGAACTCTTGTTTGAGTAAATTCTTGTGAATTGTGGCGTGAAAATCCCTTAGAGTTTTTCTCTTGGAGGAAATTTTTATGAAATATGGCGTGAAAATCCCTTAGATTTTTCTCTTGTTTGGATTAAATTCTTATGAAATATGGTGTGAAAATCCCCTAGAGTTTTTCTCTTGGAGTAAATTCTTATGAAATGTGGCGTGAAAATCCCTTAGATTTTTCTCTTGTTTGGATTAAATTCTTATGAAATATGGCGTGAAAATCCCTTAGAGTTTTTCTCTTGTTTGGATTAAATTCTTATGAAATGTGGCGTGAAAATCCCTTAGATTTTTCTCTTGTTTGGATTAAATTCTTATGAAATGTGGCGTGAAAATCCCTTAGATTTTTCTCTTGTTTGGATTAAATTCTTATGAAATGTGGCGTGAAAATCCCTTAGATTTTTCTCTTGTTTGGATTAAATTCTTATGAAATGTGGCGTGAAAATCCCTTAGATTTTTCTCTTGTTTGGATTAAATTCTTATGAAATATGGAGTGAAAATCCCGTAGAGTTTTTCTCTTGTTTGATTAAATTCTTATGAAATATGGTGTGAAAATCCCGTAGATTTTTTCTCTTGTTTGGATTAAATTCTTATGAAATATGGCGTGAAAATCCCTTAGATTTTTCTCTTGTTTGGATTAAATTCTTATGAAATATGGCGTGAAAATCCCTTAGAGTTTTTCTCTTGTTTGGATTAAATTCTTATGAAATGTGGCGTGAAAATCCCATAGAGTTTTTATCTTGGAGTAAATTCTTATGAAATATGGCGTGAAAATCCCTTAGAGTTTTTCTCTGGTTAGAGGAAATTCTTATGAAATGTGGCGTGAAAATCCCATAGAGTTTTTCTCTTGTTTGGATTAAATTCTTATGAAATGTGGCGTGAAAATCCCTTAGATTTTTCTCTTGTTTGGATTAAATTCTTATGAAATATGGTGTGAAAATCCCCTAGAGTTTTTCTCTTGGAGTAAATTCTTATGAAATGTGGCGTGAAAATCCCTTAGATTTTTCTCTTGTTTGGATTAAATTCTTATGAAATATGGCGTGAAAATCCCTTAGAGTTTTTCTCTTGTTTGGATTAAATTCTTATGAAATGTGGCGTGAAAATCCCTTAGATTTTTCTCTTGTTTGGATTAAATTCTTATGAAATGTGGCGTGAAAATCCCTTAGATTTTTCTCTTGTTTGGATTAAATTCTTATGAAATGTGGCGTGAAAATCCCTTAGATTTTTCTCTTGTTTGGATTAAATTCTTATGAAATGTGGCGTGAAAATCCCTTAGATTTTTCTCTTGTTTGGATTAAATTCTTATGAAATGTGGCGTGAAAATCCCTTAGATTTTTCTCTTGTTTGGATTAAATTCTTATGAAATGTGGCGTGAAAATCCCTTAGATTTTTCTCTTGTTTGGATTAAATTCTTATGAAATATGGAGTGAAAATCCCGTAGAGTTTTTCTCTTGTTTGATTAAATTCTTATGAAATATGGTGTGAAAATCCCGTAGATTTTTTCTCTTGTTTGGATTAAATTCTTATGAAATATGGCGTGAAAATCCCTTAGATTTTTCTCTTGTTTGGATTAAATTCTTATGAAATATGGCGTGAAAATCCCTTAGAGTTTTTCTCTTGTTTGGATTAAATTCTTATGAAATGTGGCGTGAAAATCCCATAGAGTTTTTATCTTGGAGTAAATTCTTATGAAATATGGCGTGAAAATCCCTTAGAGTTTTTCTCTGGTTAGAGGAAATTCTTATGAAATGTGGCGTGAAAATCCCATAGAGTTTTTCTCTTGTTTGGATTAAATTCTTATGAAATGTGGCGTGAAAATCCCTTAGATTTTTCTCTTGTTTGGATTAAATTCTTATGAAATGTGGCGTGAAAATCCCTTAGATTTTTCTCTTGTTTGGATTAAATTCTTATGAAATGTGGCGTGAAAATCCCATAGAGTTTTTCTCTTGTTTGGATTAAATTCTTATGAAATGTGGCGTGAAAATCCCTTAGATTTTTCTCTTGTTTGGATTAAATTCTTATGAAATATGGTGTGAAAATCCCTTAGATTTTTCTCTTGTTTGGATTAAATTCTTATGAAATATGGTGTGAAAATCCCTTAGATTTTTCTCTTGTTTGGATTAAATTCTTATGAAATATGGCGTGAAAATCCCTTAGAGTTTTTCAATTAGACTTTCTTATAATGTCAATGATAAAAGAAATAAAACCCCTCCATGAATGACACATGAGAAACTCTACGGGATGTAAACATACATATTCATTATGCTTTCAGTTTACCTTTGAAGTTTCTTAAAGGAAATTCTGCCTTTAAAATGGACACCTTTTCCTTCAAGTTCATAGAATAAAGGGAAATTTTGACCATAAAGATATCTATAATTAATAAATTACCGATTGGGACAGTTATAAATGATAATGTAAGCGTAAATTATTAAATAAGGAAATTTTATAATTGTTTTCAAAGCTATTTAGAATTTAATTTTTCGATATGAACTGATATTTAGCAAGTTTAGGGTAATTTAAGCAGCCAATTTTCAAACTCAAAGCAATGAAAATATAATATAATCTGAAATATTTCGATGGGGACATTTCAAAATCATTTTCAAAGCTATATTGAATTTTAATTTACTTTAAATTTCTCGATTTGAGCAACTGATTGAAATTATTTAGCAAATTTAGCATAATTAAGACAATTTTCTAACATTTTCTACCATTCTTACGTCAGATTTAAATGAAAAAGTCAATAAGGGTGACTAAATATGAGTAATTTTATGATAATAAATATTATAACTACAAAATACTTATATTTTCTCTCCAATACTGGCTACTAAACGTATAATATGACAGGAAAATGTCAAATTAAGTTAGAAAAATTGTCACAGTACCACATACTCAACAAAGGGACTTCAAACTTTGAATTTTTATAATGAAAATGCTAATTTCTTACAATTTAAGTAATTGGTTTCGTTATTCCAAATACATTTTCTTGGCCTTACCATGTAAATTTGTTTTAATGGATTTAAGACAAAAAAATTATATACCCAGAGCTGGGATTTAAAAAAAAAAAATAAAAAATACCTAGATATAGACTTTGAATACCTTCGTTTTTTTTCGATTTTTGCAAATTAGTTTTAATTTAGATATTGTTTTTATGAACTTGCATATTTTAATAAAGAATTTTACTCTAATTTCCAAAAAATAAGACATTTTTTTTTTTATAATATAGCTGTCAATTTTGATTCCCAATTTTTTTATTTTTTTTTTTTATTTTGTCGATTTTACTTTAATTTTATTGATAATTGGTTTACTTATTAATCATTTAAACTTAAATTAAACTAACTTCAATGGAAAACAGTAATTTTACTGACAAATGACTATAGATTATTTTAACTTGAATTCAAGTAAAACTCAAGAATCAATGTGGAACAAGATTTAAGCTGAATGAAAATCAAATGTCTTTAAACTTTAAGCAATTAAATATTTCTTGTTCTCTTCATTTATTTATTTCCTTATTTCCTTTCCTCACTGGGCTATTTTTCCCTGTTGGAGCCCCTGGGCTTATAGCATCTTGCTTTTCCAACTAGGGTTGTAGCTTGGATAGTAATAATAATAATAATAATAATAATAATAATAATTTATAGATTAAAATCATCTTTCTGGACTTGGGTCTTTTGGCAGATTAATTCTGACTTCGCCTTGATATTTCATTTATGCTGAACTCTATTTTTTTAATATTTTAATACTTAAGTTTCTTACATACTGCAATTCATTTACAAATTAATCAGTATTTTAAATCTATATTTGCATTATTCCCGAGCTTTTTTAACTTGTCATTTTCCCATTTTAGTTTTTACTGATTGTTGACTATCATCCTGGCATTGATTTTAGCTGTAATTTCACTATATTTAGAACTTTATGAAATTATTTTAGAAAATAACTTATATTTTCCAAAGCAAAATTACTTCAATGCTTTGGTTATTTTCCCATTCAAGTACCAAATTTAAATGTTCGATAGGTAGGTTAGGTTAGGTTAGGTTAGCCATTATTGTTAGATTTATGCAAACTAAATTGTTTTCATTAAATTTAAATATTTATGGAGTAAAGTCTTATGGTTTACTTAACGTTAATCCTCACGATTTTAATTAACGTGATCTGAACTGATTTTTTATATTGAAATTAGCAAGTTAACGGTACTTTACACATCCCATTCTAACATTTTCCAACATCCCGATGTTAAATTTTACATCAAGTTGTCAAAAAGCACGACTAAATTGAACAAATTTTATGACCATAAGTATTGTAACCATAAAAAGACTGAAATTTTGTCACCAACACTGAATACTGGAAGTAAAATTTGATAGGGAAATGACAAATTATATTGGAGAAGTCACCTACCATTTGCAAATCAAAATTTTTCAACTACAATTAACTAGCTAGTTTTTACTCAACCAAATATGTTAATTATAGATTATATTTCAAGAACTAAACGAGTTACTTAAATGTTAATTCACACGATTAAGTTAGAATTTTTTTTTTGTTAAATTGCATCAACACAATCTATTCATTAACCCTTTTACCCCCAAAGGACGTACTGGTACGTTTCACAAAACTCATCCCTTTACCCCCATGGACGTACCGGTACGTCCTTGCAAAAAAAATGCTATTTAAATTTTTTTTTTTCATATTTTTTATATTTTTTTGAAAACATTCAGGCATTTTCCAAGAGAATGAGACCAACCTGACCTCTCTATGACAAAAACTAAGGCTGTTAGAGCAATTAAAAAAAAATATACTGCAAAATGTGCTGGGGAAAAAATAACCCCTAGGGGGTTAAGGGTTGGAAATTTCCAAAGAGCCTGGGGGTAAAAGGGTTAATCAACGTTTAATTTTATTAAAAAAAGTCATCCTTCAGTCTGTTACAACAATACAATTAGTTGCATCAAGACACGCACTTCCCCCTCGGAAGCAAACAAGTGACCTAAACAACTAAATCGACTTTGGTCGCGACACTCATTCCATGTAAGTGATTAAATCAGGTAAATACTCATGTGTAAAACTTATATCCTTACACGTGAACCTCAGGGCCACTTCAGTGTCTGTGCGATCGGCCTTACAAAATTCATACCATTGTCAGATAGAATTGTCCCGCTTTTGGACATTTGTTTTGATGTTTTAAGGGTTTTCTTTAATATTTCATCTTACGAGTTTCACAAGACTAAATTGCTATCTAATACCGCTTACTAAAAAAAGGTCAACAGGTAAAGTTTGGTGTTCTATTACTGCTAAAGAAGGTGATGAATGCAAGAGTTGATGGGAGAAGTACAAGAGGAAGGCCAAGGTTTGGGTGGATGGATGGAGTGAAGGAAGCTCTGGGTGATAGGAGGATAGATGTGAGAGAGGCAAGAGAGCGTGCTAGAAATAGGAATGAATGGCGAGCGATTGTGACGCAGTTCCTTTAGGCCCTGCTGCTTCCTCCGGTGCCTTAGATGACCGCGGAGGTAGCAGCAGTAGGGGACTCAGCGTTATGAAGCTTCATCTGTGGTGGAAATGTGGGAGGTTGGGCTGTGGCACCCTAGCAGTACCAGCTGAACTCGGTTGAGTCCCTGGTTAGGCTGGAGGAACGTAGAGAGTAGAGGTCCCCTTTTTGTTTTGTTTCATTGTTGATGTTGGCTACCCCCCAAAATTGGGGGAAGTGCCTTTGGGGCCTTTGGTATATGTAAAATAAACTTGGTAAATAAAATTCAGTCAAGAACTCCCATTTCTATGCAACATCATGTAAGCCTACAATTGCTGGACAAAATCCCCTTTATTATTTGCAAGAATCTCTCTACTTAATTGGCAGAATGCAACGCAGAATCTATAAAATTGTAGGAACACAAACTTAAGATAAACTTTCTGAGCTAAGAAACTATTTCACATGACTTTCATGGCTGTAAAATCTAGTTTTCATACAAATAAAACTCAGAAGAAATGTTAGGGGGTATATAGAAAAACAAGCAGAATTTTGAAAACTAAAAACTAGAAATTTGAAAAAACTTTTAGGTATGAGATTTTCATGAATGGAATTATTGTGTGGAACTTTCCAAAAGTAATTTTCAATGACAAATAACATATTTTTGGACCAATAATTAAAGTGCATTCTGGCCAAATACCTTCCTATCTGTGCCATTGCAAGTAAAAACTGACAGATCAGGCATAACAACTATGGAGAAATATGCTTTTTTCAAAAGAAAATGGGTTGAAAGTAGGAAAAATCACAGACAAAACTAATATTGTACGGTAAAAGTTTTCACAAACCGATAAAACAAGGACATCCAGAAAGTCAGTCGATGCCATAACGTTTCTGATGTATCATGTATCAGTAAATATTTCTTTGAAACACTGCTATATAAGCAACTTTATAAGCCCTTTTATAATTCTCTTATAGTCTTAGAAGACTAGCTTTTTCTATCAATGCTTGTTCAGCATTAAGAGTTATATAACTGAGAGTTAATATCAGTTAATATTTGTTAACGGAATTGTAGTGAAGTTCCGATGAATAACCTAATTCAAGAGTAGTGATTATGCAATTGGTAATATCTGATCTAAGACACACTCAATTAAATAAATCAAAATCTATCTATATTGACTATACCCATCAGTATCATAAACAGACTTTCCCGGACCAAATCCTGTACGGAACATTAACTTTCTGAATCCAGGATTAAAAGACAGACTCAGATTTCCTATAAAATGAATGAAAAACACAAATCTATAAGAAATATTATCTAACTAAATTTCTTATGAATACCAATGAACATATCCCAAGCTTCGAACTTTATATTACGAAGGTAAATAATATTGTAGACTATGAATTCTCAAGGCAATATGACAATAAGTAAAAGACTTTCTGAATTTAAATTTGCCAAACTTCATCTGTAATTCCTGGAGCCAAAAGTATCTTAAGCTAAGATTACTAAAGACTAAAATTTGTACGGGACAAATTCTTTCTGAATCCAACTAAAGAATAGTTCTATTACTCTTGAACAAACTTGATGAAAACAGTTGAAAACTAATAGTTTACTAAACTCATGATATCTTACAAGACAAGGAACCATAAGCTAAGCCGCAAACTTTGTACCCTAAAGATAAACATTAAAGACAAGGAATCCTGAATCCTAAGGCTCAGTTTCAGAAGACAAAATGACAAGTAACAGGTCTCAACGAACACTCCAGAAAGCAGTACAGGAATTACATTCAGGCATATAACGAAGATCCCTTTCCTAAAAGTACCATGGAACTTCAGAGAGGCACTTCTTGCCTCAATCAGTGACAAAAAAGAATGCTGGCACAAACGCATTCCTTCCATAAACATGAACTATAAAAGCCAAAAAGCCTGGGTAACCATTGAGAAACTGAACTTGGGAAAAGCCCCAGCCTAGATTAGCTGCCGTAGACCCCTACTAGGTAGCGCACCAACTGCTGCTGAACAGCAAGCCTCACAACAAAGAGTGGCTACCTAACAAAAATGAGACAGGGCATGGACCATATCATGCAAAACCGTGACGACACCTTGCAACTGTTCACCTTAAAAGAACTAAATTATTATTATTATTATTACTAGCCAAGCTACAACCCTAGTTGGAAAAGCAAGATGCTATAAGCCCGAGGCCTCCAATAGGGGAAAAATAGCCCAGTGAGGAAAGGAAATAAGGAAATAAATAAATTATGAGAATAAATTAACAATAAATCACTCTAAAAACAGTAACAACGTCAAAACAGATATTTCTTATACAAACTATTAATGTCAAAAACAGATATGTCATGTATAAACTATAAAAAGACTCATGTCAGCCTGGTCATCATAAAAACATTTGCTGCAACTTTGAACTTTTGAAGTTCTACCGATTCAACTACCCGATTAGGAAGATCATTCCACAACTTGGTAACAGCTGGAATAAAACTTCTAATGCTGCTATGAAACTTCTCAGACCAGAGAAAACGGCTGGCATAGATGACCTAATGAAAATTATCTTACATTTTGGAGACAAAACATAAGCATGGCTCCTGTTGCTATTCAATTCCTGTGCAACGACTTACCAAATCCCAAAGATCTGGAGAAGAGCGAGAGTAACGGCCTTGCTGAAACCAGGGAAAGATCCTTCATCCCCCAAGAGCTATTGACCTATATCCTTAACCCTTTACCCCCAGGCTATTTGGAAATTTCCAACCCCTAACCCCCAGGGGGTTATTTTTTTCCCAGCACATTTTGCAGTATATATTTTTTTAATTGCTCTAACAGCCTTAATTTTTGTCATAGAGAGGTCAGGTTGGTTTCATTCTCTTGGAAAATGCCTGAATTTTCTCAACAAATTATCAAAAATATGAATAAAAAATTTTTCATAGCATTTTTTTGCAAGGACGTACCGGTACGTCCATGGGGGTAAAGGGATGGCTTTTGTGAAACGTACCATTACGTCCTTTGGGGGTAAAAGGGTTAATGCGTATCCTGTACAACTTACACGAACGAATGATCTTAGCCCATATCCAACCAACTACCGAAGCACCACTGTCGTCAAACCAAGCTGGTTTTAGACGAGGTTGATCCTCCCGCAGTCAGATGTGAAACGTGACGCAATACAATGAGAACAGGCTTGACAAGGAAATTACCAGTATAGTCTTTGTCAGCCTTAAACATATGTTACTGTAAACTATAGAGCAATATTTCTGAAGGTGGCCCAACTATGGGGAATACCAGCATAGCCCGCATCGCTGAATCATTACTTTCCAATCAGCAATCTTTTGTAGAAACAGACGACAGGAAAAGCAGATGGAAGATACATAACAACAGCCTTCCACAACAGTCAGTGCTGGCACCAACACCATTTAAGATCTAAACATATGACCAGCCTAAGTGCCTGAGCATCCGCAGGTACATATATGCAGACAACCTGTGCATTTTTAGACAATCGGACTCCTTTACTACCATCGAAGAAATTATGTCTAAAGCCCTGACTACCCTCTCCTACAACAAAATGTGGCACCTCAATGCCAATCCAAGGAAAACACAGGTGTGTGCCTTCCACGTGGTCAATCGCCAAGCAAAAAGAAAATTAAAGGTCAAATTGGGTAACAAAACTGGAAAATCCTCCCTTCAAATAGTAGCACCAATGCTTTCCCAATTAACATCTGGGACATATATACAGTATACGGTTCACTATCATTTAGTTTTCATTACCTAAGCAATATTGGCAATAAAAAATTATGTACATTTGAAAAGTAAAGTAGTAAAATAACTTCTCTATTGATTCTAAGTTTTGCCAGACAATTCAAGACGCTTCTATGTCAATTAAGACTTCGGCTACAAATGCATCTGAGAAGTTAGGTCAAATTTCTCATAGCAATTCAGGAACAAGATAGTTTTTGTTCCAAACAAAGATAGTTTTTGTTCCAAACAATCAGACTTTTGTTCCGTGAAGTCTAACATTTCCCAGAGCCATACTGTAGGGTGGGCTGTGGCACCCTAGCAGTACCAGCTGAACTCGGTTGAGTCCCTTGTCAGGCTGGGAGGAACGTAGATAGTAGAGGTCCCCTTTTTTGTTTTGTTTCATTTGTTGATGTCGGCTACCCCCCAAAATTGGGGGAAGTGCCTTGGTATATGTTCAACCTAGACTGATTAACTTGAATAAAAATTCACTTAACCGCATCTTTCTAGTTACTGACAATGTTATAAATTTGTAAGGCTTTCCCCACAGACTTAAAAATGGCCACAGCAGTATTTATCCCTATTTCAGGTACAGGATATGAATGTCGAACTCAAGACGAAAAGCTCTTTAAGCCCCAAGCTGGTACCACCTTTCGAAGGGACAGCATGTGTCATACATATAATAAAAGTATTCCCATACACTCAACCAAAGGAATAACTATTGATTTAATTGATCGCAAACTATTTCAAGTTTTTACCTTTAAAGACATCTGGCAGGATTTAAATTTGTAAAACAAATTTTCATGTAAACAATGAAAAAGTCAACGTGATAGTCAATCAAATTAAAATGAAAAATGACAAGTCCAGCTCATTGTAAAAAAATGCTCTACGAGTTCAATTTCCTACATAACACACCACGAAATTTACATGAAATTAGCCAGTTCAAAATATTGGAATTAAAATTTAACTATCACAATAAAAATTTCGCTTAAAGAAAAATTTTCAAAATTAAATTGAAAAATCTATGGTTTTCTATGAGCTTGAACAAAAATTGTACATTCTTTAAACCAACACATCTAGTATTAAACATCACAAAAACTGAAAGCAGCCGAAATATGCTTATGCCAAAGTAAGGTTTCCTTGTTCATTCATAGAAGAATGTGATTCTTTGGCAATTACATTTACATTACAAAGGAATTCTACTGCACATTCCATAATACAATAACATAAAACATTATTCACGTACCAATTCATAGACATGAGTGAAAACATGAGCTCAAGCATCCCTCAAGAGTAACCCTACCACCCCCTTGGACTTCTGTGCATAAGTTTACTTTCACATATGAAAGGGACAAAACATCCTTTAACAGTGACGGAGAAAACAGATCTGCATCTGGAAGAGCGCAAGGGAAGCGAGGGACTTCTCTTCCCCATCTCGGCAATCATCTGTCAACTTAAACCTTTGAATCGGTTTCGGAACTGATAACCGACTGGCCACGTCCCGCTGAGAACACTCGGCCTCCTCTCGAAGAGTTTTCAATTGAGACGATTCTCTGGGCTGCTTTCAGATTTCGCTCAAGGCAGCAGATTTTCTGAAATAACATGAAATCAGTTAATACTGTCATACTGTACACGTTAAAATAATTTGGTATCTCTAAACATGGATAACGAGGTACAACAAGGACTCAAACATTAAACATGGATAACGAGGTAAAACAAGGACTCAAACATCTTATATTTGTTCCTATCACTAAAAACAGCAAAAAAAAGTGACATATTGTAACCCTTGTTGTTTATTTGAAGGCACTTCAATTTCTATTTAGTCCGTTACTGTAACTGCGCACGCAATCATTTAAACATTTTACATATCGTCACCCTCATAAACTAATTTACCTAAGTCATTTTCTCCACTTGTTGGGAACTCAAAAAAAAACCTTCTAATTTCCTAATACTTCATATCATTGTCTTGATTTTCAATTCACAAATTCTCAGCAGTGGAATTTGTGAATTAGAATTTGTTAATTGAAGCTAAATACAATGATATAAAGAATTAGGAAATGAGAAGGTTTTTTTTATTTCCCAACAAGTGGAGAAAATGACTTAGGCAGTTAGTTTATGAGGGTGACGATACGCAGAATTCTCCCCTTGCTAATAATGCCCTGCGTTCATTTTTGCTACTACAGTATACCTTTACCTTAAGTTCTGAGTGATAGGAGGATAGATGTGAGAGAGGCAAGAGAGCGTGCTAGAAATAGGAATGAATGGCGAGCGATTGTGACGCAGTTCCGGTAGGCCCTGCTGCTTCCTCTGGTGCCTTAGATGACCGCGGAGGTAGCAGCAGTAGGGGATTCATCGTTATGAAGCTTCATCTGTGGTGGATAACGGGGGAGGGTGGGCTGTGGCACCCTAGCAGTACCAGCTGAACTCGGTTGAATCCCTTGTCAGGCTGGGAGGAACATAGAGAGTAGAGGTCCCCTTTTTGTTTTTTTTCTTTTGTTAATGTAAGCTACCCCCAAAATTGGGGGAAGTGCCTTGGTATATGTATGTATGTAAGTTCTCAAAGAATTTTATCATCTATGGGATTTTCAAATTCACGACAAACATGCATCTATAAGGAAGCTTTTCCATCCATATACCAAAGGCACTTCCCCCAATTTTGGGGGGTAGCCGACATCAACAAGAAACAAAACAAAAAAGGGGACCTCTACTCTCTACGTTCCTCCAGCATAACCAGGGACTCAGCCGAGTTCAGCTGGTACTGCTAGGGTGCCACAGCCCAACCTCCCACATTTCCACCACAGATGAAGCTTCATACTGCTGAGTCCCCTACTGCTGCTAGCTTTTGATTCCTAAAATATGGTCTAGCTCAATTGGATTGGATAAAAAAAATTCCAATCAAGATAAAAAGGCAACATCTATAGCACAATAAGTCATTTGTGGGGTTCAAAGTTGCAAATTCTCGGAACACTAAATTGACTTGCAATGTTAATCTATGCAAAAGGTTTCTCGATATGGGGAAAACCCTATATAATTCATAGTTTTGATCAATTCCTCCTATATTGCACCATGCAAAAGCTTATCTTGAGCTATTTGTGGCGTTAGCAGTTTCTTTCATTTTCCTCGACAAAATTGATGATTGCATTAAATGCTATAAATTAACTTCGTAATGAAAACGAAAAATCCAGGCAAAAATCCCACATTAGATTGTTTTGTGTTAGCTAAATGCTATTTGATTCCATAATTCTAAAAGACAGAATCTTGAAAGAGAATCAGAGAAAAATTACGTTGATAAATGATGCAACTTCTGGTTATACATACATATACCAAGGCACTTCCCCCAATTTGAGTCCCTTGTTAGGCTGGAGGAACATAGAGAGTAGAGGTCCCCTTTTTGTTTTTGTTTCATTTGTTGATGTCGGCTACCCCCCAAAATTGGGGGAAGTGCCTTGGTATATGTATGTATGTACTTCCCCCAATTTTGGGGGGTAGCCGACATCAAACAAATGAAACAAAAAAGGGGACGTCTCCTCTCTACATTCCTCCCAGCCTGACAAGGGACTCAACCGAGTTCGGCTGGTACTGCTAGGGTGGCACAGCCCACCCTCCCACATTATCCACTTCGGGTTATACCACATCTAAACATGAATGAAAGCTGAAGACGACTATAATACAAATATCAATATATCGTCAGTCAATTCGGTTCTAACACGAGTTTCAACAAACTGTCACTTCTCACCTTAGTGAAGTGTACTTTATATTCAAGATTTCCTATCAACAGTACCTTCAATATTTTAGTTTTATTTCAGAAGCATTTCGTTCTTTATTTCTAAGGTAGTATGTTGGCTAGGGCACCAGCCGCTCGTTGTGATACTACCGCTAGAGAGTTATGGGGTCCTTTGACTGGCCAGACAGTACTACATAGGACCCTTCTCTCTGGTTACGGTTCTTTCCCTTTGCCTACACAGACACCGAATAGTCTGGCCTATTCTTTACAGATTCTCCTCTGTCCTCATACACCTGACAACACTGTGATTATCAAACAATTCTTCATCACCCAAGGGGTTAACTACTCCACTGTAATTGTTCAGCGACTACTTTTTCTTGGCAAGGGTAGAAGAGACTCTTTAGCTATGGTCAGCCGCTCTTCTAGAAGGACACTGCAAAATCAAACCATTGTTCTCTAGTCTTAGGTAGTGCCATAACCTCTGTACCATGGTCTTCCACTGTCTTGGGTTAGAGATCTCTTGCTTGTGAGTACACTCAGACACACTATTCTATCTTATTTCTCTTCCTCTGGTTTTGTTAAAGTTTTCATAGTTTATTTAAGAAATAAGAAATATTTATTTCAATGTTGTTACTGTTCGTAAGATATTTTATTATCCCTTGTTTCCTTTCCTCACCGGGCTATTTTCCCTGTTGGAGCCCCTGGGCTTATGGCATTCTGCTTTTCCAACTAGGGTTGTAGTCAAGCAAGCGATAACAATAACAATATCATCGTTACACCTAATAGTAGACTTAACCACTTGACCCACATTATATCAGGCTTCAAAAGAAACAAAAAGTTTTAAGACCACATTCTATTTCATACCATCGAAAATAAGCTGTCTTTATAATTTCTTGCCTTTACCTCACATCAATAGAACAACTCTACCAAGTTCAATGTCTTACCTTTAGAAGCTCTGAACCCAGACGGCAAAATGGCTTAAACCACCATCGTTGTATGACATGGCTTCAACTATTCCTCACAGTTCTTCCATTTAATCTATTGACCTTTTCATATTTGATCAACCTGAGGGAAAAGAAACATATGAGAATAAGGATATTACAATCTCTTGTCCTACTTTTCAAACCTCTAAGGATCTTTAGAAATGTTGTCCTGTTGCGTTAAAATTGATAAACAGCTCTTTGAAGCTTCACTGTCATATCAGTTCAAATAATCTATACTGAACACTGTTTAACCCTTTTACCCCCAGGCTCTTTGGAAATTTCCAACCCTTAACCCCCAAGGGGTTATTTTTTCCCCAGCACATTTTGCAGTATATATTTTTCAAATTGCTCTATCAGCCTTAATTTTTGTCATAGAGAGGTCAGGTTAGTCTCATTCTCTTGGAAAATGCCTGAATTTTCTCAAAAAAATTATTAAAAATACGAAAAAAAAAAAATTTTATAGCATTTTTTTGCAAGGACATACCGGTACGTCCATGGGGGTAAAGGGATGAGTTTTGTGAAATGTACCAGTACGTCCTTTGGGGGTAAAAGGGTTAATTGAACGTGCCTCTCAGTCATACACAACAGCTACAAGAGCACAATGCCAATGACTTAAGTACAGTACCATATATTTAAAGCCATACTTTTCTAAGAGGACATAACTTTTATAAAAATTTGCAGTTTACAAAAATAAAGTAATTAAATCTACTTGCAAATCTATGTAAACCTATTACAGCATGCGGAACAAACCTCTGTTGTGGTTCCCTTAGGTTGGAATAGTCATTGCAAATGTTCTCCTTGATAGCCATCTATATTCAAACTAAATTTCGATATTTTAATTCCATCAGAGGGAAATTTGATCTGGCAGTTTTCCTGCAAAGAAAATTACTCCATAAAGAAAGGAAAACTTACTTGAATATGTAATGATAGAACCTAAAGCCTTCTTGATTGAAACCTATTTTCTTTATTGTGATAATCATGGTAGGTCATCTAGCCTACAGATCTGACATTACGCAGTTTATGTAAAAATGAAAAGAAAAATATGAGTATCAATAAAAATTTGGGTGGACGGATGGTGTGAAGAAAGCTCTGGGTGATAGGAGGATAGATGTGAGAGAGGCAAGAGAGCGTGCTAGAAATAGGAATGAATGGCGAGCGATTGTGACGCAGTTCCGGTAGGCCCTGCTGCTGCCTCCGGTGCCTTAGATGACCACGGAGGTAGCAGCAGTAGGGGATTCAGCATTATGAAGCTTCATCTGTGGTGGATAATGTGGGAGGTTGGGCTGTGGCACCCTAGCAGTACCAGCTGAACTCGGTTGAGTCTCTGGTTAGGCTGAAGGAACGTAGAGAGTAGAGGTCCCCTTTTTGTTTTGTTTCTTTGTTGATGTCGGCTAGCCCCCAAAATTGGGGGAAGTGCCTTTGGTATATGTATGTATGTATCAATAAAAATTGGCAATTTATAAATAAACACATACAAATACATGTTTCAAGATAGCAATGAATCATGAAACTAGTGTGTAATGGCTAGCGTCAATACTACAAAATCAATAATATTCACTCAACTAGGGACATGGTATGCTACACCAAATATAGTAATTCTTGACTTTTTCTTATAGATTTCTGTCCCACTTCTCAAAAGATATACTCACTTGTTTTTAATACAATTTTTACTTTGAATGGCATTATCAACTACCTTGAATCTTATCAAATAACTTGGCATTGCTACCTTTCATGGGTTCTTCCAAGGTGCTTTGAGAGAAAACCTTACATTTGTCTAAAACATTTAGTGAAATGGCAAATTATATCTACTTCCTCCATGATTGTTTGTTAACCCTTTTACCCCCAGGCTCTTAGGAAATTTCCAACCCTTAACCCCCAGGGGGTTATTTTTTTCCCAGCACATTTTGCAGTACTGTATATTTTTTTTAAATTGCTCTAACAGCCTTAATTTTTGTCATAGAGAGGTCAGGTTGGTCTCATTCTCTTGGAAATGCCTGAATTTTTTCAAAAAATTATCAAAAATATGAAAAAAAAATTTTATAGCATTTTTTTGCAAGGACGTACCGGTACATCCATGGGGGTAAAGGAATGAGTTTTGTGAAACGTACCAGTACGTCCTTTGGGGGTAAAACGGTTAAGTGAACGGAAAATTATATATACTTCCTCCATGATTGTTTGTTAAGTCTTTGCGACAAATTTCTCTATATTAAGCAATGAAAAATAATCTTGACTACAGTACTACGGTGTTAAAAACTACTTTTGTTATCAATTTCAAAAATGAAAAGACCACTGAAGAAAATTATTTTTCAATATTAAACTTACCCGATAATCATGTAGCTGTCAACTCCGTTGCCCGACAGAATTCTATGGAGGGATACGCCAGCTATCACAATACTAGAAGGGGGTGTATTTACCAGCGCCACCTGTGGCCAGGTACTCAAGTACTTCTTGTTGACACCTCCTCAATTATTCCTCTGTCGTGCTTCCGGCAAGACGTTCTGGGATACGCTTATGTTCTTGGAGTATTTTCACGACTTTGGTGAAGTATTTCTCTTTGATTTCGGCTGTCGCTTTACTGGAAAACTTCTATATTAGCTTAGTTAGCTTTTGGAATTAATTTGATTAATTTTGGTGACGAGAGAGTATGAACTCTCGTTCACCTTTCAATGGCCGACCCTTCCCTTAGACGGAAGTGTTGGTGTCTAAGAGAGTATAGACTCTCTTTCTTAATTTTGCTTAACAAAGTTATAGATTTATTTTATATCTCTCCGCCTCTTATAGGCCTCTTCGATTAACTTCCTTTTATTATAAACTCATTAAAATTAATTTTTATATTTGTTTATATTCGACCTTCCTAATAGTAGGCGGTCTTTTACCGAAGTTAATAAACTTTGAGCCCGTCATTTCGGTTTTACCTGTTAACATATTATGCTATTTCCGCCACAGAGTTTGAAAGATTTTCTTTGACAGTCTCGTACTGTTTTCAAAGCTGAACTAACGTTTTGTTTTGTCTCTGCAGTTGTTGACGTTCAGAACGTTCAACTTGCACTCTATCGTTTCGATAGAGAAAGAATGTTCACGGTTTCACGTTGCAGTAAGAGTAACCGTGTCTAGCGTTTTGTTCATTCTTTCTTAACTTAATGGTTTTGATCCTAATAAAGGAACTTTTCAGTTTTTTCCTTTAACAATAATATGTTTTAACGATATATATGATTGGGCTCTTCTCTCAGGTTCTAAGTCAAGAGAGAGAGAGAGAGAGAGAGAGAGAGATAGAGACGGAGGGAGAAAGAGGATAAACGTTTCATTCAAGCCTGCCAGGCGTACGAGTAACGTCATTATCGATTTTTGCTCTTCTCCCTAGTCTCTTTAGGGGAAGAAACTAAACGTTTCTAGAGTGATCTAGTGTTTAGTCTCTTTCCAACCACTGATTTATCTTTCATTAGATTTTTCTGTTACATTGTAATTCTGTTTTCGCAATTACTAACTTTGAGAAAGGATAGAATTGCGTATTTCAGGTACAAACCACTTAAGTTTCGAGTTCAGTGAAATAAGTGCAAACAGAAATCAAAGTGATAAGTGATTAGTGCGTGAGGGTACTTTTGTGCGCGCCAGTCGTCCTCCCAGTCCGGGACCTCTTGCAAGCTCCCAAGCCCAGGGGAGAAGCAATGTCGAAGGGCATAAGGGTTCAGCAGGCCTTGATCGGCGCACAGAAGTATTCTCGGTGGTTGTGGGCGTGTCTTACCGAGACCGTCACTCCCACCCGCAGACGATTGAGCCCTTATTTTGCTCGTCTGCAGAAGAGATTAGGGGAGAAATAAAGGCAGAGTAACGCTGGTCTCAGGTCTCTAGACTTCTTACTCGTTAAGTCCAGACCTATGCCAGACGTACGAAGTTAAAGTTCACAACCCGAATGCAGTCGTTGGGTTAGCTCTGACTCTCCTAAGTCATCAGTTGATTACACTCCGACTTAGAGGAGTAAGGTTCTGCCACAACAGATCTCTGCTGTTAAGGCTTTACCTCAGCAGAACTTAGTGTCTGCCGACCCCAAGTTAACTCTACTGCTGTCCATACAGTCACAACTTTCGGTCTTGATGCGTGAGTGTCGGGCTGAGAGTGTTGCACCGCCTGCACTCCCTCCACCTGTTCTCGCTGCACCTGTGCTCGCCCAGCCTGCACCTGCTCCGCCTGGTCGCAGCACCATCTGCCAGGCGTACGATGTTGTGAACTCTACTACAGTCCATGCAAGCACAGTTTTCGGACTTGATGAGTGAGTGTCGGGCTGAGAGTGTTGCTCCACCGCCTCCGCCTACACTCCCTCCTCCTACACTCGCTCCGCCTGATCACAGTACCATCTGCCAGGCGTATGATGTTGTGGACTCTACTACAGTCCATGCAAGCACAGCTTTCGGACTTGATGCGTGAGTGTCGTGCTGAGAGTGTTGCACCTCCTGCACCTGTGGTGCACCAACCTCCTGCACCCGTTCAGCCTGTGCTGCACCCGCCTGCACCGGTGGTGCACCAACCTCCTGCACCCGTTCAGCCTGTGCTGCACCCGCCTGCACCGGTGGTGCACCAACCTCCTGCACCCGTTCAGCCTATGCTGCACCCGCCTGCACCGGTGGTGCACCAACCTCCTGCACCCGTTCAGCCTGTGCTGCACCCGCCTGCACTCGCTGCACCCAGTCGCAGCTCCATCTGCCAGGCGTACGATGTTGAACCACTTTCGGAGTTTGCTGTTCACAGTGTTGTTCAGCCTCAGCCTTCTTTAAGGCAACCCTTGCTTTGGGATCAGGAGAGTTACACTCTTCCTCCTCCTCCCCTTGCTGCTCCTCCAGTGGTACAACTCTCGGTTGGGGTACAACAACCTCTCCCCTCCGTGAGTCTGTCTGCTCAACCAGCGCTGCACCGAGTTCAACCCTCATCTAGGCAAGCTCATCTACACCATGCACTTGCGCCTCAGGAGCCTCAGCTTGCTAGAACTTTACCTTGTTCTGCGCAGCCTCAACCTTCTCATGCTCCACTCTTCTCTCAGGAACAGGAACGGACTACTCCGCCTCCGTCCTCCGCTCAGCTGGTACAATCCTTGGGTGCAACTCTTGCTAGGAGTCAACCTCCTTCACCCTTGCACCTGCCTTCTGCTCCGTCTGTTGTTCAGCCTATGCAGTCTGAACCTCAGGTTTTCCCTCAAGTTGAGGAAACCTCTGTTGTTGTTCCAGCTCGTTCTGACTCTGCTGTTCAGCATACCATGGTTTAAACCCCATGCAAGCATGCATTAAGCACTCTAGCACTGGTCATGGAATTTCTGAGAAATGTTAAACGCCATGCACACGCTCTGCTTTCCTTTCAGCAGGCTCTGCTTACAGCAGGCTCTACTTCCTACATGCTCAGCATTCAGCATGCTCTGCATTCAGCATGCTCTGCATACAACATGCTCTGCATACAGCATGCTCTGCATTCAGCATGCTCTGCATACAGCATACTCTGCATACATCATGCTCTGCATACCTTACCGCATGCTTCTCAACACATCTTGGGTTGTTGCCAACTCACTAGACTGTCAAGCAGTTTCATAACGTTGCCTTCTAGTCTGCTGCTTTGCACCAGTGAACCCTCACTCAGAGAACTTAGCTTTTCTAGGATAAGGTCCCTGTAGATGAGAAAGTTCTTTTCTCCCTCCTTCTGATATTCCCTTGAGGACTCTGTCATTTGGAGGGAGCCTTTAGCTGCATAACCTCTTATGGACTTTTATTTAAGCATAACATGCTTACAGGGAAGGTAATGGTTACACTTCAGCCGCTAATCCCGTCTGTTACCACACCTGCTCCCATAGACCTTGAGCTGTGTTGCATGACATGCAGTCCAAGCTTAGTCCTTGTTAGAGGATTTTTTGTTTACGGAGTCAATGTGTCACGGGGAAGACGTTCAACAACCAACAGAAGGGACTTGTTGTGACGCAGTGGGCAACCTCAGCAACCCGTTAAGGAGTTGTCTGTACGACCCAGACAGTCTAGACAGATTCGGGTTGTCACTGTACTTCCTCGCTTGCCCATGATTGACAGTTTACAGACTGTGCAGCAGTATCATGATCTTGTGTCCGGCTCCGTCAGACGACTGGCTTTTAAGAGCTCCCTCAAGTCGTCGCTGTCTGGAGATTTTCAAATGGACTATGGATCTGACCAAGGAACTGGGCCTCCTGGTCAATTTTGAGGAGTCTCAGCTCGTTCCATCCCAGACCATTGTCTCCTTGGGTATGGATCTTCAGAGTCGAGCTTTTCGGACTTGTCCGTCGGCCCCAAGGATCTTCCAAGCCCTAGAATGCATCCAGAGCATGCTGAGAAGGAACCGATGCTTAGTCAGGCAGTGGATGAGTCTAACAGGGACACTTTCATCGCTGGCCCTGTTCATCGAGTTAGGGAGACTCCACCTCCGCCCCCTTCAGTATCATCTAGCTGCTCACTGGATAAAGGACATGACGCTAGAGACGGGCTCAGTTCCTGTTTCCGAAGAGATGAGGTCTACTCTAACGTGGTGGAAGAACAGCATTCTTCTCAAGGAAGGTCTACCATTGGCTGTTCAGTCCTCCGACCACCGTCTCTTCTCGGACGCATCGGACACGGGCTGGGGTGCGACACTGGACGGACAGGAATGCTCGGGAACATGGAATCAGGAGCAAAGGACACTTCACATCTATTGCAAGGAGTTGTTGGCAGTTCATTTGGCCTTGATAAACTTCAAGTCCCTCCAGCTTAACAAGGTGGTGGAGGTGAACTCCGACTACACCACAGCCTTGGCTTACATCTCCAAGCAGGGAGGGACTCATTCGAGGAAGTTGTTCGAGATCGCAAGGGACCTCCTCATTTGGTCAAAAGATCGAAAGCTCACGCTGGTAACGAGGCTCATTCAGGGCGATATGAATGTCATGGCAGATCGCCTCAGCCGGAAGGGTCAGGTCTTCCCCACAGAGTGGACCCTTCACAAGAATGTTTGCAGCAGACTTTGGGCCCTGTGGGATCAGCCAACCATAGATCTATTCGCTACCTCGATGACCAAGAGGCTCCTCTTGTATGTTCTCCGATTCCAGACCCAGCAGCAGTTCGCGTGGATGCCTTTCTGCTGGATTGGTCCCATCTCAACCTGTATGCATTCCCGCCGTTCAAGATTGTCAACAGGGTACTTCAGAAGTTCGCCTCTCACAAAGGGACACGGCTGACGTTGGTTGCTCCCCTCTGGCCCGCGAGAGAATGTTTCACTGAGGTACTGCAATGGCTGGTCGACGTTCCCAGGACTCTTCCTCCTAGAGTGGACCTTCTGCGTCAACCTCACGTAAAGAAGGTACTCCCAACCTCCACGCTCTTCGTCTGACTGCCTTCAGACTATCGAAAGACTCTCAAGAGCTAGAGGCTTTTCGAAGGAGGCAGCCAGAGCGATTGCCAGAGCAAGGACGACATCCACTCTCAGAGTCTATCAGTCTTTATGGGAAGTCTTCCGAAGCTGGTGCAAGGCCAATGCAGTTTTCCTCAACCAGTACCAATGTAACCCAGATTGCTGACTTCCTGTTACATCTAAGGAACGTAAGCTCCCTATCAGCTCCTACGATCAAGGGTTACAGAAGTTTGTTGGCAGCGGTTTTCCGCCACAGAGGCTTGGATCTTTCCTCCAACAAAGATCTACAGGACCTCCTTAGGTCTTTTGAGACCTCAAAGGAACGTCGGTTGTCCACTCCAGGCTGGAATCTAGACGTGGTCCTAAGGTTCCTAATGTCATCAGGATTTGAACCGCTCCAATCAGCCTCTTTTAAGGACCTCACATTAAAAAACTCTTTTCCTCGTGTGCTTAGCAACAGGTAAAAGAGTAAGTGAGATCCACGCCTTCAGCAGGAACAGAGGTTTCACATCTGAAACGGCTACATGTTCCTTACAGCTCGGTTTTTTGGCTAAAAACGAGCTTCCTTCCCGTCCTTGGCCTAAGTCGTTCGAGATCCCAAGCCTGTCCAACATGGTGGGGAACGAACTGGAGAGAGTACTTTGCCCAGTTAGAGCTCTTAAGTACTATCTAAAGGTCAAAACCATTACGAGGACAATCAGAAGCTTTATGGTGTGCTATCAAGAAGCCTTCTCTACCAATGTCTAAGAACTCAGTTTCTTACTACATCAGGCTTCTGAT
Organism: Palaemon carinicauda; assembly: GCF_036898095.1. Taxonomy (NCBI): domain Eukaryota; kingdom Metazoa; phylum Arthropoda; class Malacostraca; order Decapoda; family Palaemonidae; genus Palaemon; species Palaemon carinicauda. Next base: position 363,516 of record NW_027171949.1, read on the forward strand.
TAGAGAAGCAAATTCTCATCTGAAGGAAGAAGACCTTGCTTTGCTGAAGGTAAGGACACATGAAGTGAGAGCTGTGGCTACTTCAGTGGCCTTCAAACAGAACCGTTCTCTGCAGAGTGTTATGGATGCAACCTATTGGAGAAACAAGTCAGTGTTCGCATCATTCTATCTCTAAGATGTCCAGTCTCTTTACGAGTACTGCTACACCCTGGGTCTATTCGTAGCAACGAATGCAGTAGTAGGCGAGGGCTCAGCCACTACATTCCCATAATCCCATAACTTTTTAACCTTTCTCTTGAATACTTTTTATGGGTTGTACGGTCGGCTAAGAAGCCTTCCACATCCTTGTTGATTTGGCGGGTGGTCAATTCTTTCTTGAGAAGCGCCAAGGTTAAAGGTTGTGATGAGGTCCTTTAGTATGGGTTGCAGCCCTGTATACTTTAGCACCTTTGAGTTGATTCAGCCTCCCAAGAGGAACGCTGCGCTCAGTAAGGAAGACGATCTTATTAAAGGCAGAGTAACGGTTCAAGTCGACTTCCTTACCAGGTACTTATTATTTCATTGTTATTGTGGATAACTGATTATATGAAATATGGGATACTTAGCTATCCTTTAATCTTGTACACTGGTTTTCACCCACCCCCCTGGGTGTGAATCAGCTACATGATTATCGGGTAAGTTTAATATTGAAAAATGTTATTTTTATTAATAAAATAAATTTTTGAATATACTTACCCGATAATCATGATTTAATCGACCCTCCCTTCCTCCCCATAGAGAACCAGTGGACCGAGGAATAATTGAGGAGGTGTCAACAAGAAGTACTTGAGTACCTGGCCACAGGTGGCGCTGGTAAATACACCCCCTTCTAGTATTGTGATAGCTGGCGTATCCCTCCATAGAATTCTGTCGGGCAACGGAGTTGACAGCTACATGATTATCGGGTAAGTATATTCAAAAATTTATTTTATTAATAAAAATAACATTTTTGTATTAATCATATTTCAGATATTCTGTATTCAAATCACATGCAACTTTATTCTTGATAATTCTAAAAAGAATTAAAGACACACTCACCATTCGTCCAATGGAACAATAGAACGTATTCTATTATCATAGAAGAATCTATTGATATCAGGCTTCTGAGAAGTGCATATAACAGCCAGAGACCTGAAAAAGAACAAAGTTATTAGTAATGGGTAATCTCGCCATAACAAGAATGTTTAAAACCGAAAATAGTATTTGGAGGCAAAGAATCAAACGGTCTTGACAAATAGCCTGTTGTGAATGGATAGAGAAGTGAAAATGCTTTTATTATTATTATTATTATTATTATTATTATTATTATTATTACTTCCTAAGCTACAACCCTAGTTGGAAAAGCAGGATGCTATAAGCCCAGGTGCTCCAACAGGGAAAATAGCCCAGTGAGGAATGGAAAAAAGGAAAAATAAAATATTTTAAGAACAGTAATAATCAAATAAATATTTCCTGTATAAACTATAAAAACTTTAACAAAACAAGAGGAAGAGAAATTAGATAGGATAGTGTGCCCGAGTGTACCCTCAAGCAAGAGAACTCAAAAGGACATATGAAGACCAGTGTGCTTAATATTTCATATCGCCATTTCCCACCCCTTCCGAGTCCTCAGTTGTGGATTTGAAGAATCTAGAGGGTGCTTAGGTTTCTACGTTTGTTGAGAAAATAAAGTTTTCTGGATTAATAATAGGTGTGTGAAAGAAAGAAAGCAAGAAATTCAACAAGAATGAAGGGGGTTGAAAAGAGAAATCAGAAGGATTTAGGAAAAGGGTTGTGATAGCCAATTGCTCAAGACCTGCTAAAGCTCTATAGTTTCTTGTGTCTGCAACCCCACCATCCTTGTGAGCTAAGGTTGCGGGGTCTGGGGGAGCCTATAGGTTTACCTGCTGAGTCATCAGCAGCCATTGCCTAGCCCTCCCTGGTACTAGCTTGTGTGAAGAGGGTGCGTGGATGCTGATCATATGTATATATGATCCGTATCTAGGACAAGTTGTTCATTGCTTTTGCCATTCATGAGCATTCATGAGTAACCTCTAAACCTTTAACCTTATCATTAGTAATTGAAAGACAGCTTCAATCTGTTTAACTTACTTTCAATAAGAGGTCCAGTATAGGAAATCCAGATAAGAACTACAGAAAAGAAACTCTTGACCTCACTCATAACCTCGTCGGACAAGTAAAAAAAGTCCTAACTATATAAAATCTTGCGATGACAGACTGTATACGTCACCAAGAGTCAGACTAACAACATACATACTTATACCAAGGCACTTCCCCCAATTTTGGGGGTTAGCCGACATCAAACAAATGAAACAAAAAAGGGGACGTCTCCTCTCCACGTTCCTCCCAGCCTGACAAGGGACTCAACTGAGTTCGGCTGGTACTGCTAGGGTGGCACAGCCCACCCTCCCCCATTATCCACCACAGACGAAGCTTCATAATGCAGAATCCCCTACTGCTGCTACCTCCGTGGTCATCCACGGCACCGGAGGAAGCAGCAGGGCCTACCGGAACTGCGTCACAATCGCTCGCCATTCATTCTTATTTCTAGCACGCTCTCTTGCCTCTCTCACATCTATCCTCCTATCACCCAGAGCTTCCTTCACTCCCTCCATCCATCCACCCAAACCTTGGCCTTCCTCTTGTACTTCTCCCATCAGCTCTTACATTCATCACCTTCTTTAGCAGACAGCCATTTTCCATTCTCTCAACATGGCCAAACCACCTCAACACATTCATATCCACTCTAGCAGTTAACTCATTTCTTACACCTGTTCTCACCCTCACTACTTCGTTCCTAACCCCATCTACTCGAAACAAACAAGATTAGGATAAAATTAAATAACTGGGAAAATGTTTAGCTGATGGCCATCTTCAATTGAAGACTGTAACAATCTGAATAACCTGGAACACAGGATGAAAAGGAGTTCCAGTTTACTGTACTCCAGAGACAATAGATTGATGGGACGAAGGCCATTGCGAATTAGTATAAACTACTTGCCCAGGAATTAGCAAGAATTAATAGCCCAGGAATTGCAGCCATACTCAACTTTTTTATATACATTGTCTTTGAAAAATACTGTAAGTCACTCAGCTGATTATTTGTGGATAATCTAGTTTTAACTTTTGATTTCAAGGTGGACATGTTTTAAGAGTAATTTTAACTTCACATAATTCCTGCACATTGGAAATGTGCATCGAAATAGCTATAGTGCACTAGATCCTTTAATAGCTCCTGGATTACAATGAAACTATTTTTATGTGATCTTTATAATGTGCTTTATGATGACCTGACACTAAAATGTGATCGCACAAACTTGAAAGATAACCTAATCGAACTGGTGCTTAACGTTTATGGAATATCTTTCCAACTAGACAAAAAGAAAAAAAAATGATGGGGCAAGAAAGTGTGTGTTTATACTAAATGAATACAGTACCTCCTTCACCATGAAGAGCTGAGTACTATAATGTACTAGAAAATGTCCCTGTAAATAAACAAATTAATGTTTAAACAAACTTTGGGGAAGGACAAATCTAGAAACTACGATGATGTGCTTCGTTGATTTCTGACCTACCTTATTGCCTATGGTGGTCCCATTGTGGGTGTCAACTTGTGGGGATGTCCGCTCGAGAGGGGTCTGCTCGAGAGGGATCCGCTTGAGGGGGTCTGCTCGAGAGGGATCCACTTGAGAGGGATTCAACAGAGTAGACTGCATGCCGAGGGTATTATCCACATACCTGTAAAAGTTCAATTATCTATAATTTCCTGAAACTTAGTTCATTAGGTATAAAAGTTCCCTTCGTTAATTTTCTTAAGATTATTCTTAAATCAGACTTAGAATAAACATTTTTGAATAAATCAATAATCTGGTCTAGTTCTTCTATAATCAAGAATGAATATTGATTTATAGGATGTTTATTTTATATTTTTTTTTTTTTTTTGCTGTTCAAGATATCAGGTACCTTTGACTATTAAAATCTGTTTCTAGAATACACAATTATATTACATAAAATAAACTTCTTGCAAGTGTACGTTTATATTGTATAACTCGACATAACTAAAACTTATATCAGCATAATCTCATCTCTCTCACACGAGCTACGTCAAAAAAACTGTCAAAATATGGATAAATACAAGATAAAATAAAGGCTGTTTACGTTCATAATGACCTCTGCTTATTAACTGAAAAATTGTAATAGAATCAAGTCGAACGTTCTAAATTCATTAAACTTACCTCGATAATTTTTCCCAAAATTTTATGTTGAATGTCGTGGGTCAAGTAATTTCTATACATCATATTACAACAAGTCAATTCGATACAATCCAAGTGGTTGTTATTGTTATTATTATTACAAGCTAAGCTGCAACCCTAATTTCAAAACCAAATAGAAGTTATATGTAAAAATGTTTCCAAGATCTATTTTTAAAAAACCGTAAACTAAGACATTTGTCATCGTTCCATAAAAAGTTTTATAATACAAATACGAAAATTATGCATAATTCAAATATCCGTTTTACCAAAAGCACGAATTATTAATTCTAATATATTTTCAATTCAATTATTATTAATTTCTGGAATTAATCAGTTTGCTTTGGGAATTTAAATCAATTATAATTAATTGTATTAATTCCTTGATATTTTACGAAAAAAAATACATAATAAATTTATTAAAAGTCTAAAGAGTACGTAGATCTTGTCTAACCCCAAAGTCTAAGGAGTACGTAGATCTTGTCTAACCCCAAAGTCTAAGGAGTACGTAGATCTTGTCTAACCCCAAAGTCTAAAGAGTACGTAGATCTTGTCTAACCCCAAAGTCTAAGGAGTACGTAGATCTTGTCTAACCCCAAAGTCTAAGGAGTACGTAGATCTTGTCTAACCCCAAAGTCTAAAGAGTACGTAGATCTTGTCTAAAGAGTACGTAGATCTTGTCTAACCCCAAAGTCTAAGGAGTACGTAGATCTTGTCTAACCCCGAAGTCTAAGGAGTACGTAGATCTTGTCTAACCCCAAAGTCTAAAGAGTACGTAGATCTTGTCTAACCCCAAAGTCTAAGGAGTACGTAGATCTTGTCTAACCCCAAAGTCTAAAGAGTACGTAGATCTTGTCTAACCCCAAAGTCTAAAGAGTACGTAGATCTCGTATAACCCCAAAGTCTAAAGGGTAAATAGATTTTGTCTAACTCCAAAGTCTAAAGAGCACGTAGATCTTGTCTAACCCCAAAGTCTAAAGAGCACGTAGATCTTGTCTAACGCCAAAGTCTAAAGAGTACGTAGATCTTGTCTAACTCCAAAGTCTAAAGAGTACGTAGATCTCGTCTAACTCCAAAGTCTAAAGAGTACGTAGATCTTGTCTAACCCCAAAGTCTAAAGAGTACGTAGATCTCGTCTAACCCCAAAGTCTAAAGAGTACGTAGAACTCGTCTAACCCCAAAGTCTAAAGAGTACGTAGAACTCGTCTAACCCCAAAGTCTAAAGAGTACGTAGATCTTGTCTAACTCCAAACTCTAAAGAGTACGTAGATCTTGCCTAACCCCAAAGTCTAAAGAGTACGTAGATTTTGTCTAACTCCAAAGTCTAAAGAGTACATAGCTTTTGTCTAACCCCAAAGTCTAAAGAGTATATAGATCTTGTCTAACTCCAAAGTCTAAAGAGTACATAAATTTTGTCTAACTCCAAAGTCTGAAGAGTACATAGATCTTGCCTAACCCCAAAGTCTAAAGAGTATGTAGATCTTGTCTAACTCCAAAATCTAAAGAGTATGTAGATCTTGTCTAACTCCAAAGTCTAAAGAGTACATAGATTTTGTCTAACCCACAGTCTAAAGAGTATATAGATCTTGTCTAACTCCAAAGTCTAAAGAGTACATAAATTTTGTCTAACCCCAAAGTCTAAAGAGTACATAGATCTTGTCTAACCCCAAAGTCTAAAGAGTATGTAGATCTTGTCTAACCTTAATGTCTAAAGAGTACATAGATTTTGTCTAACCTCAAAGTCTAAAGAGTACATAGATTTTGTCTAACCCACAGTCTAAAGAGTACATAGATCTTGTCTAACTCCAAAGTCTAAAGAGTATGTAGATCTTGTCTAACTCCAAAGTCTAAAGAGAATGTAGATCTTGTCTAACCTCAATGTCTAAAGAGTACATAGATTTTGTCTAACCCACAGTCTAAAGAGTATGTAGATCTTGTCTAACCCCAAAGTCTAAAGAGAATGTAGATCTTGTCTAACCTCAATGTCTAAAGAGTACATAGATTTTGTCTAACCCACAGTCTAAAGAGTATGTAGATCTTGTCTAACCAACAGTCTAAAGAGAATGTAGATCTTGTCTAACCCACAGTCTAAAGAGTACATAGATTTTGTCTAACCCACAGTCTAAAGAGTATGTAGATCTTGTCTAACCCCAAAGTCTAAAGATAATGTAGATCTTGTCTAACCTCAATGTCTAAAGAGTACATAGATTTTGTCTAATCCACAGTCTAAAGAGTATGTAGATCTTGTCTAACCCCAAAGTCTAAAGAGAATGTAGATCTTGTCTAACCTCAATGTCTAAAGAGTACATAGATTTTGTCTAACCCACAGTCTAAAGAGTATGTAGATCTTGTCTAACCCCAAACTCTAAAGAGAATGTAGAACCTGTCTAACCTCAATGTCTAAAAAGTACATAGATTTTGTCTAATCCACAGTCTAAAGAGTATGTAGTTCTTGTCTAACCCCAAAGTCTAAAGAGAATGTAGATCTTGTCTAACCTCAAAGTCTAAAGAGTACATAGATTTTGTCTAACCCACAGTCTAAAGAGTATGTAGATCTTGTCTAACCCCAAAGTCTAAAGAGAATGTAGATCTTGTCTAACCCACAGTCTGAAGAGTATGTAGATCTTGTCTAACCCCAAAGTCTAAAGAGTACATAGATTTTGTCTAACCCACAGTCTAAAGAGTATGTAGATCTTGTCTAACCCCAAAGTCTAAAGAGAATGTAGAACCTGTCTAACCTCAATCTCTAAAGAGTACATAGATTTTGTCTAATCCACAGTCTAAAGAGTATGTAGATCTTGTCTAACCCCAAAGTCTAAAGAGTACATAGATTTTTTCTAACCCACAGTCTAAAGAGTATGTAGATCTTGTCTAACCCCAAAGTCTAAAGAGAATGTACATCTTGTCTAACCTCAAAGTCTAAAGAGTACATAAATTTTGTCTAACCCACAGTCTAAAGAGTATGTAGATCTTGTCTAACCCCAAAGTCTAAAGAGAATGTAGATCTTGTCTAACCTCAAAGTCTAAAGAGTATGTAGATCTTGTCTAACTCCAAAGTCTAAAGAGTATGTAGATCTTGTCTAACTCTAAAGTCTAAAGAGTACATAGATTTTGTCTAATCCACAGTCTAAAGAGTACATAAATTTTGTCTAACCCACAGTCTAAAGAGTATGTAGATCTTGTCTAACACCAAAGTCTAAAGAGAATGTAGATCTTGTCTAACCTCAATGTCTAAAGAGTACATAGATTTTGTCTAACCCACAGTCTAAAGAGTATGTAGATCTTGTCTAACCCACAGTCTAAAGAGTATGTAGATCTTGTCTAACACCAAAGTCTAAAGAGAATGTAGATCTTGTCTAACCTCAATGTCTAAAGAGTACATAGATTTTGTCTAACCCACAGTCTAAAGAGTATGTAGATCTTGTCTAACCCCAAAGTCTAAAGAGAATGTAGATCTTGTCTAACCTCAAAGTCTAAAGAGTACATAGATTTTGTCTAATCCACAGTCTAAAGAGTACATAGATTTTGTCTAACACACAGTCTAAAGAGTATGTAGATCTTGTCTAACACCAAAGTCTAAAGAGAATGTAGATCTTGTCTAACCTCAAAGTCTAAAGAGTATGTAGATCTTGTCTAACTCCAAAGTCTAAAGAGTATTTAGATCTTGTCTAACCCCAAAGTCTAAAGAGAATGTAGATCTTGTCTAACTTCAAAGTCTAAAGAATACATAGATTTTGTCTAACCCACAGTCTAAAGAGTATGTAGATCTTGTCTAACCTCAAAGTCTAAAGAGAATGTAGATCTTATCTAACCTCAAAGTCTAAAGAGTACATAGATTTTGTCTAACCCACAGTCTAAAGAGTATGTAGATCTTGTCTAACCCCAAAGTCTAAAGAGAATGTAGATCTTGTCTAACCCACACTCTAAAGAGTATGTAGATCTTGTCTAACCCCAAAGTCTAAAGAGAATGTAGATCTTGTCTAACCCACAGTCTAAAGAATACATAGATTTTGTCTAACCCACAGTCTAAAGAGAATGTAGATCTTGTCTAACCCCACAGTCTAAAGAGTACATAGATTTTGTCTAACCCACAGTCTAAAGAGTATGTAGATCTTGTCTAACCCCAAAGTCTAAAGAGAATGTAGATCTTGTCTAACCCACAGTCTAAAGAGTATGTAGATCTTGTCTAACCCCAAAGTCTAAAGAGAATGTAGATCTTGTCTAACCCACAGTCTAAAGAGTATGTAGATCTTGTCTAACCCCAAAGTCTAAAGAGAATGTAGATCTTGTCTAACCCACAGTCTAAAGAGTACATAAATTTTGTCTAACCCACAGTCTAAAGAGTATGTAGATCTTGTCTAACCCCAAAGTCTAAAGAGAATGTAGATCTTGTCTAACCTCAAAGTCTAAAGAGTACATAGATTTTGTCTAACCCACAGTCTAATGAGTATGTAGATCTTGTCTAACCTCAAAGTCTAAAGAGTATGTAGATCTTGTCTAACTCCAAAGTCTAAAGAGTATTTAGATCTTGTCTAACCCCAAAGTCTAAAGAGAATGTAGATCTTGTCTAACCCCAAAGTCTAAAGAGTACATAGATTTTGTCTAACCCAAAGTCTAAAGAGAATGTAGATCTTGTCTAACTCCAAAGTCTAAAGAGTATGTAGATCTTGTCTAACTCAAAGTCTAAAGAGAATGTAGATCTTGTCTAACCCCAAAGTCTAAAGAGTATGTAGATCATGTCTAACCAACAGTCTAAAGAGAATGTAGATCTTGTCTAACCCACAGTCTAAAGAGTACATAGATTTTGTCTAACCCACAGTCTAAAGAGTATGTAGATCTTGTCTAACCCCAAAGTCTAAAGAGAATGTAGATCTTGTCTAACCTCAAAGTCTAAAGAGAATGTAGATCTTGTCTAACCCACAGTCTAAAGAGTACATAGATTTTGTCTAACCCACAGTCTAAAGAGTATGTAGATCTTGTCTAACCCCAAAGTCTAAAGAGAATGTAGATCTTGTCTAACCTCAAAGTCTAAAGAGAATGTAGATCTTGTCTAACCCACAGTCTAAAGAGTACATAGATTTTGTCTAACCCACAGTCTAAAGAGTATGTAGATCTTGTCTAACCCCAAAGTCTAAAGAGAATGTAGATCTTGTCTAACCTCAAAGTCTAAAGAGTATGTAGATCTTGTCTAACTCCAAAGTCTAAAGAGGATGTAGATCTTGTCTAACCTCAATGTCTAAAGAGTACATAGATTTTGTCTAACCCACAGTCTAAAGAGTATGTAGATCTTGTCTAACCCCAAAGTCTAAAGAGAATGTAGATCTTGTCTAACCCCAAAGTCTAAAGAGAATGTAGATCTTGTCTAACCCACAGTCTAAAGAGTACATAGATTTTGTCTAACCCACAATCTAAAGAGTATGTAGATCTTGTCTAACTCCAAAGTCTAAAGAGAATGTAGATCTTGTCTAACCCACAGTCTAAAGAGTACATAGATTTTGTCTAACCCACAGTCTAAAGAGTATGTAGATCTTGTCTAACTCCAAAGTCTAAAGAGAATGTAGATCTTGTCTAACCTCAAAGTCTAAAGAGAATGTAGATCTTGTCTAACCCACAGTCTAAAGAGTACATAGATTTTGTCTAACCCACAGTCTAAAGAGTATGTAGATCTTGTCTAACCCCAAAGTCTAAAGAGAATGTAGATCTTGTCTAACCCACAGTCTAAAGAGTACATAGATTTTGTCTAACCCACAGTCTAAAGAGTATGTAGATCTTGTCTAACCCCAAAGTCTAAAGAGAATGTAGATCTTGTCTAACCCACAGTCTAAAGAGTACATAGATTTTGTCTAACCCACAGTCTAAAGAGTACATAGATTTTGTCTAACCCACAGTCTAAAGAGTATGTAGATCTTGTCTAACCCCAAAGTCTAAAGAGAATGTAGATCTTGTCTAACCTCAAAGTCTAAAGAGTACATAGATTTTGTCTAACCCACAGTCTAAAGAGTATGTAGATCTTGTCTAACCCCAAAGTCTAAAGAGAATGTAGATCTTGTCTAACCTCAAAGTCTAAAGAGTACATAGATTTTGTCTAACCCACAGTCTAAAGAGTATGTAGATCTTGTCTAACCCCAAAGTCTAAAGAGAATGTAGATCTTGTCTAACCTCAAAGTCTAAAGAGTACATAGATTTTGTCTAACCCACAGTCTAAAGAGTATGTAGATCTTTTCTAACCCCAAAGTCTAAAGAGAATGTAGATCTTGTCTAACCCCCAGTCTAAAAAGTACATAGATTTTGTCTAATCCACAGTCTAAAGAGTACATAGATTTTGTCTAACCCACAGTCTAAAGAGTACTTAGATTTTGTCTAACCCCAAAGTCTAAAGAGAATTTAGATCTTGTCTAACCTCAATGTCTAAAGAGTACATGGATTTTGTCTAACCCACAGTCTAAAGAGTATGTAGATCTTGTCTAACTCCAAAGTCTAAAGAGAATGTAGATCTTGTCTAACCTCAAAGTCTAAAGAGTACATAGATTTTGTCTAACCCACAGTCTAAAGAGTATGTAGATCTTGTCTAACCCCAAAGTCTAAAGAGAATGTAGATCTTGTCTAACCTCAAAGTCTAAAGAGTACATAGATTTTGTCTAACCCACAGTCTAAAGAGTACATAGATTTTGTCTAAACCACAGTCTAAAGAGTACTTAGATTTTGTCTAACCCACAGTCTAAAGAGTATGTAGATCTTGTCTAACCACAATGTCTTATGGGTAGGTAGAATTTATCTAACACCAAAGTCTAAGAAATATGTATGTAGATTTTGTCTAACCTCAAAGGCTAAAGAATAAGTAGATCTTGTCTAACCTTAAAGTCTAAAGAGTATGTAGATTCTGTATAACACCAAAGTCTAAGGAGTATGTAGATTTTTTCTTACCTCAAAGTCTAAACAGTATGTGAATTTCATCTAACCCTAGACTAAATTGTATGTAGTTCTCATCTAGCCTCCAAGTCTAAAGAGTATGTAAATCTTGTCTAACTCCAAAGTTCACAGAGTATGGAGATTTTATCTAACCCAAAGTCTAAAGAGTACGTGGATCTCGGCTTATGTCAAAGCAATGAGTTTATGGATTTCATCTAACCCTAAAGATGCACAATTAGTGACAACTTGAGATACCAGCTCCCTCCCACTTCCCCCCTCACTGCTGTATCCAACTTGTTACAATGCCGCCCACCGAACCTGACTCTTCGACACACTCCATTTTCAATGAAACTGCCGCTCTTCGTCAGCAAGAAGCGTTTGTTTGCCTGGTTCCAGCATGCCGAAGTTCAGTTTTGCCTGACTGACCCAAACACCAAAGCAAACTATGTTCTCGCAACGATTCCCAAGGTCCCTTTCGGAAATTTCAGATTGGCTTTGCGACAAGGGAACACCAAAATAGCTTATGGTGCCTTCATAACATACCTCCTGGAGCAGTAGTCTCCATCGCCAATCACCCGAACAGCCAAACTTTTTCAGCTCTCTCAACAACCGTTGGGGAATCAAAAGGCTTCGCTCGCTTGCTCTCAGGGAAATGACCAGTATTGCTCGCCTACAACCCGCCGCAGACAGCTTTCCCCAAGAGGTGAACTTACTTTGTGCCCTTAGGGTATGACGCCTACGCAAACCTTTACACACTACCATATCCAATGACAATATTTTGCCCATGAAGGACCTGATGACCAAAGTTGACGTCCTTATGAACAGCTACTTCACCACCTTCAAGACCTCCATCAATAGCTCTACTCCTGACGAAGAGGACAACTATTCAACATCGACCAAAGCCGAAGTGAATGCAGTAGGACATAGATGCCCACACCGTGATGTGTCAGAGCAACAACAAAGCCGCCCATCACCGATATATGCCACCACTCGCTCACGCCCCAACCAACAACCTCTACAGCTACTTACTGACGCCCATCGACAGCAGTTATTCTGCTATCATTCAGATACAGGGCTGCTGCGAAGAAATTGCAAACGGTTATCGGAAGCCAAAAAGTGCATAAGTAGGTCATCACTTGTGGCAATGGCCTCCCCTGTCACTAATCTTTTCTTTTAACATGATGCAGGTACAGGCGCCCGCCTGGTAGCTGTCAATGGATCTGCGATGCCCCCCTACAGATACAAGACCCTCACATTATCGTTTAGAAGCGCCAAATATCATTGGAAGTTCTCGTTGCTGACGTTACATTGACAATCCTGGGTGCAGATTTCTTCTAACATTTCCATCTCCTGGTTGATGTCGCTCACCGACGGTTAGTCAATACAGACTCTTCCTTATTAATGGTTATTCAACGCAGACTCTTACTCATTAACACCTCTTAAACCCACCCATTCCAACCTCACTCTCCACGGATGACTACACTCATCCCCTCACTCGTACCTGGAAGTCTTCCATCCAGAACTTCACAAAACTCCCACAGTTCCTGGCAAACACAGTATTTATCATCATATCAAGACAATGGGGCTCCCATTGTTAGCCATATTCAGGCATCTGACATCAGATCGTTTAGCAGCTGCTAAATAAAAGTTTGCTGAAATGGAAAAAATGGGCCTTTGCCAAAAAGCCTCAAGCCCATGATCGTCCCCCTTACACATCGTCCTGAAGATTGATGGCTCCCTTGTCCATATGGGGCATTACAGGCATTTGAACATGCAGACAGAACCGGAATACTATTGGCTCCCAAACATCGCTAACATGACCTCTTACTTGCACAAAGCAAAGGTTTTCTTCATGCTCGACCTCCTAAAAGTGTATCATCAGGTGCCATCCCCTAGATCGCCAACACCACCCCCTTTGGTACCATACATCTTCAGTTACTCCTGTTTTGACCTTCATAATACTGAAGCCGCTTTTCAACGCCCTATGGAAGGCATCTTTGGGGACCTCACCTTCTGTGTATGTTACGTTGACTGAATACAGTACTTGTGCTCTCTTCCTCCAAAGAGGAACAACTCCGTCATCTACGCATCGTGCTCCACCGCCTACAACTGTGCGACCTTATAGTTCTGTGCGACAAGTGTACCTTTGGCCCCCAAAATAGTACAGTATCATTCTTGGAGCACCGTATCACTCCTGAATGAGTCCACCCCCTCCCTGAGAAGATAGCAGCCGTTCAGAACTTCCCCATGCCCTCGATCATCAAAGCTCTGCAGGAATTCTTGGGTATGATCAACTATTATCACCGTTTTCTGCCAGCCATTGCCGCCACTCTTGCTCCCCTCTACGCCTCCCTCAAGGGCAAGCCAAAGGACCTGAAGTGGGGTCCCCTTCAGGAAGCAGCCTTCTGCAATGCAAAGAAGGCCCTATCAACTGCTGCGGCTCTCAGTTTTCCCATCCCACACGCCCCTCTCCTTCTCTCCACCGATGCCAGCGATGTCGCTATTGGTGCAGTACTCAGGGAGGTGGTTAACGGCTCACCGCGCCCACTGGCCTTCTTCAACAGAAAACTGTCCAAAGTGGAATCAATTACTCAACATTCGACCGCGAATTGCTGGCGGTGCATTAAGCTGTCCGTCACTTTCGCCATTTCTTAGAAGGTACACACTTCGTCATTCTCACGGACCACATGCCTCTGGTGCACACTCGACAGTCCGATGCCTGAGCCACCCACCTACACCGATATATCTCCACCGTGGCTGAATACAATTGCACCCTTCAACACATACCTGGGAAAATTATTCCCACTGCCGATGCCCTGTTAAGAAACACATTGGCCACCATTTACCTGGGATGGTATTATAAAGCCTAGGCAGAAGCCCAACAAATAGATCCAAAGTACCAAGCATGTAGGGCATCATGCACATCCTTCCATTGGGAAGACGTCGCCCTCGATGACTCCAACGCCACCCTCCTCTGTGACATCAGTACCGAAAGACCACGACCATCGATACCTGCTCCCATGCGAAGAAAAGTGTTTGATATCATTTATGGCCTTTCACATCCCTAGCGCCGATCTACTGCACAGCAACTGAAGACGAAGTTCATTTGGCACGGCACTAGGGGCGCAAAAGGTAAACAGGGATATAAACAGATTCGCGAGGGAAGCCTCAGCTACCGGAACTGTTATACTGCAATGATCGTAGGAATATTATCTTGGTTTATTTGTAAGTAATAGTATAAGACGGTGCATCATTATCATGAGCCCAGAGGGGGCATTATGTGTTATTTATATTTCGGGCTACATAGCAGCCTCATAAGTCACACATTTGGATAGGCCAATCAGGGGCATATTTTACAGTTCTCCCAATGAGTAATTTCATGCAGGTCTGGCAGTAAATATAAGCACACATCACAGTGTACATACATATATTAATATATATGACAGTGCATATCCCATATCCATGCATGCCACAGGAAAGTCATATCCATATGTATAGATATGTATGTAGCAGGATGGCCTATCACAGGTATGGTAGCCTATTTTATTTTATAACCATTACAAGTGTGTAATTACGTAAATTAATTTTTTCAGCTTCAAACATTCGTTGCATGTACCTCAAATAAAGTCATCAAATGCACGAATGTCTTATTGACGAATAGGGAATATAGTTCTACACTCAAAATGTATTGAAAAGTTGCCCTGTTGAGAGGCTTGCCTGCATCAGACGTACGATACAGCAAATGACGGCACAACCGTTGCACCCCGAGAGAAAGGAAAGAAAAGAGGAAAAAGAGGCAGACATCAAATAAAGTCATCAAATGCACGAATGTCTTATTGACGAATAGGGAATATAGTTCTACACTCAAAATGTATTGAAAAGTTGCCCTGTTGAGAGGCTTGCCTGCATCAGACGTACGATACAGCAAATGACGGCACAACCGTTGCACCCCGAGAGAAAGGAAAGAAAAGAGGAAAAAGGGGCAGACATTTATATCTTTGATATTAGGACTTATGTTGCAACCGCCATCTTAGACTAGATGCTTCTTGTCCTGTGAGGGTTCGCTACACTACCAGGTAAGCGGCTACCAGCAGCCCAAAGGTAAAAGTGTCCTGGGACCTGCGAGTTATTTCCGAAAGCAGTGGGGTGCTGAAGGTCGTCTACTGTTAACCTAATCTAGCCTTCAAGACTTGCGTCACTGACAGGTGGTGGTGAAGAAACGGCAGAAGAGACCCAAAAATCTAATACAGTAAGCAAGAACTCTTAACAGTCGCCATGTCCTGTGTTCCTTCTGAGCATCTGCTAACACCTCCAGCAGATTTTCTGCTGATGGGCCACCATCAATGCCTAAGGAAGGCCAAAACTTCCAGTGGTACGACACTTGCTGAGCTCGGACCACTGGAGGTTTTGGCCTTCCTTGGGCATTGATGGTGACCCATCAGCAGAAAAGCTGTTGGAGGTGTTAGCAGATGCCCTAACATCCAGGACTTCTGCTTCGGAAGGAGCACAGTACATGGCGACTGTTAGATTCCCTGCTTACTGAATTAGATTTTCGGGTCTCTTCTGTCGTTTCTTCACCACCGACCATTATCCGGTCCTATGCAGGAATGAGTACATACACCATCAGTTGTCACGAAGGAAGCTTCCCTTGCCCACCACCTTCTTCTAACAGCTCAAGAGAAAATACATCAACAATGACGACCAGCAGAGTGATTGTAGAATTTCGGCCAACTAGCGAGCTCATCCTTCACACTAGCAGAGGAATGATAATGGCACACATCTCCTTAAAAGAAGTGACCAGAGATCAGGATGATTTTCTTCTGTCCTAAAAGGGCACTACGACGTTATTTGAAGAGGACTGAGCCAAGGTCGTCTAGAATAAAGGACAGGTGGTCCGAGCTCAGCAAGTGTCGTCCACATAAACGATGGAGAACACTGACGAGGAAGTGGAAGGATATTACCTTCAATGAAGGGAGTGGATGCTCTTACTTTAGGAACCTGGTTTGCGGGAAAATGGAGGTCTCCTACCTTCCTTGGTTTCCCTATGGATGGCTCGGCTCTACGATATAAAAAGCCAAAAAAAGTGCACCAGAGGAGAGAAAAGGAGCTAAAAAGCCTCTTGTGGAACAGCTTATGCAAATTTGCCTCTAAAGACAATCTCTCTTTAAGATTTCTTTTTCCTTCAATCGTAATCAAACCACTATAAAAGGAGGCTATGACCTACACTCATCACAGGACAATTACTGCGAGCAATCAGGTCCCCTGCAAAAAAGGACAAAAGAGATGGGGGTCAACAGCAGGCCAGCAGGTTTACCAGGGCAGACCCACATGTCGGTATGTGGGGTTTCCACCATAAGCAGACGGAAAACGCTTCTGATAAGAAAAATTAAAAAAACGATCAAAGCAAAATAGAATTGACATAAGGAAGAAAGTCCAGAACTGAGAATGAAGGGGATATATTTTGTCTAACCGGAAGTAAACACTATAATTCTGCCTTTACCTAAAATTAATTATTACTAGCTAAGCTACAACTCTAGTTGGAAAAGCAGGATGGTATAAGCCCAAGGGCTCCAACAGGGAAAAACAACCTAGCAAGGAAAAGAAATTAACAAACTGCAAGAGAAATAATGAATATGAAATATCTCAAGATTGGTGACATTAAAATAAATCTGTCATATGTAAACCATGAAGGGAAACTTTATCAACCTGTTCAACATAAAAAAAAAACATTTGCTGTAAGTTTGAACTCCTGAAAAAACTGAAAATCATTATCATGATTTTTACCTTTTTACCCCCAATGCTATTTGGAACTTTCCAACCCTTAACCCCCAACCGGTTTTCTTTTTCAAGCACGTTTTGAAATATTTTTTTTTAGATTGCGCTGACAGCCTTAATTTTTGTCATAGAGAGGTCAGGTTGGTCTTATTATTTTGGAAAATGCCTGGAGTTTCTCATAAAATTACCAAAAATATGCAAAAAAAAAATGCAAATAGCAGTTTTTTGCAAGGACGTACCGGTACGTCCATGGGGGTTAATGGATGAGTTTTGTGAAACGTACCAGTACGTCCATTGGGGGTAGAAGGGTTAAATGCAAAGTTATTTATACCATACTACAGTACTTCAAATGCATGAATATATAAGGAAGAAAATTTTGTGGTTACCTCAATGTATAAATTTTTGGGAGGCTGTCTTGGGTGAGATCCAAACCGCAACCTTCTCCAAGGGACCTCATGTGGACCTCGTGTAATTCGCCAGATTTTTGTTGCACTTATTGAACCACTGAATCTGGAAGAAATTTCAACATTATTGTAAATTTTAAACAGGCAAATATTACAAGCATTTAAATATAAGCAAATATTGCAAATATTCATACTGGTAAATACTACGACCACTAAATAGAGGCAAATACTGAAACTATGTAAACGGTCGAAGCCTGATCAATTCTATGATTTTTTCAGACAATACACGTTGCAATTTTTACAGACAACACTGACATCTTCCGAATTTCAAACAAAATCATCACTTAACATATCGTCCCCCTCATAAACTAACTGCCTAAGTCATTTTCTCCACTTGATGGGAAATAAAAAAACCTTATTTCCTAATTCTTTATATCATTGTGTTGAGCTTCAATTCACAAATTCTAATTCACAAATTCCTCTGTTGAGAATTTGTGAATTGAAACTCAACACAATGATATAAAGAATTAGGAAATGAGAAGGTTTTATTTTGATTTCCCAACAAGTGGAGAAAATGACTTAAGCAGTTAGTTTATGAGGGTGACGATATTCAAAATACAGTAATCGTGAAAATTACTACTTATATTTTATTAAATGTTTTCATGCAATAACACACACAATGCTGGTAATGAAATTTTTGCAGAGCAGAACTAAAATAAAATTAAAATATTACAGTTTTAGAAATAAAAAAATTGAGTTTTATTCGCTGCTAATTCACCATCTGTGCATTGTAAGTTGATAATTTTGCCTCTGCTTTCTTTAATTTTAACACTATTATATACTAAGAGAAAATGGATTTATACACTATTAAAGTGACACAAAAAAATTATCATTAAATCAAAGAAAATAACCAAAGATCTTCATATCTCACAGAATCAGTAACCCAAAACTGTGTGTTTGACCAAAAGTTTGGCAAAACAGAGGCTTAGGAAAGAAGACATTACCGGTAGGTGTAAATTTAAGGAGAAACCACACGAGGTTAAGACAGCAGTGGGAAGAGCAAGGGCTAAAGCATATGATGAGTTATATGAAAGGCTGGATACAAAAAGAGGGAGGAAAAGAATTGTACCGATTGGGTAAGAAAAAAAAAAAAGGTGTTTGTGACAGAAGGATTTGGCAAAGTAAGGGGGGGTGAGGTATGTGGAGGATCAACTTTTTATGTTAATTTTTTCTATTTTTTTCTTTTTTTTTTGCCAAATATTTTTGAGAGAGAGAGAGAGAGAGAGAGAGAGAGAGAGAGAGAGAGAGAGAGAGAGAGAGAGAGAGAGAGAGAGAGAGAGAGGTAATTAGTGTAACGATTGTTTGTAGTGAGAAAGACTGCTGGCATAATTAGGGTTGTTTGTTTACTTTCTTGTGGCTAGTTTAGACCAGTAGTGAATGTCTTGAGCAAAGGTTTTCTTTTACTGACAACAGCCAGAGGCAGTTGTGTGTTCAAATACTGGATTCATTCTTTTTTCTACCAGCTTTGGAAGTGTTTATCTATTATATCAGTAAGTACAGTAATGTTTATTTTGCCTTTGGGGTGATTGTGAATGATAGAAAGTTTATTATATATCTTTGATTATAGTAAGATAAGTTTAGTTGGCTAGGAGTGTCCGTACGTGTTTTTTCTTTGCATTTTGAGATTTGTTCCTTCTTTTCGAGAAGCATCTGAAATGATTCAGAAGTCTACAATAGAGTTGGAATCAGTAAAGGTGCTATCAGATCCCCCTCCTCTAAACACCCCGAGAGATCTGTTCTCCTGTCTCGTGGGATCTTCCAAAGGGCCGATAGTGAGTCTGAGGTCTGCGACCATTAGTGGCCACTGTACCGAGCGAAGGGTACCAGTTTCTGTATGCATGAAAAGGGACCCACAAGCTTCTGCTAGAAGTGAGCTGGAAGGAACTCCTGGAGAAAAGGTGTTACAATCTGTCTAAAGATGGAAATACTCTGGCTTGGACCGTATCCATGTTCATGCCCAAGTACCATAGACGACATTGTGGGTCAAGACTCGATTTCTCGTAATACAGCCGGATACCCAGGTCGCGGAAAATTCGAGAATCTAATTGGTGGATAAGACAAGATCTTGACTGCCAGTAGTGACCAGTTGTCCAAGTACCGCAAGAGCATTATTCCCGTCGCGAGAGCCCATGAGGAGACTTAGGGTGAACAGGAGAGTGAACGTCTGTGGGGCTGTTGATAGGCTGACATATAGCACCTTGAACTCCTAAGTTCTATCTCTGAAAATGAAACGCAGGTACTTCCTTGATCTTGCATGCCCTGCGCCACTGTGCAGCAGGTCTCCATCTCAAACCGAGTTTGAAGAACAAACTGCTTCAAGCAGGAAAGATCTACAACAGGTTTTCAACCTCACGACAACTTCTCCACTAGGAGGAGGTTACAGAAGAAACCCGGGGACTTGTGTAAGACTTCCTCTATTGCTTCATTCTCCAGCATCAGTGAAATTTCTTTCTCCAAGAGCAGATCTTATCGGGATCCCGTCAACAGCTCGTAAACAGGATATGATACCCTGAGCGAAGAAATTCTATAGCCCTGGGATCTCCCCCGAAGAACTGCTACCTCGTCCAGTAATGTTGCAGGGGGTGCAGCATTCCCCTACAGGTGTTAAGTCTAGGGATCTACTGTCCCTAACGGGTCCCTTGACGTCCTCGACTCCTACGACCGGAGGGACGCACAGGTCATTTGTGTATCTCCGGACGCATGGAAAAACTTGCATCAGCACTAGGAGCATATGACCAATCTTTCTGATATTTTTACACTTTAACCCCTTGCGAGGAGTCTGGAAGTGTTGATGCTTTTCCAGGTGAAACTTTAATAGCTTCCTTTCTGGAGGAAAACTTACCATTTGAGTCTTCGAATGTCACTTGTAGCCTCGACTCACTATGGGATCTCACTGAGGAATAACATAACTTTGAAAGTTAAAGGAGTTGGTGATACCTGTTGTCCATTCGCAGAACGGTGCGAGGACAATGTTGGCTTGTTATTATTCATTAATTGATCTACATTAATGGGTGAATTCTGCATCATGGATGAGAAATCTGTTCCCCTGAGCTTGGCATACTCGGTGGGGATATTGATCTGTTAGGATTTACAAACTCTTGGAGAAATTAACAGTTCCTCTAATAAATGATCCTAATCACTTAGAGCATTTGCCGTCTCACTAAGAATAATCGGAGATAACTCTTCAACATGTGCCTGTTTGATGAAGATGCCCGCATCCTTTGTTATCGGTGCCTCTGGGAATTCTGATAACGATAGGTAGGACAGTGAAAATTCGGGGCTCGTGAGAGATTTCTGCTTCTTGCCCTCTTTGGAGAAAGGAGAAGATGAACAATCCCTCTTAGCTTTCTCTTAACGACAGCTACTGAATTTCTCCCGTTGGGAAGACGAACATTCCATGAAGATTTCGCAAGTGGGAGACACGGAACACTTCTTACCTTGACATGCAGGCCATGTAGGATGGGGATGGACATCCACCCGACTCGCGAAGCCACAAGGACGATCCTCAAGGCCATGGCAGGTTTTCATACATACTTAAGAAGCACTCGTGATCACATGAGCTGATAAGAAAAAAGAGAAGAGGGGTCAGCGGCCGAGCAGACGTCAGTTCGTCGCAGCGGCCAAGAGTAAAGCTGGGGGACTTGGCCGCAGAGTCCGTCACGCCTACCCAGCTTGGGTAGGAACGGGACAACCATACAAAGTTACCAGATCCACAGGATTTCCTTAATTTTGGTTGTAGATAAACAGCAATGCTGTAGAGTGTAACCCGTATAAACGACGAGGGTTCGTATTTGCAAAAGAACAAACAGCATTGCATTACAATAGACTTCTTTTAACAGATCTTATGCTTTCAAAAAAGGCATTAAAGTAGAACAACTTTTCTGATCATGGTTACGTGAATGGCGCTGAGCATTGCATACAAAGCATCAACTTTTACTCCGGCTAAAGTAACCTCAACACTTTAAAGTCGAGGACAGTACGGCTAAATACAGCAGGACGATGGTAACCATTAACAAGTTGTTCAATTGTTTGCCTTCATATACTAGACTAGAAGTGCAGCTTACATTAAATTGCAACCATGTGCATTTCACCCTGATTTTTTTTACTAGAGCGTAAATTCTGTGTCGAGGCAACTCCTGGTAGATTTCAAACCAATCATGAACTAATCTATAGAAGACCTACAGCCAACCTTCACCTAGTCCAAACTCGCACAAAAAAAGGGGAGGGCCTAGGGTTGTGATGGCCTGGTGAGAGCGTCCTTGTCTGGTGATTGCTAGACTGGGGTTCGAGTCTTGCTCAAACTCCTTAATTCCTTACCATCCTTGTGAGCTTAGGAAGAGGGTTTGAGGGAACCTATAGGTCCATCTGCTGAGTCATCAGCAGCCATTGCCTGGCCCTCCTTGGTCCTAGCTTGGATGGAGAGGAGACTTGGGCACTGAGCATATGTCAGTCTCTAGGGCATTGTCCTGCTTGATAGGGGCAAACGTCACTGCCCCTTGCCTCTGCCATAACTGAGCAGCCTTCAAAACCTTTAAAACAATTGTACTTACAAAAATGCCAAAGGTACCATAAGTATGCCAGGTTTACTATACTCTAGTACAATATTAAGAGACTGGAACAAGGCATAAGTGGCGGATAATGGTCACGTAGATACTTGAAGCTTCCGTGACCTCTTACCACTCTGAATTAAATTTGAATGAGTTCCAACCCTGAGTTCGTAACAGGTGGTGCTGTTGTCCCAACTTTGATTTTTCCATTTTCTTTATTGTTAGTCAGGACGATATTTTTCACAGCAAATCAGAGAGGTTTCGACTGTCGAGTGACTTATTTGTAACAGTTCTATTTAAATACTTGTTTAGATAAGATTCATTTAATGGTATTGGAAACATCCCAAACAAGTGACCATTTCCCTACTGGAGTAAATAGGAAGTGTTAGTGGCGTGCTTCAAGGCATTTTGAACAGTTTCGATTATGTTAATCGATGTAAAAAAGCTCTTCACAAATTATAAAGACAACTTACACTATTATATACCTCTGAAAGTCTGAAGTTTCCGCTGGGAAGCCAGACGAGAAGTAAATACAAGGTTGCGAGTTGTCTTAGGGTAAGCTAAGAACACAGAGGTTGGGGTGTTAGTGGTATGCTTCAAGGCATTTTGAACGGTTTTGATTATGTTAATCGATGTAAAAAAGCTCTTTACAAATTATAAAGACAACTTACACTATTATATACCTCTGAAAGTCTGAAGTTTCCGCTGGGAAGCCAGACGAGAAGTGAACACAGGGTTGCGAGTTGTCTTAGGGTAAGCTAAGAACACAGAGGTTGGGGTGTTAGTGGCGTGCTTCAAGGCATTTTGAACAGTTTCGATTATTATAACTGATGTAAAAAAGCTCTTCACAAATTATAAAAACAACTTACACTATTATATACCTCTGAAAGTCTGAAGTTTCCGCTGGGAAGCCAGACGAGAAGTAAACACAGGGTTGCGAGTTGTCTTAGGTTAAGCTAGGAACACAAAGGTAGGGGGGGGGGGGGGGGCTTGCTAGGGGGATGCAGCGTAACCAGTAGGTAAGGATTCACTGTACGTAATGTTTTGATCAATTCATCAGCACTTTAGCGGCAAAACACTGAACCAATCGACAGGCGCAGTAATTTGAAACAATCCAATCAGACCCCGCTTAACCTGGGAAATTGCCAGAGGACTTTTTTTTTATTCAATCAGAATCCAAACATTTTAAAATTCAAACAGGGTAATGGGAGCATCAAACTTAGTGTGGAGATGCCTGTTCTAACTTCTTGGCCGCCGAGACGTCAAAATGGCAACGTTGAACTCCGAGTTACCAAGTTCGACGTGATACAAGAGATTCCTTTTACAAGTTGAACAATCTAAAGCTGGTGAGGTTATGAACTTCACCCAACAAAGGGAATTCTTCTTCTTCTTCTTCTTTGTCTGCATCTTTTCCCACTTTTATGTGGG
Source organism: Palaemon carinicauda (assembly GCF_036898095.1). Taxonomy (NCBI): domain Eukaryota; kingdom Metazoa; phylum Arthropoda; class Malacostraca; order Decapoda; family Palaemonidae; genus Palaemon; species Palaemon carinicauda. The sequence continues at coordinate 386,928 of NW_027171949.1, forward strand.
GTCGATGTTTCTGACCAGCTTTCTCCATCTACCTCTGTCCCACACTTCATCACCGGTTAATCCCTTTAATCGAAGGTCATCCTTGATACAGTCCATCCACCTTCGTTTTGGTCTCCCTCTCCTTCTCGTTCCCTCGTACCTCTATTTCCATCACCCTCCTCCCAATATACTGTTCATGGCGCTGTTAAAATAGTTCAAGCCAAAGGAATACTGCTAAAAAACCATGAAGATTTTATAAATATCCAAATTATTTAGATGTTTTTGTCATACTTCCTTGCTTTGCATAAGATGAACCGCAGAACTCGCACCAGTCCATCTCATTCACCGACCGCCCCCCAAAAGAAAAAAAAGAAAATAAAATTACAATGCGGGTTGAATGTACTTCGTTGGGACAGGCGTAAATTTTATTATTACTTGTAAAATCGATTTCTTTTACAGAATATGATTCGTGGTTACATTGCCATGAGTGTAACCGGTTAGGAGGCAAACACGGGGTAACCTAAGAATGTCTCCTAGGTTAGTGGGGACCCTTGAGATAGGCAGTGTTCTTGCGTACGAGGTTTTGTAGTATGACGGACATGGCCACGAACGACTGGAAATGGAAAGAAAATTCCCAATTTCTGTGCGCTCAGGAGGCCTTGGCCGTCTATATACAAAGGCTCCATAATTCTTCAACACGGGACTAGGTAATGAGGATCAAATTCATTTTAGTAGGGTAGTGCAGTATTAAATTGTTAGTAAAAAATCAGTTTAACTATTTTATTACTGTAAACTAACTACATCTATTAAAATAGATTGAGATAACCTAACTTACCATATCCTATCTATTAAATATATAAAATGTATCCACCCTACTACAAACTAACCAATTCCCTTTTAACATTTTGGTTTTTAAAAAATCACAGCTTTTGGAAAATAAAAATTTCCACAAATTCTCATCAGAAACATTCAAATTAGCTGCAAATACAATCAGAACAAATTCAGCCAAAAAAAAGTAGTTTTTTTCCTAGGTTACATTGCCCTGCAATACAGTAAAATAATACCAGACGATCTATGTACTCAAGCTTAATTTGAAGGGCCACAGTCCATCTTAACTAATTATATGGATTTCCCAACAGATATTCTCCTCAGAAAAGTCCAAAATACCAATAAATACAAAGAGAAAACCTTTAGCCTTCGTTATTTAACCGGCAGAGATTCGGTAAACGACCTATAGGGGTCAAACTTACGTTGAATGAAGGCATCTGGCCATTTTTACTTCTTTCCAGCTTTAGTAAGATTTCCAGGGCTTTGTCTGTTTCTTTCCACTTTATATAATTTAATTTATATAATTTACGAAGGTTTTAGTTCACTTAAAAGGTTTAAATAACTAATGGCAGTTCGAGAACTTCGCGCTTAATGTTATTGTTATTGTCGAAGGCTGGCGGTTTTGTTTACTGGAAACGTTCTCTACGACGTTTTACGATTTAGTGGATATTTATAGATTATTATTTTTATATTTGTGCAATAATTATAATTAAAGTTTTAGTAAAAGATTAAATATAAACTCATTAAAATATTAATGTAAGTTTATATTTGTAAACTTTCCCTAAATGATGATAAATATCCAATTTTAATCACTGAACTCAACCAAAATCTAACGACGATACGCCATTTAGGTTTGTGGTTAAGAATACGTTTACTACGACAATTTACGATATCATAAATAACTCTAAATTATCATTCTTACAATTGTGATTTAAGTATAATTATTTATCTATTTATGAAGTTATCTTATTTATGTTTAAGTAGTGATGTAGTTTTATTTCCATAATCTTTCTTTCAAATAATTGCAAATATCAACTATAATTAGTAAACGAAACCAAAAACAGACGGTCAGCTGGAGCAAATGAAAACACAACTCACTCCGTTCAAACATCTAAATTTGAACTTGTTTAAGTTTGTGTTTTGCGTTTGTTTCCTACGATAGTTTATGATTTTCCAAATATTTGGAGATTATTATTCGTATAAATATACATTAATTCTAATAATTTATATATATTTACAAAAAATACATTTATATTCATATATTATTGTACAGTTATTTGCATTAACTATCGTTTAAATTATTCAAAATATTAATCAATAATAAACAAACTAAACCAAATAAAAACCAGACGATTGGTGACACGAAATGGCGATCTTCGACAAAGGAAAGAAAAAAAAAGATATTTGCCATGAACATAAAATTACATTAAAGATTGAATGTTATTTACTGGTTATTTCCTCTCATAAAAAGAAATAGTTTTACGTATACTTACTAGCTGGGTGTTCTTTCTCTTTCTTTGAGTTGTAAAAAAAAAGAGGGAGCTACAGATGCACCAGCCACCCGTTGATATACTACTGCTAGAGAATTATGGGGTCCTTTGTGGCTAGACAGTACTACATTGGATCATTATGTCTGGTTACGGTTCATTATCCCTTTGCCTACACACACACACACACACACACACACACACCAAATAGTCTGGCACATTCTTTACATATTCTCCTCTCTCCTCATACACCTGACAATACTGAGATTACCAAATAATTCTTCTTCACTGAAGAGGTTAACCACTGCACTGTAATTGTTCAGTGGGTACTTTCCTCTCGGTAAGGGTAGAAGAGAGACTTTAGTTGTGGTAAGCGGCTCTTCTAGGAGGACACTCCAAAATCAGACCATTCTTCTCTGGTCTTGGGTAGTGCCATAGCCTCTGTATCATGGTCTTCCACTGTCTTGGGTTAAAGTTCTCTTGCTTGAAGGTACACTCAGGCACACTATTCTACCTTCTTTCTCTTCCTCTTGTTTTGTTAAAGTTTTTCATAGTTTTTATGGTGAATATTCATTTTAATGTTATTACTGTTCTTAAGGTATTTAATTTTTCCTTGTTTCCCTTCCTTACGGGGCTATTTTCCTGTTGGAGCTTATAGCATCCTGCTTTTCCAACTAGATTTTTTATGTTACTTTAAAATATTGTCAAACTATTACAGTAGATCGGATGTTCTAAGAAAAAAAAATAACAGGACTTTTTTTGGAAGAAATTTCTGAAATTAAGAAATGAAAAATGTTTCATGAAACAAAGTTTGGATTTTACGAAAACCTCTAAATGTTGATAAAATTTCAAAAAAAAAAAAATCAAGAAGTAGAATGTGGTAAGAGATGTGGAAAGGTAAATAGCATCTCTCTCTCTCTCTCTCTCTCTCTCTCTCTCTCTCTCTCTCTCTCTCTCTCTCTCTCTCTCTCTCTCTCTCTCTCTCTCTCTCTCTTTACAAATACACACAGGGTTGTGTCATGTAATGACCATATTGTTGAATTATATAAGACAATTAGCCTATGTACAGGACCCAGTTTACGAATTGTGATGATAATGTTATTGTAGTACCCTTGGCCTTGGTAGTACCGAGCATGGACACACACAGACAAACAAACAAATACACACACACATATATATATATATATATATATATATATATATATATATATATATATATATCGTAATCAATCCATCATTATATTCTATAGCTAAAGTGATAAAATAAGAATAGACCTACCTTTACAGTACCAGAAAAGCAGCCCACATAGTAATTAAAAGAAATTTTAAAGAGTTCCCGGTAATTGTTAGAAACTACTAACGTTATTAGGCACTAATTTTACCATGTTTGTTTTATATCTAAATATTAGATTACATTATTCTGCTAAAAATAACACTTCACCAACAGAGGTAATTTTCAAATTATAAGATTCTGCCTACCCTTATGACTCGACATTAATATAATCATTATTGTAATTTTACAAGCTAAGCTATAACCCTATCAGGAAAATCAAGATGCCATAAGCCAAAGAGCTCCAACAAAGAAAAATAGCCCAGTGAGGAATGGAAATCAGGAAATAGATATCATTCATATCTAACAATATCGTGAAGTGTCAGAAGCAGTGGGTTTCATCATCTGTTTAGTGATATTATTACTAAAATTTAACTAAACATGAATAACAGTCATTTAGTTGCTTCACTATTTAAACTAGATATTATAAAACGATCTATTGTCCACTAGTAGCGTTATTAAACACCTAATTCAAACCAGCAAAGCGATTAATCAGTCATTTAGCTAAGCTTTAGAAGTCACCATACTTATTATGACGTCATAGAGACGTATTTTCTTAAGATATAATGCAAATTACATTACACTTGAAATATGACAGAATACGAACTAAAATAATATAATCACTTTTGTTATATGAGCGCTATATGATAATATTATCCATTTGAATATCGAATGTCAGCCTCACTTAAACCAGCAAACAGAATTAATCAGTTAACATCAAAAAGACGTATTTTTTAATAGAAATTAATGATTTTGGTATCCAGAATTTATATCTTCGATGAAATATGTTATCAAAACACCTTACAAGGAGCTATTTCTATACATTTTGAATAAAATATATCTTTAAATCCTTTAAAAACGAAAAATTCTCAGAGCGTTTCGTGTACAGTATTATATGGCAGGAACTCTTACTCTGCTTACAAATTCTTACTACGCGTCTAGCATCTTAGCCAGAACCTAGTTAATTATTTCTTTTAAAATAACGTTTTTATTTAGCTAACCTATTTAAATGAGTTCTATTATATATTTTATTAAAAAATTTATATTTTAAGTTGTATTTTATACTAATTATAATTTATACATCCAAAATATTCTGTAATAACTATAAGTTTTTCACTCAAATCTTGTCTAGCCAGGATTTGAGTGAAAAACTTAGTTATTACAGAATATTTTGGATATATAAATCATAATTATTATAAAATACAACTTAAAATGTTATCAATTTATTAATAAAATAGTATTTAGAACTCGTTTAAATACGTAAGCTTGATAAATACGTCATTCTAAAAGAAATTATTAACTACCTTTTACTCCTAAATTTTAGAGACTTCTCGGTAGTTATGAGAAAATACTAACCCTATTAAATTCACACTAACTTATCTATGTATAAGTATCAAATAATGCTAATATACTCAGAATATCACTTCACTAAAAGAGCTAATTTTCGTATTAAAAGAATCATCTCGTGAAATACCAGAGGTTTAATTATCTGTTTAATGACGTTATACATAAAATTTAACAAAATACTAATTACAGTTATGTAGTTCCTTCAATATTTAAGCTCGATGTATTCCGGGCTGCCCACAGGCAAGAGCCCGGGTCTTACACAAGGTAAGGCAATCTATACAGACAGACAAGCTCGATGTAATAATAGTATCTATTTGAATGTCCAATATCAGTGTTATTTAACAGCAAATCAGTTAATCAATCATTTAGGCAGCTGTAAAATTCATCCTACTCTCTATGACGTCACAAAGACGTATTCTTTAATAGAAATAATAATTTGGGAATTAAAATTCTTCCCCGTGATAAAATTTATCAAAAACATCCTACAACGGACTGTCTTTTTATAATTTGAAGAAAATATACCATTAATTCCATTAAAGACAAAAATTCCTAAGCGCTATCCACTCTAGCTAGAACGTTTGGTTGAATTTGACGAAAAATTGGTCAGATTTCTCAAACAGTAACGCATAAGTCGCAGGATCTCTCCCTTGGTGGGATATTCCAGTGTTCTGATTGGCTGTATTTTCTCAGTTGTGATTGGTTGTTGCCTTCGTTTACTACACCTAGGCAGACGTACACACGCACATCTATCATCGTAGCCTTAAGGACAGTCAAGTATTCTCTCTTATATGACGTATTTATTTAACTATGCCCTTTAACAAGATCTAATATTTATTCATTATTAATTTATAACTATTCATAGTTTATTTCAATATAAAATTGTAAATTATAAGTCGTTATTTATCCAAAAGAAGTATAAGTTTTTCACACCAACTCAGCAGATTCATTCATAAAAATACGTTTCCATGACGTCACATACAACCACCAATCAGAGCTCAGGACAAGTCAACCAATGAGAGGCCAGATATTTCCCGCTAAAAAAATCCATAAGTCGAGAGGGTTCCTCCGACTTATGTGCTGCTGTTGACGAACTTTTCAAATTCACGCAAAAATCTCGTTCGATCTATTCAATGTTTTTTTTTTTTTATTTCTTTATTCAAGCAATTAAAGGTTTTTCATTAAGTAATCACTCTCAATTAATATACATATTATCAAAACAATTTATAAAGAATGACAGGGAATAAAGAAAATTTATTTTAGATAAAAGAATAAAAATCTCGAAGGAAATTCGGGCAGATTGCTCATACAGCAACGCAAGGACCTTAGCGGGATAATCCAGTGCTATGATTGGCTGTATCTTCCTTAGCTGTGATTGGCTGCACCCATCGCTTACAGCAGCTTCACAGACATACGCACGCACTCTCAAGATCGTAGCCAGAACACAGTTACGTATTCCTTCGAATATGACGTATTTATTTAACTTCTGTCCTTTGAGAAGATTTATCAATTGTGGATTAGTAATTTATTACTTATTTTATGATAATTTTCATAAAATTTATAATTTATAAGTCATATTTTATATATTATAAGTGTATGTTTTTTCATGACTACCCGTGGATTTCATGACGTCATATATAACCAGCAATCAGAGCATAGGACGAATCAGCCAATGAGAGGCCAGACATTTTCCCGCTCAAAATGCATAAGGTGAGAGGGTTCCTTTGACTTATGAGCTGCTGTTGACGAATTAGTCAAATTCACTCGAGATTTTAGATCATCTTTTTTTAGTTGAGGATTTTCATCCTAATGTCCTTCCTATAAACCATTTATTTGTTCAATTACTTAATACCATAAATGTAACAAAATACAAATTACATTCATGTACTGTAGTTCTTAAATTACATAACCTCGATATAATAATAGCATCTGTTTGAATATCGAATAGCTACGTGTTTGTTACTCAATACTTCCAGCAAACAGAATTATCCCACAGTTGTTAAGTATGAAAGACGTATTCTTAATGAAAATAATGATCTACTAATCAGAATTTATTCATCTACTAGAATATATCATAAAAACATCTTATGAAGTATTGTTTCCATATATTTTCAAGAAAAGTTATCTCTAATTCCCTTAAAAGCTAAAAAGATCCAGCTAAGTCTTACCATTTTAAAGGTTTAGAGACATTTTAATAAGGAAATTCGGGTAGGTTTCTCAAACAGCAACTCATACAGACATACGCACGCACATGCAACATCGTAGCCAAAAGGACAGTCAAGTATTCTTTCCCATATGACGTTTTTATTCAACTATGCACTTTACCACGATCCAGTATTTATTTATTACTGACTTATAACTATTCGTAGTTTATTTCAATATAAAATTGTAAATTATTAATCGTAATTTATCTAAAAGAATTATAAGTTTTTTACACTAACCCAGCCAGATTCTTCCATAGCTGTGATTGGTTGATGTCTTCGCTCATGCAGCTTTGCGGACATACGCACGCACTCTCAAGATCGTAGCCAGAACACAGTTACGTATTCCTTCGAATATGACTTATTTATTTAAATTTTGTCCTTTAAAAAGATTAATTATTTATTAATTAATAATTTATTTATTATTTTATGTCGATTTTGATAACACACATAATTTATGAGTCATAATTTATATATTATAAGTACAGATTTTTTACGATTACCAGTGGATTTTATGACGTCATATAATCCACAAATCAGAGCGTAGGAAGAATCAGCCAATGAGAGGCCAGACATTTTCCTGCTCAAAATGCATAAGGTGAGAGGGTTTCTTTGACTTATGAGCTGCTGTTGGCGAACTAGTCAAATTCATTCGAAATTTTTACCAAATCCCTTTCATCCTATTTCTTTATTATTTATTGTAATAATAACTACAAAAATTATATATTTAAGATACATTTTATTACTAAATATTGTTTTGAGTTTGTTTCTATAAAATGTACAATGTTTGTCTTAATTTATCTGAGATACAGTATTTACCCCTACCCTTTATGACGACATATTTCCTTAATAAAAAGTATGATTTGTTAAACATTTGTTCAATTACATTTTACCATGAATGTAACAAAATACGAATTACTGTCATGTTCTTACACTACTTAAGCTCGATATAATAATAGTATCTGTTTGAATATAAATATTAGCTACGTGTCACTCAGTCAAACCTTCTTCCTACTCAACCAGCAAACAGATCTTGACGTCTCAGACTCATTTTCTTCATAAAAATAATGAGCTAGTATAAGAATTTATTCCTTTTCTATAATATATCATAAAAAACATCTTATAAAGTATTGTTTCCATATATTTTGAAGAAAAGTTATCTCTAATACCCTTAAAAACGAAAAATCTTTTCAAATAGTGGCGGAAATTCGGGTAGGTTTCACAAACAGCAACGCAGACGTCCCGAGTTCTCTTACAAATTTTTACTACGCGTCTAACATCGTAGCCAGAACTAAGTTAATTATTTCTTCAAAAATAACTTATTTTATTAGCTTATACTTATGAACATGATTCAATGTTTATTTTATTATGTAATTAACTCTATCATAAGTTTATTAAAATAAGAATTACAATTTTTTATTATCAACTTATTTAAAATAAGTATAGATATTTTACTACTGCTCAGTCGAGTTCATTCATAAAACTACGATTGTATGACGTCACATACAGCCACCAATCACAGCAGAGGATGAATTAGCCAATGAGAGGCCAGATATTTTCCCGCTAAAAATCCATAAGGCGAGAGGGTTCCTCCGACTTATGAGCTGCTGTTGACGAAAAAGTCAGATTTACTGACGATTTCGGGCAAACAAACGGTCTAGCTAATGAGGTTTTTTCATCCTATCTTTCTTTCTTTTTTTTCACATATGATAAAATAACAATTGTATGTATTTAAAGATCAATTTTATTACGAGATGATATATTTTAGTATATATATATATATATATATATATATATATATATATATATATATATATATATATATATATATATATATATATATATATATATATATATATATATTATAAATAACCCTTACGATGGCGTATTTCTTAATTAATGATTCGATTAAATAAATGATCTGTTCAATATATTTAACTCGATATGATGATAATAAATCTATGCTGTATCAACGTAATTACGAAAATTTGGACAGCTTTCTCAAACAGCAACTCATATCATCGAATCTCTTAGCGGTGCATTCTAGCCTTCTGATTGGCTACATCTTCCCCAGCTCTGATTGGTTACTGATTTCATTTACTACGACTTCAGACACACACAAACGCACTTACATATAACATCGTAGCCAAAATGAGGGTCAATTATTCCTTCAAATATGACAAATTTATTAAACTTATGACCTTTATTAAGATCTATTATTTATTTCTTTAAAAAATCAATACTTTTAAAAAGATTATTTTAGTTAAATACAAATTTTTAAGGGCTAAATATTTTGAAATATGTATAGGTATAACGTCACTGGGCCTTCGACGCAACATTCATTCATAAATACGAGTGTGTGAAGTCACATTACAACCAGCCAATCAGACAGCAGATATTTCCCGGTATAAATGCATAAGACGAGAGAGTTCCTTTGAGTTATGGGGTGCAGTTAACAAACTAGTCAAATTGACGTAAGAATTTTGTAAGGCATCCTTTGTAATGAAGACAAGATTATATATATGCTCAACTTAAAAGCAAATTTCAGGGGAAAATATGAAGATAATTTGTGTGACCTGTGCTAAGATGAAGATACTACCGAACATTTATTTTTATGCCCAAAATTAGGACAGCTAATGAATGTAGACATAAGCTTATGTACGTTTAAACATCCTAGCAGGGATCTGGCTGCATTTATAGGTAGGACAATGCGTATTAAAGAAGAATTTAAGAAGTCCAAACTGATCTCAATAGGTTGCCAAAACTGATGATAGCAAGGTTTTATCCTATCTAATTTCAAGGTAGAATGGAATAAAAGTAAAGATTGAGAATCTCTTTACGGTATTAATTTATTTAAGGCACAGGTAATTTAAGCTTATTAACAATAATAAGAATAAGCTTAGAGGCTTTGCTCCTATCAATGATAGAGTGCGGAGTGAGTAATAAGGAACCAGGAAGGAACCAGGAACCTGAACATGAACAGAACATAAACATAAAAAAACTATCTATGAAATAAATATCATTTGGGAAAATGTCGATAAAGATGTTTCAATATTATTATTTCTATTTCTAATATTATAATGTGTAATAGTAGTTTGAATGATACAATGAATATATGTATAACATTTCTCAATTATAAAACAGAACGCAACCTAAACCACTTTCTTGTTCAACAGACGACGCCCACAAATGTAAACAAAGTGAGAGTGAGGAAGACGCCGCCACGCTGTTAAATTCAACTTTATATTGGTCATTTATATAATTTATATTCATTTAACGTCCATAATATATAAGTGCCATGTCGAAAGAGAGTGAAAAGAACAGCGAGTCAATGGATTTGACTGTACAAGTGCTGTCATGGGTTTACGAGCATTGTATTAAATATCGAATAGACGACATGAGTTACGGTAAGTAGTATTTTATGCCCTTTTCAGCATGCTGCGTAATATTTTATGCCCTTTTCAGCATCCTGCGTAGTATTTTATGCCCTTTTCAGCATCCTGCGTAGTATTTTATGCCCTTTTCAACATCCTGCGTAGTATTTAATGCCCTGTTCAGCATGCTGCGTAATATTTTATGCCCTTTTTAGCATCCTGCGTAATATTTTATGCCCTTTTCAGCATGCTGCGTAATATTTTATGCCCTTTTTAGCATCCTGCGTAATATTTTATGCCCTTTTCAGCATGCTGCGTAATATTTTATGCCCTTTTCAGCATCCTGCGTAGTATTTTATGCCCTTTTCAGCATCCTGCGTAATATTTTATGCCCTTTTCAGCATCTTGCGTAGTAATTTATGCCCTTTTCAGTATCCTGCGTAATATTTTATGCCCTTTTCAGCATCCTGCGTAATATTTTATGCCCTTTTCAGTATCCTGTGTAAGTAATTCGTAGGGACATGCTTGAAACGTAATTGAAATAATGAAATGCATATATTTGGGATTCTGTGTGTGAAATTTGAGGTATAATTCCGTCTGTCCTGTTAATGATTGTCCCAAACTGTGGTGTATGTAGGATAGCGGCCACCTGCATATACACTTACGGCTAACTTAGAATACGGCATTAGGTAAGTAGGTAAGGACACGGCTTGTAGGTTAGGTTAGGGGGGAAAGTTGAGGTAAGTTGATGTCCATTCTTAATCAACTTAGAGGAACTGGCCGCTGATATACAATGGCTCCAACCATTATTTCCCTTGCAAATAAATAGTTAATAAGATATACCCCAATATATCCTACAGTAATGGGGCCAGTCAGTGGGAACCTTGAGTTTAGGGTAGGGGAGATTTACTGGCGAATCGATAATTAATGGTAAAACTAACCTTTTTTTCTATATACGTTACTCTCTGGGACGCATAATAAATCCACGAAAAATTGCACAAAATATGGGGATCCTCTTCCCCTGAAATGTTTATTTCATTCTTTAGGTCACGGTTTGTGAGTTGGAGGTTTCGGAGCCTTTGTATATCAGCGGCCAGTTCCTCCAGCGAGCATAAAATATAGACACCAACTAAACTAAACTTCCCCCCCCTAATCCAACCTATAAGCCATGTCCTTACCTACTTACCTAACCGGTGGGTTGGGGTGGCTAATGCCCCCTTACACTGCTGTATTATTATATAGTCAGCCGTCATCATACACACAGGTGGCCGCTTTTATACGTACACCCCGAGGTTTCTGCTCCCATTTGTGCATCTGTACATGGTTTCTTGCATGAATATGAGCTTATGCTTCGTGCGCACTAGCCATCCTCCTTATTGCTCCATGACGGGTTTATACCGTGTACTGTATTTATTTGTACTTTGGACTGTTCTGGGTAAATATATGATACTTTAATTTCATGTTTGATATATTTCTGCCAATGATTATTGGGGCTAACCTCCTGTTTGAGGTTTTGGACTCCCTTTAAAAGAAAATTTATGGTGAACTCCAGTGGGAAACTGAGGTTTTTTGGGTGGGGAAATCCCATAAACGAGTGATTTGCAACAATAATAATGGTCAGAATTGCAAAATAAACACAAGGTAACAAGTTGGAAAAATATATGGTTCATGTAAGTGGCTGAAGATTAAAGTATCATAATTATCTATTATTCACTAAATGTCCCCTTAATGGTTTTTTCTCTGCCGTGACTCTCTAAACTCGGAAAATTAACATTGTATCCCTGCTCCTATGTCTGGCAACCGGTACATGTTGAGCTGTGCTAGCAAGCCCCATAGGTCTTTATTTCAGGGTTATTTTCTTTTTTTACATCATCAACGATAGCTATACACTGAATGGAGTGTTTTCATTATAATCAATTACTGACAGATGAAATTACACCAAATTAAAAAAGGAAATACTTTCAAAATAGATTGTGCATCCCTCTTTGAGATGTCTTTGTGATGGTCAAGCTGAAACTGAAGGGGAAGGTGCAAAAATAAATAGCTGTTGTAGAACGGCATCCCGGGACTTGTGCATAAACATTTGGAAGCTTGTATTTGGTTTGAAAAGACAGGCAATGATTGTCATACAAAAAAAAACAGAACAGCGGGAAAAAGCAAACGCAAGTAACAGATGCGCAATAACTCGCCATCACTCTACCAAATGTAAACAATGGAGTTGAAGTAAGAATTAGCCCTCACATTTTAATCAACTATTACGTAAGTTATTATGCCCCAGCCCCCATTTACCATACAGAGAAAAATGTTAAACTAGCCAGCACTTGTCCATTCCTTATAGCGATTTTCAGTTTCGCTAGTAATTAAAGTATCATATATTAACCAAAAAATTACATACAGTATTAAAAATGGAAGCTAACCTAGAACACAACCTAATGTAACCTAACCTAGGATCCTTATTGTTACCTACTCACCTACTAAGGGGGGGGTGGTAGCTGCGGCTCTCCTCAGACAGGTGTATCCTTAGCTTACCGTAAGGCTGTGTCTCAACTCTGCGTTTGCTTCCTACCCGGGTTCCTTCCTAGCTAGGTAACACTAAATCATATTTCATAAGTCGTAAAACAAGCTTCATAATATCGTATTTCAGACTAAGATAGACAGCATTTTCCCCAAGAAAAAATAGATTTGACAAGTGATAAAAAAGTTTATGCCTGTCCCAACCAAGTACTTATACCCCAATTCCATTAATACATACATACATATACTAAGGCACTTCCCCCAATTTTGGGGGTTAGCCGACATCAACAAATGAAACAAAACAAAAAGGGGACCTCTACTCTCTACGTTCCTCCCAGCCTCCATTAATATGTGCTCAAAATTCTTTTAATGTGGAGTTCTGCCCCCAGACTCTTATTTCGTTGTTGTATTTCTCAACCCATAACCAAGTGATTAGCATATAACCGGCCATAAGAGAATTCTGTCTGAACTATGTCCTAGCTTTGGTGTTAATTGAATGGGTAAAATTGTTATTGTATATTCTGGGAGGAAAGAGGACAAATAGATAAATTCACATGCAAACAAACAATATATCTTGACCATCGTACCATTTTTGAAGTCGCTGAATCCAAATTCTTCGGACTCTAGCAATCATAATTATGAGGACGATCGGAGTTATGGGGTACATGACTTGATTCAGTTTTTTCACACACTGGAAGTCGACCAAATAGGCTTTCACAAAATAAATTTGATCCGTAACCGAAATACAAACCACGCTATTTACATGGGGTATTACTTTTGGCGTAGCTGAAATGACGAGCCATTAGATTTTTAACGAGGGTTAACTACCCTCTCGCTAGTTAGCTAGCCCTCCCCTACCCCTTGGCTAACTAGCGAGAGGGTAGTTAACCCTCGTTAAAAATCTAATGGCTCGTCATTTCAGCTACGCCAAAAGTAATACCCCATGTAAATAGCTAAGGTTCGTATGGTTAGGAAAAATACAAATTATCTACGAATTTGTCATATTTGAACAGTTTATGCATGTGGTACAATTGCACAGATGTGAATATTCTATTGTTTTATATACTGTACTGTAGTATTTGTTTAGGCATAAATAGAAACCCTCCGCTATTTATAAGGGTATTACTTTCGACGTAGCTGAAAGACTAGCCATGATAATTTTTGCGAGGGATAACTACCCCATCCGCTAGTTAGCGGGTGGGGGTTGGGGTAGACCTTGGAGGAAAAATAACTGGAGATGCCCTGACCCGGATTAAGGGAAGCCAGGTTTTTACCCTTCAAACTGTCAGTTCTTGATCCTTCAAGTTAATCTCTGTCACTGTATTGGAATTTGTAGTCAGTTCTATTCAGACCTTTGTTTAGAGACGGTAACCCTTATTGTGCTTTCATTAGCGATGGCTCCTTCCTGTGCTGCCCTTGGTTGTACGAAAAAAATCAGTTGCCTGCCTTTAGGCAAAAATCAGTAACAACAGTTGTGAGATTATCACAAGCTGTGTTCAATGTCATCCAAAGACGGCTATAAAGGTCAACGACTTTACTGTAGTTCATTATTCCAAGGAGTTTGTAACTGATTCACCAATAAGTTGAGCAACAAGTTTAACATTATTTTTTTTTGATAAAGCATCACATGAAGGGACCATCGCTAATAAAATAGCACAAGAAAATAGTTATCGGCTATAAACAAAGGTCTGGGTAAAACAGACTAAGTACAAGTACGCTGTTGGAGGATTAACTTGGGATCGATATTTGACAGTCTGAAGGGGTGAATTTGGCCAAACCCTGGCCTCACGGGTTCAGGAAAGAATTCTGAGTCAGGGCATCTCCAGTAGTATTAATCCTCCTAGGGGTAGACTGGCTACCCCGCTCACTCACACCTCTCGGCTGAGTAACCACTTTACTTTGTGGCTCGGTAGAGGACGGACATGCTGCCTTTCTCTTCCGCGAAGATTTGCCTTGATTGCTTTTCTGTTTAGTTTATTCTTTTGTGTGTGTTCTTATCTCTACATATATATGCGTGTATATATGGAAGCATACTGGTATTTTGTGAAATACAGTACTTGTAACTTTAATTACAGTTGACAACGTATCCGGCTGTCTCCACCGTAAGGGAGTTTTCATTGTATTGATACTACTACTCCCCTATTTTGCCGCCCTCCCCTGTGTGGATGGCCGACAGTTCCTTGACACTCCCGTGTGTTTGTTTCAGTACTTGAGCTAAAGTTCATAACAATTCCGCTCCCTTTCGAGGAATTCTCTTACAAGGAAGGGGACTTATTCTTCGAATAGTTTGTTATGCAGCGGAGTTATGAATTGTAATTCATCACAACTTTTATTACCTTTTCTACCAGATAGCACTGACATGCCGATGGCTTCGGCAGCTCTGGTCAATGTCCTGCAATTCCTGTGGGAGTTCGTGAGCTGCCCACCTTACGAGGTAGCACTCGTTGCTGACCTTCAACTTGAACAAGGCTTGGTGATGGGAAGCATAGAGTGCTGCCAGTGTTAACCTTCCCCCGAGTTGGGCTGCCCCCCCTTCCGAGGGAGAGCTTCCATACTTCAGCCGTTTAACAACCTTTCCTCTTTCAGGAAGAATTACTGACAGCTCGGAGAGATCTGCTTCTGCTATCTCGTCTCCGAAGACTGTGCTTCTTCCCCTTGAGTTGGGGAAAAGCAAATCCAAGGCTTGTTCCTCCTTCGGCAGGAACTTCTCTCTCGTTCGCGAGAGAGATCGTTACGCCTGTGCTTTTTCTCATAGAGCTTGGAGAAAGCATTTCTTAGGTGATGTCCTTCTTTGGGAGGACTTCTCTCTCGTTTGCAAGTGATTATTATGCTTATGCTTTTTTCCCAGAGCTGGGAGATAGCTTGTCTTAGGCGATGTCCTCCTTCAGGAGAACTTTCCTCTTGTTTGCGAGAGAAAACTTATGTTCAGCTTTTGCGTTAGAGCTGCGGGTTGTAGCAGGTGCTGTAGCCTGTCGGTCAGGCCTTAAGTCTGTTTCCGACTCTAAGGAGTTTGCTGATCCACCAATATTAATAATAATAATATTAATAATAATAATAATAATAATGATAATAATAATAATAATAATAATAATAATAATAATAGTGTACGTAACCCGTCAAAATGATTTTTAAATCTTTAGATAAATACACACATATTCAACCCTTCCCCCTTTCCTAACTATCTCTCGGGGTAACCCCCTCTCACCAGGGGGCTGTAGCAGAGCTTTCTCCGAAGCAGGTATCTCTTTCGGGGAACGAGTCTCATTCTCAAGGGAAGACTGCCTTTGGACAGCGGCAGTCCCCCTTATGCTTATGGTTTTCCTCCAGGGGCGGAGCGAGAGCCTTTGCTTGAGCGACGTTCTCCTTCGGGAAAACAAACCTCCCCTGTGGAGGAGGTATCTTAAGAGCTGGATCCGTCTCCACATCGGGTGGAGTCTGCTCTGCGTTCCTCTCCAGAGGATCGTAGGGTGGAAGTTTTTGTGATCCCTCGCCATCCTGTACGTTCTCCTCCTCGTGCTGTGAGGAGACGTCTTTTTGAACCTGCTGGTTCTCCTCAAGGTGTTCGTAACCTCCGGGCTATCGTCATGTTGATCCTGCGGGTTCTCATGACTTTAGGAGTCCTTCGGGTGGTCCCCTTAAACGCACTCTGTTGGAGCCCTTGAGCATTGGACAGGTGTCTGACGCTGATGAAGAGAGTAGGCGAGTCGCATGGCATCTCCTATGCCGTTCGTCATTCTGAAGGATGGAAAAAGGTCTTGACTACCTTTGTTCCAGAGTTTGTAGCCAAGACTCGGAACCCCAGAGTCTATGACCCTCTTCTAGATGTGACTAACGATCAAGAGGACCTACTTCCCTGTCGTATTAGAGCTCTACGGTGGTATCATAAGAGAACCAGGCATTTCAAGCTAGAGTATAAGTTGTTCCTCAGCCGATCTCCAAGAACACACTCACTTTCTGGCTTTGTAAGGCCATTAAACTCCCATACTCTGCTTCTGAGAAAGCCTCTAGTAGTCTCCCTATCCCGCTAACCAACAAAGTCAAATTAATCTGTTCCACCCTCGCATTCAGAAAGAACATGTCCTTGGCGCAGTTGCTGAAGGCAGGCGCCTGGAGTCATGGGACAACCTCCACTGCCCTGTCCTTAGGACCTGTGATACCTGTTCAGCAGGTTGTATAGGAAGCCTAGCACCCTCATGGGACAAGAAGCATCTTTTCTTAGATAGCGGTTGCGATTCAAGTCCGAGAATGAAAGGTGCCGTAAGAATGTCTGGGCATTTTTCCTTTCTTGCTCCCCTACCTTAACCCTTTTACCCCCAAAGGACGTACTGGTACGTTTCACAAAAGCCACCCCTTTACCCCCATGGACGTACCGGTGCGTCCTTGCAAAAAAATGCTATAAATTTTTTTTTTTTTCATATTTTTGATAATTTTTTGAGAAAATTCAGGCATTTTCCAAGAGAATGAGACCAACCTGACCTCTCTATGACAAAAATTAAGGCTTTTAGAGCAATTTAAAAAAATATATACTGCAAAATGTGCTGGGAAAAAAATAACCTCCTGGGGGTTAAGGGTTGGAAATTTCCAAATAGCCTTGGGGGTAAAAGGGTTAAGGTTTAACAATCGCGACGCTACGTACCTGGATCGTACGATCCATGCAGGTTAAGCTATTCGACAGAGAAAGTTTCCTTCACTTTATTTTATTGAAGTATTTTCCACGTCCATCTGTACAAGGGGAAGGATGGAGAGGTGTGTTCCCAGTCATCTTATAATACTTAGACATTCGGATACTCATATCCGGAAGGATGTAGATTCCTCCTAGATCAGTGGTTCCCAAACTATCTTACTTGACGCCCCCTTTTTGCTTCCAGTAGACCTGTACGCCCCCACTCCTCTCTTTTTTTTATACGAAACTATTCTTACATTTATATCTTAGCAATGTACAGGAAAACAGATTTCTGTTTGTATTACATTTTAATAATGAAAGCCCCTCAAACAAATAATAGTACATTCCAGTAACTAAAAACTAAACATTTCGTTCAAAGTGAGGGAAAAAAAAGTTTGAACATTAGCAAATTTTATTATTCTATTAAACTAGTAATTCCAAGCAGATGACTTCACGCCCCCCTTGTATCGTGCTCACGCCCCCCTAGTGGGGCGCGCCCCCCAGTTTGGGAACCACTGTCCAAGAGTGTCCACTAATCCTTAGGGGGGGCCTTGTCTAGCTCCTGTGATATCCCTACGCTCAGGTAGTTAAGAGGTTGACGCGAGTCATGATTTTTGCTTCTTTAACTGAATCGAAGTACATCGATATTTCTGCCATCCTAAGGATGAGCCTCCACTTGTATTATGTATGGGAATAAGTCATAGTTTTATGAATAGAACTTACCTGGCAGTTATATATACATAGCTGAATGTATATATAACTGCCAGGTAAGTATTCATAAAACTTTGTTTTATCATAAAAACTCCTTTTTTATGAATAGAACTTACCTGGCAGTTATATATACATTCAGCTATGTATATATAACTGCCAGGTAAGTATTCATAAAACTTTGTTTTATCATAAAAACTCCATATTTAATTTGTATTTCTCCTAATTATTAAAACTCTCAGGTTTTTATGGTTTGGAAAATTCAAATATGTTAAAAAAAATTTTATATTTAAAGGACTGGGTCATTGTATAGCTAGGTGAAATACAAAATACTTGGAAAATATGGATTGTTTAGATTTTAGAGAATAGGAAAATCACACTTTTTGATTTTGATCACAGTACTGTGAAGCTGTACCCTGACATTTAATTGAATACATCTTTCAGAAATTGAAGCAATGTTTCGAGAAGCAAACATGAGGCCAGATTTCTTCAGGGGATTCCCCCTCCTCGTCAGAAGGCTTCAGCTGTTGGCTGCAGAAAAGACGCTAGAGAACGTGGAGCCTCTCGAGCATCTCCTGGAAGATTTGTTGAGGATCATCTCGTTCCAGCGATGCCGTCAGTTATACGGAACTTTGATCCGGCTTTATGTGACAGCTAAATTACTTGTGAGTTGTAGTTTTTTTTTTTTAGTTTTTCCTATACATCTAAGTACTGTACTTGAAACAAACCTTTAATTGTTCCGTAACTAAAATACAAACCACGTTATTTAATATGGGTTATTACTTTCGGCGTAGCTGAAATGATGAGCCATTAGAATTTTAACGAGGGTTTACTACCCCACCGCTAGTTAGCGGGGGGTAGGGAGGGTAGCCTGCTAACACCCCCCCCCCCCCCACACACACACACATCTGTGCTGAGCTCACTTTGCTCTCGGCTCGGGTGGTAGTCGGATGTGTCCGCTCTCACCCTCGCCTCTTTGACGGCCATTAATGCTGTTTGTCTTTTTTACTTACTTTTTCTTATACTTGTAATATATATATATACATTCTTAATGTTTATGTATATATTTGTGTATAGAAATGTAGTAAGTTTTCTTTTGTGTTTGTGCTGTGTGTGTGATGTACGATAACGACACCTGCATAGTGCAAGGCCACCACGGTTACTCGTCATGGGGTACGGCCTCTCCCTCTTGGTCCTTCGGTCGTTCCTTCGGCTTTTCCGTTAACTCGGCCGCCGTGGGGAATCGTCATCGCTGGACTTTCTTCATTCATCTATTATCTTCGCTGTTCCTCCTTTCCTACGGGGAACTTCAGCGAAGGGAATGTGGGAGTTTAGATTGACTATGGTCTCTCTCTCTCTGCTCAAGGTCGTTCACCCCTTAATACTACTACGTTCTATTACGGAAGCTCCTTTCCCGTTGCGGGTTGGGTTGCTATTCTGTTTATTTGTCTCGATTATTTTTAATGAAATCTAATTGTGTCTTTAACTTTTCAGCTTCTCTGTGGGGAACACTTCCCTTCGGGGGTCAGTGGTTCTTACTATTAGTGAACATTCTAAGATGATTTAGATAATTATAATTCTGTTATAATTTTGTTTTTATTACAATTACTCCACCCTCCCCCTTCTCCTGTGAATGTCAGTGGGGGAGGAGGGTGCACACTTAATTTTTAATTCTTATTTTTTGCTATTCCCTCGGGGTTACTCTTCGGAGTTCCTCCCTGGGGAAGCTCTGTTAAATAATTATTTAATTTTATTTTCCCAGTTAACTATGCTGTTTTTTTTTCGTTTGACTAAAGAGTGCTAACGAAGCAGAGCTGTCCTGTTTGTGCCTGGGGAGTCTGCTGTCGCTGCCGTCCCTCAAAGGACGTCGTCATGGGCGTTATCTCTTCCCTTAGTTCTCCAGTGACAACATGCCAGCACTTCAGATCATCTTAGAATGCTAAAGGAGGTTCGCCTCCAGGGGTTGGGTAACTTCCCTTCCGAGGGAGGTTCCCTCCCCGGGTGTGAGATCTTCTCCCTGCAGAGGGAGAACTTCCCATACCTTAATAATTCATCGCCGTCGACTACTGTGCTGCTCTTCGGCTAGATTTTTCTTCCCCCTTACTGAGTTTCTCTTCTTTCAGGGGTGGAGCACAGTCTTGGCAAGTCTCTTCTACGAAGTGTTCACCTCTCTCGTTCGCGAGAGAGGCCACTCATAGAGACTCCTATTCGGAGGATTGCTTCTTATAAGGTCAGCTTGCTGATCCAATGGCCCTAAGGGCCGCCATCATCAGTGTCTTCAAGTCTCTTCTACGAAGTGTTCACCTCTCTCGTTCGCGAGAGAGGCCACTCATAGGAGGATTGCTTCTTATAAGGTCAGCTTGCTGATCCAACTGCCCTAAGGGCCGCCATCAACAGTGTCTTCAAGTCTCTTCTACGAAGTGTTCACCTCTCTCGTTCGCGAGAGAGGCCACTCTTAGACTCCTCTTCGGAGGATTGTTCCTGATTAGCTCGGCTTGCTGATCCGGACCTCTCCGCAGATTTATTCGCCATCTCCTAGACCTGCTGACCTGCCGTCTCCGTTCCTGACTGCTGACGCGCTGTGGACACCTACACATCCTGTTGTTAAACAGGCATTGATTCCTTCGGGGAAAAAAGGGCGTATGGGCAAATACTGCACATACTTCCCTTAAGCGCCAGGTTTGCCCTGCGCGCCAACGCTCACCTGCGCATCAGCGCACATCGTTGGAGTTTCCTGAGATTGCACACAGGCGCTCTCCACTGCTTCAGCCTGCGAGTGTCTCCAAGGCTCTTCTACGAAGGGTGCCTCTCTCGTTCGCGGGAGAGGTGTCTCGTAGAGACCCCGCCTCGGAGGATCAAGCAGAACTTCCAGTGTTGATCGTCCTGCCAGCTGACCTACCGATCTTCCAGCTCAACCTTGCGCCCTCCCCTGCGCGAGGCTGCCGGACATCGCGCGGTAAGGGAGCCATCGTCACATCTTCCCCCCCCCCCCCTCCCCCAGCACAGCACAGAACAGCACGCTTGCCGGTGGGGGGAAAGGTTCCAGAAAGGCCCAGGGACATGCCTTCCTTATCTTTTTACAGGCGACTTCCCCTCCAGAGGGAGTGTCTAACAGCGCAGCCGTCAGCCGGCAGCCTGGTTTGGGACTCTAATCAGAGCGGTAGCACAGGCTTTTAAGCTGTTCTCTCCGAGTTGAGCCACAAATCCTTGGCTGCATCCACTCCCTCGATGAGGAAAAGAGGAGTTTCGGACGAGGTAACTTCTCCGAGGACGTAGCTGTCTCCTCATAAGTCTTCGAGGCAGGCACTCTCCCCCCTCAGACTTTTCTCCCTCACCTTCGGACGAAGTTTTCCCGCCCTCAGGAGAGTCACGGGAGGCGAGACGTTCCCCAATCACACCATTGAGGGAAACCCCACCTCGCGCGGTAAAGTTTTCTTGAATGGGGGTGGAGAAGAGCCTGCCTCCGTCGTGTCCTGCATCCCTCCCGGGAGGGAGTCAAGGGACTCCAAGACAGTAACGGGAGTTCCCTAGCACCAAAATCTACAGGCTCAGACATTCTTTCGTTTTGGGAACGAACCTGTTTGAGCCTAAGGACGTGAAGCAGGCGGCTGAGAGGTGTAGGAAATCACCAAGACTCCTTCCTATATGGGGCTTTGACATTCAAGCCCTATAAACCTCCAGCACCTCAGCAACCACGTCCAACGGGCGGCTGGTACCCTGGCCAACCTACTACCTATGACCTCATTAAAAGTTGAAATGACCGTACCAGCTTTGCGGAAGTCACGCTCCCATGAAGAATTCGTGTTTGTATGGTTAGGAAAAGTACAAAAATACATCAAATTTGTGATGCTTTTTGGTTTTATTTTTACCTAATTATGGTCAATGCACTCAGCATCTGTTCTTTACTTTATCAATCTTAAAGATACAAATACAAACATATCCTTAGCAAAGATGCTTCTCTCTCTAATGCTGTTACTACATTTTTGTTTTCCACAGAATCTACACCGGAAAAAGTGTCCTCCCAATGAGATTTTGAACCGGTTCCCTCTCTTCGACTGGGAGCAGATTAAGACAGATTTTCATCTTTATGTGAGTTTCACTTTGTATACTTTTTTGTAGATAAATTAGAAGGTATTGCAATAATGAAAGAATATTATGTGAGGCTTAGTTTTAAGGTATTTTGGTAATCTGAGGCTTAGTTTAAAGGTATTTTGGTAATCTGAGGCTTAGTTTTAAGGTATTTTGGTAATCTGAGGCTTAGTTTTAAGGTATTTTGGTAATCTGAGGCTTAGTTTTAAGGTATTTTGGTAATCTGAGGCTTAGTTTTAAGGTATTTTGGTAATCTGAGGCTTAGTTTTAAGGTATTTTGGTAATCTGAGGCTTAGTTTTATGGTATTTTGGTAATCTGAGGCTTAGTTTTAAGGTATTTTGGTAATCTGAGGCTTAGTTTTAAGGTATTTTGGTAATCTGAGGCTTAGTTTTAAGGTATTTTGGTAATCTGAGGCTTAGTTTTAAGGTATTTTGGTAATCTGAGGCTTAGTTTTAAGGTATTTTGGTAATCTGAGGCTTAGTTTTAAGGTATTTTGGTAATCTGAGGCTTAGTTTTAAGGTATTTTGGTAATCTGAGGCTTAGTTTTAAGGTATTTTGGTAATCTGAGGCTTAGTTTTAAGGTATTTTGGTAATCTGAGGCTTAGTTTTATGGTATTTTGGTAATCTGAGGCTTAGTTTTAAGGTATTTTGGTAATCTGAGGCTTAGTTTTAAGGTATTTTGGTAATCTGAGGCTTAGTTTTAAGGTATTTTGGTAATCTGAGGCTTAGTTTCAAGGTATTTTGGTAATCTGAGGCTTAGTTTTAAGGTATTTTGGTAATCTGAGGCTTAGTTTTAAGGTATTTTGGGGGCAAATTGTAGAAATATTTACAGAAAATCCTCGGCTTGCAAACTAGTAGGTTCCGAGAAGCTACAAGAGGAAGGCCAAGGTTTGGGTGGATGGATGGAGTGAAGGAAGCTCTGGGTGATAGGAGGATAGATGTGAAAGAGGCAGGAGAGAGTGCTAGAAATATGAGTGAATGGTGAGCGATTGTGACGCAGTTCCGGTAGGCCCTGCTGCTGCCTCAGGTGCCTTAGATGACCGCGGAGGTAGCAGCAGTAGGGGATTCAGCATTATGAAGCTTCGTCTGTGGTGGATAATGGGGGAGGGTGGACTGTGACACCCTAGCAGTACCAGCTGAACTCGGTCGAGTCCCTTGTCAGGCTGGGAGGAACGTAGAGAGTAGAGGTCCCCTTTTTTGTTTTTGTTTCATTTGATGTCGGCTACCCCCCAAAATTGGGGAGGGGCGTTGGTATATGTATGTATGTATGAGAAGCAGTTTTTAAGTCAAATTTTGTTCAATATTGTAGGTTAGGCATCAGCCGACTCACATGCGTACAATTTCCACTGCAAAAGTAAACAAATTGTCCAGTTTCATATGGCAAATGTCGTCTTGATTACTGCGTTGAATTATGATACTGTATTTCATTTTGAACTTTTGATACAATATCCGAGATTTATAATATCAGTTGGATATGTGTTTGTTTGTAAGTTGAGGAACTTCTGCTATTGTATTTCGCCTTTGCTCTTTTCTGTTTGCATGGTAAAAGTAACGTAGTGTATATTTGTTACTTGTATTAGTAGGTCCTTACGTAACTTTTTTATTACTCATCTAGCTTTTATCTGTCCACATCTTTTATTTCAACTTTGTTCCAACACGGAAACTTACCTCGAACTACTTTCTTAGGAGTTGCCTGGAATCTCCTCTCATCCGACCAGTGTTTTGTGTAGTTTACCCTACTTCCGTTTTCTGTGAGGTCTAACCTCAGGTGGTAGGATACGTGCCCTGAGGCTAGGCCCGTGTCAGGCAGCCTGCTAGCTTGGGTCTCGGTCCTCGGTAAGTTCTCTGGTCGCGGCGCGATATCATCTCGACGCTCTCCTTGTCTCAGTGCGACTCTTTATGTCCCAGACTCCTTTGTGTCCCGCGTGGTTCCCTCGTGGTATCCCTGAGCTATCCCTTTGTGTCCCCGTGTGGTTACCTTATCCTTCCCTTGTGTTCTCACGTGTTATCCTTGTCCTTATTTCATATGTAATAAATAAACTTATTTTGAATGTACTTTTTCAATTAATCATGGCAACAAGATACTTTTTTTTTCTTTTTTTTGTCAGCTGATTAGCCAACACATTGAATGTAAATTGATTAAATTCTTAGTGGCCAATACAGGTTCGTAAAGTCGTCATTATTATTATTTTGGAAAAGCAGGATGCTATAAACTCAGGGACCCCACCGGGAAAACATCCCAGTACAGAAAGGAAACGAGGAAAAATAGAATATTTTAAGAACAGTAATACATACATATGTATACCAAGGCACTTCCCCCAATTTTGGGGGGTAGCCGACATCAACAAATGAAACAAAAACAAAAAAGGGGACCTCTACTCTCTACGCTCCTCCCAGCCTAACAAGGGACTCAACCGAGTTCAGCTGGTACTGCTAGGGTGCCACAGCCCACCCTCCCCCGTTATCCACCACAGATGAAGCTTCATAATGCTGAATCCCCTACTGCTGCTACCTCCACGGTCATCTAAGGCATCGGAGGAAGCAGCAGCAGGGACGGGACGAGGGGGCTAGGAAACCCCTCTCCTGTATCTACATCCTGTGAGACATCGACAAAGAACAGTAATAACTTTAGAATAAATATTTCTTATACAGTATAAACAATAAAAACTTTATTCTATCTAATTTCTCTTCCTCTTTTGTTAATGTGCCCGAGTGTACCCTCAATCAAGAGAACTCTAACCCAAGACAGCGGAAGACAATGGTACAGAGGCTATGGCACTACCTGAGACTAGAGAACAGTGGTTTTGATTTTGGATAGCCCTTCTCCTAGAAGAGCTGCTTACCATAGCTAAAATGTCTTCTACCCTTACCAAGAGGAAAGTGGCCACTGAACTCCCTTTATATGACTGAGGGTTGCATAATTAGGAAAAATACAAATTACTTTAGAAATTTGTGATTTTCCTAGAAAATCA